>NC_086450.1:341398516-341729871 GCF_028390025.1 Pseudophryne corroboree
CACCTGGCCCATCTAGGAGTGGCACTGCAGTGTCAGACAGGATGGCAGATTAAAAAAATTGTCCCCAAACAGCACATGATGCAAAGAAAAAAAGAGGCGCAATGAGGTAGCTGTGTGACTAAGCTAAGCGACCCAAGTGGCCGACACAAACACCTGGCCCATCTAGGAGTGGCACTGCAGTGTCAGACAGGATGGTACTTCAAAAAAATAGTCCCCAAACAGCACATGATGCAAAGAAAAAAAGAGGCGCAATGAGGTAGCTGTGTGACTAAGCTAAGCGACCCAAGTGGCCGACACAAACACCTGGCCCATCTAGGAGTGGCACTGCAGTGTCAGACAGGATGGCACTTCAAAAAAATAGTCCCCAAACAGCACATGATGCAAAGAAAAAAAGAGGTGCAATGAGGTAGCTGTGTGACTAAGCTAAGCGACCCAAGTGGCCGACACAAACACCTGGCCCATCTAGGAGTGGCACTGCAGTGTCAGACAGGATGGCATTTCAAAAAAATAGTCCCCAAACAGCACATGATGCAAAGAAAAAAAGAGGCGCAATGAGGTAGCTGTGTGACTAAGCTAAGCGACCCAAGTGGCCGACACAAACACCTGGCCCATCTAGGAGTGGCACTGCAGTGTCAGACAGGATGGCACTTCAAAAAAATAGTCCCCAAACAGCACATGATGCAAAGAAAAAAAGAGGCACAATGAGGTAGCTGTGTGACTAAGCTAAGCGACCCAAGTGGCCGACACAAACACCTGGCCCATCTAGGAGTGGCACTGCAGTGACAGACAGGATGGCACTTCAAAAAAATAGTCCCCAAACAGCACATGATGCAAAGAAAAAAAGAGGCACAATGAGGTAGCTGTGTGACTAAGCTAAGCAACCCAAGTGGCCGACACAAACACCTGGCCCATCTAGGAGTGGCACTGCAGTGTCAGACAGGATGGCACTTCAAAAAAATAGTCCCCAAACAGCACATGATGCAAAGAAAAAAAGAGGCACGATGAGGTAGCTGTGTGACTAAGCTAAGCGACCCAAGTGGCCGACACAAACTCCTGGCCCATCTAGGAGTGGCACTGCAGTGTCAGACAGGATGGCACTTCAAAAAAATAGTCCCCAAACAGCACATGATGCAAAGAAAAAAAGAGGCGCAATGAGGTAGCTCTGTGACTAAGCTAAGTGGCCTTCTGTACCGTACTGCTATATATTATATACTGGTGGTCAGCAAACTGTGCAAAACTGAAATGCACCACAGGTATGGATGGATAGTATACTTGACGACACAGAGGTAGGTATAGCAGTGGCCTTCTGTACCGTACTGCTATATATTATATACTGGTGGTCAGCAAACTGTGCAAAACTGAAATGCACCACGGGTATGGATGGATAGTATACTTGACGACACAGAGGTAGGTAGAGCAGTGGCCTACTGTACCGTACTGCTATATATTATATACTGGTGGTCAGCAAACTGTGCAAAACTGAAATGCACCACAGGTATGGATGGATAGTATACTTGACGACACAGAGGTAGGTAGAGCATGTGGCCTTCTGTACCGTACTCCTACAGTATATATTATATACTGGTGGTCAGCAAAATTATGCACTGTACTCCTACTATATACTACAATGCAGCACAGATATGGAGCGTTTTTAAGGCAGAGAACGTATAATACTGGTGGTCACTGGTCAGCAAAACTCTGCACTGTACTCCTCCTATATAATACTGCTGGTCCCCAGTCCCCACAATAAAGCAGTGTGAGCACAGATATATGCAGCACACTGAGCACAGATATGGAGCGTTTTGCAGGCAGAGAACGTATAATACTGGTGGTCACTGGTCAGCAAAACTCTGCACTGTACTCCTCCTATATAATACTGCTGGTCCCCAGTCCCCACAATAAAGCAGTGTGAGCACAGATATATGCAGCACACTGAGCACAGATATGGAGCGTTTTTCAGGCAGACAACGTATACTGGTGGTCACTGGTCAGCAAAACTCTGCACTGTACTCCTCCTATATAATACTGCTGGTCCCCAGTCCCCACAATAAAGCAGTGTGAGCACAGATATATGCAGCACACTGAGCACAGATATGGAGCGTTTTTCAGGCAGACAACGTATAATACTGGTGGTCACTGGTCAGCAAAACTCTGCACTGCACTCCTCCTATAATACTGCTGGTCCCCAGAATAAAGATATGCAGCCCCCTGAAACAAAGTGAGAGGACGCCAGCCACGTCCTCTCACTATCATTTCCAATGCACGAGTGAAAAATGGCGGCGACGCGCGGCTCCTTATATAGAATCCGAATCTCGCGAGAATCCGACAGCGGGATGATGACGTTCGGGCGCGCTCGGGTTAACCGAGCCATATGGGAGAATCCGAGTATGCCTCGGACCCGTGTAAAATGGGTGAAGTTGGGGGGGGGGTTCGGTTTCCGAGGAACTGAACCCTCTCATCTCTATTATATATATGGGAGAAAATTAAATTAAGAATTTGTATATACTGTGTACAGTGGTTAGGTTAGGAAATGGCTTTAGAACTGATAAAGAGCACTATTAGCTCTATCCACAAACATACATTTCACAAATATTTGAGGTACTCATATTAAGAATAAACCATGGTCAATTGACTTCCTGACTGAGTGATTTCTGATGCAGGTGATCTATGTAATCATTGCTGTGTAGCCGCCACCTCTACCCATGGGCTACTTACTACTGCACCACCTGCAAAGTATTTAAAATTGGTTCCTGATTAGTAATTGCCACTTTGGCCAACTGGTAATTATCTCCCTCTTGTGGCCTCAAGGGTCAAGAACAGGCAAAGTAAAATTAACATTTTCATTCTTCCCAAATGTTCCCGTCATTACATTCGCAAAGCCTAAGGGTCAAATGTAATAGACTAGAGAGTTTCAGAAAGTGAGAGATTTAGTAAGGTTTTGCAGTTTTTTTACACTGCAAAACCAGATTGATCTTGCTGTGTAAATGATTGCCACTTAAAAAATCCCTGCAGAACCTTACCAAGTCTCTCACTTTCTGAAACTCACTCTATTACATTTGGCCCAATAAGTCTATGGGGACTCCAAACAGTCTAATTTGTCAAACACCAGAGAGTTTATCTTATCTTCTGTAGTCCCCCTTGTTAATTAGCCCTGATACTAAAAAAAATGTGTCAGTCCTCCCAAAATTTTTTATAAAGAAGGGAAATTCTTGGGTGGTGAGTCTATAAAGCAGCTTCTGTAAGGTTGAGTGGCTTTTAGCCACTTGTTGAATGCAGCTACACTACATAATCATTTGTAGCAAAGGGGCAGATGTATTAAGCCTGGAGAAGTGATAAAGAAGTGATAAGAGGAAGGTGATAACGCACAAGCCAATCAGCTCCTACCTGTCAAGTTACAGGCTGGGTTTGAAAAATGACAGTTAGGTGCTTACTTTTTTATCACTTCTCCAGGCTTAATACATCTGCCTCACTGATCTCTATTGCAGAGGCGTCACCGGCTGTGGTGACACCCGGTGCGTACCCCTGATCTCCTGCCGTGATCGCGGCAAAAAAGGGGGCTGGGTCTTATACTTAGGGGGCGTGGTTTCACAGGAATCCTGGAATCGTCACTCTGGGGGCGTGCCCAGCATCTCCGGAGATGCTGGACTTCCCCCAGAGACAGTCACCGTGCGCTGTCGGCCCCTCTTCTATGACAGGAGCCGGGTGCTGTAGGAGACTTTCTCACTGCAGGGCCTGGCTCCTGTCACTGCGGAGGAGCTGACATTTGGTGTCACCCCCTCCAGGTGTCACACCCGGGTGCAGGCCGCACCCCCCGCCTTCGCCTTGTGACGCCATTGCTCTATTGGAAAATAAACACAACCTGCAGGAGTGGACCGTAACTGTAAGAGAATCTGGCAAGGAGCTTTTTCTTGCAATTTACTTCTGTGAACTGTTTTTCATATGTACTTCCCCATAGACATTAATTAACCCTCTATATGTTGATGCTGTTTTCAGTGTGAGAGTTAACACAACTACACCACACAGCTCTGTGTCTACATAGCAATTTGTAACTGGCTTTCTAAATAAGCCTTGTAAGCAGAGCCGGATTAAAGGGCAAGGGGAAGGGTGGGGGGGAAGCACATGGGGTGAGTATCCCCCGGGTCCCCTTTTTATGACACAGCATCCTGCCGACAGAAGCAGGAGAGCCGGGCCACAGGTCAGTTGAGGAGGAGGACATTATTTGTTCTCCTTGCAGCACTGCATCCATGACCTCCACACCCAGCCTTCCTCCTCTTCCTCACAGATTGTACTGTTACCGCAGCTAGGGCAGAGGGGGAAGTGGAAACAGGAGCAACCGGATCAAGGGAGGAGGTGGTTCTAGTCAGGAGAGCTGAGTACCCAGTGCTGCTGCTGAGAGAGCAGAGGAGTGACTTAAAGAGCAGTCAGATGGAGTCATCCTGCATACAGTGCCCACTAGCACTGAGTAGCAGAAAATGGTGAGCATATGTACACAGACATACTTCTATGCTTTCTGTGTGCACTGCATGCTACACATCAATATCTGGTGAGGCTGAGAGACAGGGGGATGATACTAAGAAATGGGGGGAGACCGGTAGATACAGGAGGGGACATGAGCCAGAGACACAAGAGGGAATATTCAATTGTATGAAAAGTCAGTTGGGAGGCTGTTTTTTCCTATCTAATAGACAGGAAAAAACAGACACCTAACTGACTTTTCATACAATTGAACTCCACCCAAGGGGGGGGGGGGGGGAGGGGGGGAGCGGTGTGTGTGTGTGTGTGTATTGAAGCTGAGAGACATGGGTGGTGGGGAATGGGACAGGGTGTGAGAGAAAAAGGGGAGGGATAAGGTAGATGTAGACTCAGGGTGGGGAATGTTTGTAAGAGATAAAGGTGTCATGAAGCTGAGACACACAGGGTGGGTGGTGGGGTGAGGCTGAGGGACACAGGCGGGTGAGTCTAAGAGACAAAGGGGATGAGGTTGAGAGATGCAGGGGGGAGATGAGGCTTTGAGACAGTACCTAGGCCCTTGGCGGCTCTCGACTGCCCTACAGGAGTACAGGTAGGACCTGTGCTGCTGCTGCCAAATAGAGGAACAGGGGGAGGAAGCACAAACACAGCAGTAACAGCCAGGGGGGCAGACTTGACAAGAGGGGAGGGTCCTCCTGTATTACGTGCCCCAGGTCCCTCTAAGGCTTAATCAGCCCCTGCTTGTAAGTGAGATTGGTCTAGTAGTAGGAATATTCAGCTGCTGAAGACCCTGTAACAGTTTCAAATATATCATAATAGCAAAACTGTGTAAGGGAATGCTGTGGAAGGGAATGTTGGAATGTATAGTTCCATGGCAGCTGGGATGCATGTTGAATACTGCTGGTGTTATTGGGCCTAATTCTGACCTGTTCGCTCGCTAGGTTTTTTTTGCAGTCCTGCGTTCGCATAGTCGCTGCCCATAGGGGAGTGTATATTTGCTTTGCAAGTGTGCGAACGCATGTGTAGCAGAGCTGTACAAACAGATTTTGTGCAGTCTCTGAGTAGCCCAGGACTTACTCAGCCGCTGCGATCGCTTCAGCCTGTTCAGGACCGGAATTTACGCCAGACACCCGCCCTGCAAACACTTGGACATGCCTGCGTTTTTCCAAACACTCCCAGAAAACGGTCAGTTGCCACCCACAAACAGCTTCTTCCTGTCAATTTCCTTGCGAACGACCGTGCGAATGGATTCTTCGCACAAACCCATCTGCTTTTACCTGTGTGATGCGCCTGCGCATTGTGGTGCATACGCATGCGCAGTTTAGACCTGATCGCCTGCTGTACGAAAACGCAGCCTAGTGATCAGGTCTGAATTAGGCTCATTGCTCCTTAGTTTGGTAGTTCACCCTCTGGGTCTCTTGGTAGGACTATCTACACTCACTAAACTTTGCCTGCTAGCCTATGGTACTGGGTAAATGACGTGTCAGCCACTAAACACGAATACAAGGGACAGGCACCATATTAAGCTCATATAATGAGTTCATTAATTTAATAACATCTCAGACTTCTAGCGTTATGAGATACTATAAGGAAACAGTAGCATCTGAACAATGGGGGTCATTCCGAGTTGTTCGCTCGTTACATTTTTTCGCATCGCAGCGATTTTCCGCTTAGTGCGCATGCGCAATGTCCGCAGTGCGACTGCGCAAAGTAAATTTGCTATGCAGTTAGGTTTTTTACTCACGGTTTTTTCTTCGTTCTGGTGATCGTAATGTGATTGACAGGAAGTGGGTGTTTCTGGGCGGAAACTGGCCGTTTTATGGGTGTGTGCGAAAAAACGCTACCGTTTCTGGGAAAAACGCGGGAGTGGCTGGAGAAACGGAGGAGTGTCTGGGCGAACGCTGGGTGTGTTTATGACGTCAAACCAGGAACGACAAGCACTGAACTGATCGCAGATGCCGAGTAAGTCTCGAGCTACTCAGAAACTGCACAGAAATGTCTTTTCGCTATATTGCGAATCTTTCGTTCGCAATTTTAAGAAGCTAAGATTCACTCCCAGTAGGCGGCGGCTTAGCGTGTGTAAAGCTGCTAAAAGCAGCTTGCGAGCGAACAACTCGGAATGAGGGCAGCTACACCAAATTCTTTCATTCCATCTCCAGTATACATGACACCCACTGCAAATCATCCAGACATAGTTATTATTATTATTATTATTATTACTACCACTGGAAGTGTTCAGTACAGTAATGCACAAATACTGTAAATGACACTTGAACGCAAGTGGCACAGAGCTTTTCATGCTGGAAATAATGAAAAAGGTACTGTACTATATGCAATAAATGAACAGACATGCTGGGCTGGATCCTGGTAAATGGGAATAATGAGCATGGCGTTCGCTGCAGCATTAAAGGCTCCTTGTTTTGCAGACAGTTGCAGCGTTGTTTTAACAAAATAAAAACTGAACACCAGTCCTATTCCTCACTGCCTGCGTCTATTGTAAGGAATCGGGAAGGGAGGAGAAGGGATAGTCCATTCTACTGTCTCTACAAACCTGTAGAAACAGTAGTAATAATATATCGGTTTGACCGCTAGACAGCAGCATAAGAGTCATTTGCAATAATATTTAAATAACTTTGGGCCTGATTTAGTGGTGGACTGGATGCAATGCCGATGTTGACAGATCTGAGCTATATTATTTTAACTGTGTCTTGTGTCACAGTCACATTGTGCACGCGCGTCGCACACCAATTTATTAGTGACGCGGATACAGTGAGGAATTATTTGTAAAGTGAGTGACTGGTAGTGACAGTTTGTGTGAGGTAATGGTGAGGTGGTGAGTCAAATGCAGCAGTGTCTGGACCGTTTCTGGGGCATGTCTGAGCTTGCAGCTTACCTTCAATGATCATTATGAGCAACCATATCCCCATCATCTATACCCTGCCATATACATAGTTTCTCTTCAATTTGTCCGTGCTCTTAATCCGATCACAATATTCCTGTAATAAACTAATGCTCCTTCCAAACTAGCACTTCTACCTTTTACACCTGCTAGCAATTTCCTCCTGGATCCGCATGCTTCCACCCAGCAAACTTATAGGCCCTACACATTGGCCGATCCGCCGCCGAGCTGCCCGACGGCGGATACGGCCGACGGGCGACCCGGCGGCGGGGGGGCAGTGACAGGGGGAGTGAAGTTTCTTCACTCCCCCCGCCACGCGGCTCCATTGAAGTGCAGGCAAATATGGACGAGATCGTCCATATTGGCCTGCATGCACAGCCGACGGGGGACCAGCGATGAACGAGCGCGGGGCCGCGCATCGTTCATCGCTGAAGCCTCCACACTGAAAGATATGAACGAGTTCTCGTTCATTTATGAACGAGATCGTTCAAATCTTTAACACAAATCAGCATGTGTGTAGGGCCCTTTACTGGTAATCTACGGTTCCTGGCTGTGTTCATCATCTGCATTTCTCGGACCATGTACAATACCACCACAACAGCGGCCACATGCACTCCACAGCTAAGGAGGATTTGTAGGTTACTGGATAGAGGAACCTGCATTAGCACTTATTGGGCCTGGTTCAGAGTCAGACTCAGATATGGCTGCTTCTTTTGCCACAATTGTCTTTCCCTTATGTACACGTGTGTGCCCATATGTGCAAGGACTAAGACACCCACACTGTCACGTCTACTGCACCATAGAAACTTGCATTAGCCCTATAGCAGCTGCAGTTTCTCCATCTGAGTATGCCTCCCATGTGAGTGTTTCAGTGTCTTGGTATGCAACCCAGTGCCAGATTAAGGTCCACATTGGCCTGGAGCTGAAATCTATGAAGGGCCTATTGTTTCCATGCAGTGGTTGTGAATTTTTCCCTGTGTGGGTAGGGGTGTGTGGTGGCATACTACATTACTGCACTTCCTCCCCACACTACATCTCTTCACTATATCACTACTATACTATATCTCCGTAATATGGGGCATATTTATCACAATCCGTATCCCAGATGCGGATGTGATACATTTGACCTAAATCACGTTGCGATAATTGAATACACTACAAGGATGTATCCATTATCGCATACAGAGACAGAGCTTGTGAGAAAGCTCTGCCCCTGTGAATCCAGTTGCCACGATTCTCAGGGTATTTTTTGTGAAAAATACCCTGAGATTATACAGTGCATGCGCTGCCACTGGCAATTAAGACTCTATGTGGACAAAACACGTGTGTCTGTGTAAATGTGAATATAAAAATATGAATATTACAGTATATATTAAATAAAGCCAGAGCGCATGCCTCTCGGCAAACGCAGCCAGCTGCAAAAGTGCAGGGACACAGATACATGCTTATATCTCCTTCAAGTACAAGTGAGACCATACACCGCTGCCAGTATAGTATCCACTTTCCCTACCTCTACCTGCTGACTATGCTGCACAGTCACTCCAGCAGCATAAAACGGTGGCAATACTTCCTTCACTGAAGCCGGCGATCTCCTTAAGCAGCTAATTGATGCTCCATATAACACTGTGTCAGTTGGTATGGGTGGATGGTTTGGTGGCTTTCCTGCTGATAAAGTTGCACACTCCCTCCTGCATCTTGAGGTGGGAGCACTTCTTTCATTATAGCCGGCAATGTCCTTAAGCCGCTACTTCATTTTCTGGATGCTCCGTATAGCGCTGTGTCATTCTTTGTGGGTGGGCAGGTCGGCCTCACGTGCCTAGTGGGAAATCCGCCACTGGGGGGGTGCAGAGACACAGGTGGAAAGGCTGGAAGAAGCACACATGGTGAAGGGGATCAGAGATACAGGTGGGAGGAGGTATAGATACAGATGGGAGAGGGCATATATAAAGGTGGAAAGGCTGGAAGAAGAAAACGTGGTAAAGGGGGCATAGATACAGGTGGGGAGGGAGTAGAGATACAGTTGGGGAGGAGGCAGAGATACAGGAGGAAAGGCTGGCAAAAGCACACATGGTGAAGGGGACAGAGATATAGGTGGGGAGGAGGCACAGATATGGGTGTGGTGGGGGCAGAGACACGGGTGGGAAGGGGGCACAGATATGGGTAGGGAGGAGGCACAGATATTGGTGGGGAGGGGGCAGAGATAGAGGTGGGAAGGGGGCAGAGATACAGGTGGAAAGGCTGGAAGATGCACGCATTTTGAAGGGGGCATAGATACAGGAGGAAAGGCTGACAGAAGTACACATGGTGAAGGGGACAGAGATATAGGTGGGGAGGAGGCACAGATACAGGTGTGGAGGGGTCAGAGACACAGGTGGGGAGGGGGCACAGATATGGGTAGGGAGGAGGCACAGATATGGGTGGGGAGAGGGCACAGATATGGGTAAGCAGGAGGCACAGATATGGGTAGGGAGGAGGCACAGATATGGGTGGGGAGAGGGCACAGATATGGGTAAGCAGGACGCACAGATATGGGTAGGGAGGAGGCGCAGATATGGGTGGGGAGGGGGCACAGATAGAGGTAGGGAGGGGGCAAAGGCACGGTGGCACCAATGGTAAAAGAAGCAGTGGCACAGGTGTGAAGGGGAAGAAACATAGGTGGGGAGGGGTAAAAGACACAGGTAATAAAAATGTGAAGTAGGACATATTCTAAGAGGCAGTAGCATGAACGATGCAGTCTGACAGAGGCAGCTGCAGCCATATCTGCTGTGCCTGGCCATTTAGGGGAAAACTTAACACATACTGCATAATCCTCACCAACTGGTCCAGTCACAGTGCTTCTATGATTGGTACCCAGACAGGGAGCATCGGGCAGGGAGAAGAGCAGCAGAGAATAGGAGAGGAGCAGAAAAGGAGTCAGGGAGTGCATGGCTAAAGATGTGACCCCCCCCCCCCCCCCCCAGCGGCATCCCAACTGGCCACCAGATCTTAAGCTCCTGCTGCCCATACAGCTCCTAGAGAAACAGTGCACTGTAAAAGTACTAATAGAAAGTGGGCGGAGCTTCAGATGGGTCCAGGAGACGGGGATTCAACTGGAAGGCTGGGCTTCTGACAGCTCTGGGAGGCGGAGCTTCGGACAGCTCTGGAAGGCGGAGCTACGGTTCTGGGAGGCGGAGCTACGGACGGCTCTGGGTGGCGGAGCTGCGGACAGCTCTGGGAGGCTGAGCTACGGTTCTGGGAGGCGGCGCTACGGACGGCTGTGGGCGATGGAGCTTCGGATCGCTCTGGGAGGCTGAGCTATGGACGACTCTGGGAGGCGGAGCTATGGACGGCTCTGGGAGGCGGAGCTTCTGACATCACGGGGATGGAGCGTCTGGAAGGTGATTGAGGTGGTTCTTTGGTCGGGACAAGGGGCGGTGCTTCTGGCATAGAAGGGGCTTCTGTGGGCCGGGACAGTGTTTGTTATTTTGGATGGCCGGGAGGGAGTGAGCTGCTGGTGGTGACAGGAATTTTTTTTCCTGTCAACATTGGCTGGACTGCAAGTGATCTGTGGGCCTATTTTCAATGGGGGGCCTGGAGCTGCAGCTCCATCCGCCCCATTGTTAATCCGGCCCTGATGCAACCGCTTCAAGTGACACGCCCCTGCAACATATCCATGTATCTTTTCAGCCACACCCCTTTCACCGTCCAGGAACGCCCCTTACATTTCTGATACTGTGTATCCAAATCTGTACTGCCACTTTGTATATATAAAATCAGGACACACATAGCAGCATAGCGTGCACCTCTGATCAGACCCATATTCCGGTGTTAGTGGGCACCATTTACTCTTCCTCTTCAAGTATATTGCCGTGCTTATTAGACATATTACATCCCTGGCAAATAATGTATTATTTGTCTTTGTATTGTGGATATACGTTACAATACAAAGATTAATGAAACTAAGAAAAAGCTCCACTTTGTCATAAAATACATTACTTAGCATTATCAATGTCTTATTTATAGCCTTTGTTTTTTATATATATCATTTTTATATATATAATTGAGTTGCATTATAAAACAACTGTGATTACCTTCAAGAACAATTGTACTCCGACTGATTTTACTTTATCATCCTCCATGAATTTCTGAGATCAGCAAAAATAATCTTTCTAGGCACTGCTTAGAGAGGATTCTGTATTTGTTGGATTTAATTTTGTATAGTGTAGAAAAATAGTGTTACAAAGCATGGCACTTCAAAGCTAATAAGCTTATATAATAATATAATTGTTATTGAAAATGATCACTTTTGTACAGAATAGTCTCTTTCGGAGTAGAAGGACAGGTTATCAAAGCATTGCTCTCTTCCAAAATATGTCTTTACTACCAGGGTCAGATTAACAATGGAGTGGATGGAGCTACCGGTAAATCCTTTTCTCGTAGTCCCTAGAGGATGCTGGGGTCCACATTAGTACCATGGGGTATAGACGGGTCCACTAGGAGCCATGGGCACTTTAAGAATTTGATAGTGTGGGCTGGCTCCTCCCTCTATGCCCCTCCTACCAGACTCAGTCTAGAAACTGTGCCCGAGGAGACGGACATACGTCGAGAGAAGGAAATATACAGATAGCGAGAGTCACACCAGCTTAACGAGCTTGAACATTGCAGCAACAGCTGAACAACAATACTTAACCAAGTATCAAGTCAGTACTTAACCAAGCAACAAGGCAGTACTGAACCAAGGAAACACTGCAGGACAACGAAGCGCTGGGCGGGCGCCCAGCATCCTCTACGGACTACAAGAAAAGGATTTACCAGTAGCTAATTAAAATCCTATTTTCTCTTACGTCCTAGAGGATGCAGGGGTCCACATTAGTACCATGGGGATGTACCAAAGCTCCCGGTATGGGAGGGAGAGCGCGGAGGCTCTTGCAGAACTGATTGACCAAACTTTAGGTCCTCAGAGGCCAAAGTATCAAACTTGTAGAACTTAACAAATGTGTTTGAACCTGACCAAGTAGCCGCTCAGCAAAGCTGTAAAGCCGAGACACCCCGGGCAGCCGCCCAGGAAGAACCCACCTTACGAGCAGAGTGGGCCTTAACAGATCTAGGACACGACAATCCTGCCATAGAATAAGCATGCTGGATAGGGAGCCTGATCCAGTGAGAAATCGTCTGCTTAGAAGCTGGACACCCAATCTTGTTGGGATCATAAAGGACAAACAGAGAGTCCGACTTTTTGTGACGTGAAGTCCTCTTCACATAAATCTTCAAAGCCCTCACAACATCCAAGGACTTTGAGGTAATTGAGGAGTCAGTAGCCACTGGCACCAGAATAGGTTGGTTGATATGAAAAGCCAACACAACCTTTGGAAGAAACTGCTGACGCGTCCTGAGCTCAGCTCTATCTTCATGGAAAATCAAGTAGGGGCTCTTGCAGGACTATGCCCTCAATTCAGACGCCTAGCCAAAGCTAGTGCCAACAGTCTGACTGCCTTCCAAGTGAGAAACTTGACCTCAACCTCCTGTAGAGGCTCAAACCAATCCAATTGCAGGAACTGCAGCACCACGTTAAGATCCCAAGGTGCCGTAGGAGGCACAAAGGGAAGCTGGATGTGCAAAATCCCTTTCAAGAAAGTCTGAATCTCAGGGAGGGAAGCCAATTGTTTCTGGAAGAAAATGGACAAGGCTGAAATCTGGACTTTTATGGAGCCCAAACGTAGGCCCACATCCACACCTGGCTGCAGGAAGAGGAGAAACCGTCCAAGTTGAAACTCCACGATAGGAAACTTCTTGGATTCACACCAAGACACATACTTTTTCCAAATGCGATGGTAATGTTTAGACGTTACTCCTTTCCTAGCCTGTATCAGGGTAGGAATAACCTTGGTTGCAATGCCTTTTCGAGTTAAGATCTGGCGTTAAACCTCCTTGCCTTCAAACGTAGCTGTGGTAAGTCTTGATAAGCGAACGGCCCCTGTTGCAGAAGGTCCTCTCGAAGAGGAAGAGGCCTCGGATCTTTCAGCAGTAATTCCAAAAGATCCGCAAACCAAGCTCGTCTTGGCCAGTCTGGAGCAATGAGGATCGCCTGAACTCTTGTTCTTTTTATAAGTTTTAGAATCCTTGGGATGAGTGGAAGAGGAGAAAACACATACACTGACTGGAAGATCCACAAAGTGACCAGTGTGTCCACCGCCACCGCCTGTGGGTCTCTCGACCTGGAACAGTACCTGCAAAGCTTCTTGTTGAGGCAGGAGGCCATCATGTCTATTTGAGGTACACCCCAAAAACTTGTCACCTCTGCGAACACCTCAGGGTGGAGTCCCCACTCTCCTGGATGGATGTCGTGTCTGCTGAGGAAGTCTGCTTCCCAGTTGTCCACTCCCAGAATGCAGATTGCTGATAATGCCATCGCATGCTTTTCTGCCCAGAGGAGAATCTTTGTTACCTCTGCGATTGCAGCTCTGCTCTTTGTTCCACCATGTTGGTTTATGTAGGCCACCGTCGTTATATTGTCCGACTGCACCTGAACGGCCTGATCTTGCAGAAGATGTGCCACTTGTAGAAGGCCGTTGTACACAGCTCTTAGTTCCAGAATGTTTATCGGAAGGATGGATTCCAGACTTGACCACCTGCCTTGGAAGTTCTCCCCTTGGGTGACCGCGCCCCAACCTCTGAGACTTGCATCCGTGGTTAGAAGGATCCACTTCTGAAAACCGAACCTGCGGCCCTTGAGAAGGTGAGGCATTTGCAGCCACCATAGGAGCAAAATCCTGGCTTTCGGCGACAGACGTATCCTCTGGTGCATGTGCAGGTGAGATCCTGACCACTTGTCCAGGAGATCCAGTTGGAATAACCGTGCATGAAATCTTCCATACTGTAGAGCCTCATAGGAGGCAATTATCTTCCCCAGAAGGCGAATGCACTGATGAACCGATATCTGGGCAGGCTTCAAGACATCCTGGAACATTGATTGTATCACCAACACTTTCTCCACAGGTAGAAATACCCTCTGCACTTCCGTGTCGAGGGTCATCCCTAGGAAAGACAATCCCCTTGTCGGCTCCAAATGTGACTTCGGAAGATTTAGGATCCATCCATGATCCCTGAGCAGTCGAGTTGTGAGAACAATGGACTGCAATAACTTCTCCCTGGACGATGCTTTTATCAGCAGGTCGTCCAGATACGGAATTATGTTCACTCCCTGCTTGCGGAGCAGGAGCATCATCTCTGCCATTACCTTGGTGAACACCCTAGGTGCCGTGGACAGGCCGAATGGCAGCGCCTGGAACTGATAGTGACAGTCCAACAGTGCAAATCTGAGATAAGCCTGGTGGTGCAGCCAAATTGAAATGTGAAGGGGACGCATCCCTGAGATCACTGCTCTCCGAGATTCCATCTTGAACTTGAATTCCCTCAAATATGGATTTAACGATTTGAGGTTCAATATTGGTCTGACCGAACCGTCCGGTTTCGGCACCACAAATAGGTTTGAGTAGTAACCATTGTTTACCAGATTAGATGGAACTGGAACAATAAAATTTGCCTTTTCCAATTTTTGAATGGCTTCCTGCAGGGGAACCCTTTTTGTCAGCAAAGTTGGTAAGCCTGATTTGAAGAATCTGTGAGGTGGAAGTTTTTGAAACTCCAGTCTGTACCCCAGGGATACAATATCTTGCACCCAGGGGTCCAGGCCTGAGGACACCCAGACCTGACTGAAATTCCGTAGACAAGCTCCCACCTGCCCGATCTCCATGCTGGGAGGTCCAACGTCATGCTAAGGATTTTGTTCCTGGGAACCTGTCGATGCAGGTTTTCTGGATTTTCCCCGACCACCTCTGAAGAAGGTGGAAGAGGCTTTGGACTTCTTAACCTTTGCGGTCCAAAAGGACTGCATTGTAGACGTAGAAAAAGACTTCTTCTGCGTCGGGGTGGCTGAGGGAACAAAAGTTGACTTACCCGCAGTTGCTGTGGAAATCCACGCATCCAAAGCTTCCCCAAATAGAGCCTGACCTGTGAAGGGTAGGTTCTTCACAATCTTCTTGGATTCCGCATCCACAGACCATTGGCACAGCCAGAGTCCCCTGCGTGCCGAGACAGCCATGGAAGACGTCCGTGCATTCAGATGACCAAGATCCTTCATGGCCTCCACCATGAAACCTGCAGAATCCTGTATGACGTAAAAACATTTCAATGTCACTTCTATCCTTAGTATCTAAATCCTCTAGTAATGTGCCAGACCACTTTACTATGGCTTTAGAAATCCATGCACAAGCGATAGTGGGCCTTAGCGCCTTGCCTGAAGCAGTGTATATGGATTTGAGCGTAGTCTCAATCTTGCGGTCTGCCGGATCTTTCAAGGCGATAGACCCAGGAACAGGTAAAACCACCTTTTTAGACAATCTAGATACAGAAGCGTCTACTATAGGGGGTTTCCCACTTTTTCCTATCCTAATTTTTTCTCTGGGTTTTCCCAGGATTTATCAAATAATGCATTCAATTCCTTAGACGCAGGGAAGGTAAGGGAGGCTTTCTTATTGTCAGTAAAGTAAGCCTCCTTGACCTGTTCAGGTACCTTGTCAGAAATGTGTAAAACGTCCCGAATGGCCTCAATCATGAGCTGCACCCCCTTAGCAAGGGATGCCTCCCCCCTCAGTATATCCCCATCACCATGTCCCGTGTTAGAGTCGGTATCCGTGTCGACTTGGATTACCTGGGGAAGAGCACATTTTTGTGGGCATATACCAGGGGATTTTGATGAGGTCGTGAGAGTAGAATACGCCAAAACCTCTACAGATTTTTTCAAAACCTATGTTTCAGTCTCATAATGTGCTATCCTAGATGAAATCTGGGATATCATTACCTTAATGGAAGCCACCCACAGGGGTTCGGATTGGGAAGGTTGAGAGTTGAGACATTATATTGCATTCCTGAATACACGGAATGGATTCCTCTGGAGAAGATACATATTCTGCAGCACAAGACACAGAGTCCCTGGACATGGCAATGTGAGATACTGTATAAATCATACACACACACACACACACACACACACACACACACACACACACACACACACACACACACACACGAAAATGTCAGTCACAGTTTCCCCCAAGTACCTTCAGAGAGACACAGAGTTAAGGAGCCAGCACACACAACGCTCCCGTAGGCAGCTATATAATAACAGCCTGGCGCTGCCTGAGTAACCTTAATAGACTACACAGGAATTTAGTGAACAAACACCCTCCTCCCCCTTCTATAACCCCCTGGTACCGCACAGGATAGCTGGAGTTATGTGGAGGGTCAGCTCTCCCTGTCAGCATCTCTGATCTGTGATCTGCAGGGAAGACAATGGCACTGGTGAGTGCTTGGTCCGCTCTGAGAAGAAGCTCCGCCCCCTTGTAATGGTGTATCTCCCTGCACTTCTAAGGATTATACTGGCCAGAGGTAATGGCGACTAGCAGTAGCACAGAGTCCCTGATAGTCTTAGTGACCAGTTTTAGGGTATTGTCGCTGGCCCAGGGCGCCCCTCACAGCGCCGCACTACAGTACTGCTGAGCCCACATGGAGCACAGCTTCAGCGCTGCGCTCCCACCCTGATGCCGCCATTCTCACCGGCTTCCCGCTTGTCGGGGCGCCTGCTTCCTACTCACCACCAACGTCTTCTGGCTCTGTTAGGGGGTGACGGCAGTGCTGCGGGAGCGAGCGGTCGCCTTGGGGGCTTGGGATCGACACCCTCAGGAGCTCAGTGTCCTGTCAGCGGAGATAGTGGCCATTAACCTCAAGGGTTGGATACTACTCCCCCCCTAAGTCCCACGAAGCAGGAAGGCTGTTGCCAGCAGCCTCCCTGTGCCTAACATCTTAAAATAAAATAATAAAATCAGAAAAGCTCTAGGAGCTCCCCTAGCTGTGACCAGCTCCACCGTGCACATTTTATAAACTGAGTCTGGTAGGAGGGGCATAGAGGGAAGAGCCAGCCCACACTATCAAATTCTTAAAGTGCTTATGGCTCCTAGTGGACCTGTCTATACCCCATGGTACTAATGTAAACCCCAGCATCCTCTAGGACGTAAGAGAAATAGTTTTTGTAGTTTTCTCCAAAAATTGTACAATTTTTCTATTTTTATGAATTACAGAGGCAGTGGGGGACAGTGACAGTGTAGGGGTCTAAACACCCATGTGGCTCTAGCCACACACAGCATTTACCAAGCTATATGTCTAGCCACACCCACACAGCTCTGGTCACAGCTCCTCCCCTTTTCAGTATAGGCCCTGTGAATATTTTCTGCCCCAGGTCCATGTGGTCCTTCATGCGGCCCACTTCACTGCTAATGCAGCCTTATACTGTATATTGAAAATGTCAACTGATCTTAAGTAAGCAATGTCACTAGTAGTATGACACTTGTGCAACTGATTCTGAGTTGAAACAGTATTTATTGAACAGAGTATTGTAATATTTGTAACTTAATTTAGCTGTTTCGGAATTTACTCTCAGTCAGTGAGTTTAGCATTTATTCTATAGATATTTCTTCAGGGATGGTGTCTGTCTAACATATGGGCCAGTATTTACTAAAAATCCGAGCTTGGCCGATTTGTGTTTTTTTTTCTAAGTCCCAATCCGGGAATTCACTAAGCAACATTCTCGGCAGTGTCTGGTCTATTCGTAATGGTTTGAATGACAACGTTCCGAAATACGAATGAATAGACCATCGGTCAAACGCGGCTGTTATTTCATAGAATACGGGAATTCACTATTCATTCGTATTTGGGTGTTAGTCTCTGAGTGCTCAAATGCGGTCGTATTTTTTTGCGATTCGTAAAAAAAAGCGGCAAAAAAATAGACCTGCTTTTTTCAGTCGTGTTCACATGTGTTGCAAATAAAAAAATCACTCACACCTGAATTAGGATGCCTATAAAAGGATGTTAGGCCCATTTCAATACACCTACACTCAGAAATGGCAGCAGGACTGTGGGCCAGTGATATTTTGTGTGCTGTGGGATTCCTCAGACTCAGACATCAGCCTGTAAGTAACCAGGGCCAAGAAACTGAACATGGTCAGCAGGTTGTACAGGTTCCGTGGAGGCTGCGCAGGCCTCGTTTTTTTAGGGGGCGTTTAAACTTGAACGCATTGTCCGATGATAAGGTCATACAAATGTTCCGACTAAATCGTAACAACATTTTCCGTCTGTATGACCTTGTCAAACTGGGCCTAGACCCTGAGACAGCACGCTCTCGCCCTGTCTCAGGCCTGCACAAACTCCTGACTGTGTTGCACTTTATGGCTACTGGCAGCTTTCAGGCTGTGTCTGGGGATGTCATAGGAATCTCACAGCCCTCATTTTCCAGAATCTTAACACAGGTGATGTATACCTAACTACCTCTTCTGTTTTGTGTTTGTTTTAATTTCTCGGTGGCCAGTTCTGTTCTAAAATCTCATGATTATTGTTCTTTAAAATATACACACAGGTGTTGGCTGTTTTGCAGCCCCACATCGAGGCCTCAATCTGCTTCCCTACCCAGGAGTCTCAGTGGCATGCCGTCAGGGTAGATTTCTATGAGCTGGCTGGCATGCCCAATGTGCTTGGAGCCATAGATTGCACACACATTCAGCTGAGACCACCTAGGGGCAGGCAGCACATATATACAAACCGCCATTTCGAACACTCCACAAATGTGCAGGTGGTTTGTGATGCAAATCTCAAAATAATGAGTGTTGTTGCTGGTTACCCTGGGGGCTGCCATGACTCCTTCATCCTCAGTCAGTCATCCCTCTTTGATAAGTTTGAGGACGGACAAATGCCAGATGGATGGCTGCTGGGTATGTAATTTGATATGTGTAGGCCTGCGTATACTTTGTCCAAATACAGGTGCAGATGTATTAACCTGTAGAAGGCATAAGGAAGTGAGAAACCAGTGATCTGTGCAAGGTGATAAAGGCACCAGCCAATCAGCTCCAATATGTAAATGAACATTTAGGAACAAATTGTCTGCTGCCTTTATTACCTTGCACATATAACTGGTTTTTCACTTCCTTATGCCTTCTACAGGTTAATACATCTGCCCCACAGTGTGTTACTTATGTGTTGCTGTATCTTAACATGAATCACGTTACTATATCTGTCTTTTAGGTGATGGAGGATATGGCTGTTTCTCTTGGCTTCTAACTCCATTGTCCCGACCTGATACCCCTGCTGAACACAATTACAATCATGCACATAAGACCACGCGGAATGTGATAAAAAGATGTTTTGGTGTGCTGAAATCTAGGTTTCGGTGTCTGGATAAGTTAGGTGGCCTTTTGTTGTATAGTCCCTCCAAGGTGACTCAAATTGTGTTCTGCTGCTGCTTTCTTCATAACATGTGTTTGCAACAACATCTGCCACATGTTGAGGAGGAGGAAGAAAGCAGCCAGCAAGCAGAAGAATTAGAGACATCTGGTGATACTTGGAGTACTGATGTAGGGAGGCAGGTTAGGCAAGAGATCATCAATCGCTATTTCTAAGGTAAGCTTGGTTTGCTTATTTCATTTGTTGTGTAATCATAAATAGATGTTTTGCCTTTTTTCCCAAAAACCATTACTCAGAATGTGTCTGTCTCCTTGACACATACAAACATACCCTCGCTATATGAAAAACAAATGTCGCATGTGTATTGTGTGTATTTTTATTCTCAAAACAACAGATTATGAGTGGCATGCATTAAGTCTGGATAAGTGATCGTAAACTTGCATTGCTAATTTCTTACAAGCCCACATCATCCATTTAGTATTTCACTTTATCATTGTGTGTAACGTCCTAATGCACAGGTTCACAAACTCGGCCCTCAGGACCACACACAGTGCATGTTTTTCACGTAACCCAGTAGAAGCACAGGTGTATGAATTACTCACAGACATATGTTAAAAGGTTCACTGGTGGAGCTAATTATGTCACTTGTGATTCTGTGAGGAGACCTGCAAAACATGCACTGTGTGGGTTCCTGAGGACCGAGTTTGAGAACCTGTGTTCCCAAAAAACACTTCTCAACATATAATATGTTAGCCTTGAGGAATACATGTGTCCCTATGTGTGATGCACCATCATATTTAAGACACACAAACTTACTGTAATCAGGAATAATTTATTTCCTAATGTTTGATGCTGTAAACTTGATGATGTGTAAGTAAATACACAGTTTGCCACACATATACATTATTATACACATTTTTTGTTTTTTGTTGTAAAAGTACATATTTGTTTGTTTCAGCATCATGTGTAAAAACATTCTTACTAATTTTTAACACACACAAACATGTCCCAACAATACTGACATTCATTTGGACAATGTTTTCCAAACAAAACAAAGCCAACATATTACAAGCTTTTTACGCAACTCAATTGTGTTATTCTTGTAATGTTGTATAGATAAGAAAGCTAAGATATGTATCAATAACATTGTAATTTGGATTGTTTGCAGGAAAAGAGAATTATTGGAATCTAGAAAGAGAAATGATTAGAAAAAAATCAAGTGGTCAGTTTACTTCCTGCTAAAGACATTCTGCCTGGCTGGCAATTATTGTATCTGCAGGAAAAGAGAATGATTGGAATCTAGAAAGAGTAATGATTAGAAAAAAATCAAGAGGTCAGTTTACTTCCTGCTAAAGACATTCTGCCTGGCTGGCAATTATTGTATCTGCAGGAAAAGAGAATGATTGGAATCTAGAAAGAGTAATGATTAGAAAAAAATCAAGTGGTCAGTTTACTTCCTGCTAAAGACATTCTGCCTGGCTGGCAATTATTGTATCTGCAGGAAAAGAGAATGATTGGAATCTAGAAAGAGTAATGATTAGAGAAAAATCAAGTGGTCAGTTTACTTCCTGCTAAAGACATTCTGCCTGGCTGGCAATTATTGTATCTGCAGGAAAAGAGAATGATTGGAATCTAGAAAGAGTAATGATTAGAAAAAAAATCAAGTGGTCAGTTTACTTCCTGCTAACATGTATGTGTGGCTCCATCAACATTTCCCTCCTCCAATACAAAAAAAAATGGTAATGAATAAATGTGCGTACAAATTTTATGTTTTTGTTTGTACCACTTATAATTAATGATGTTGAAAAAAGTGTCAAGGAGCTAAGTGTTATATTTTTGTTGCAAAAAAAACACTTGCTAACTATTTTGAGTTACTTATCACAAATGTCTGACTTGTTTTTTTTCACGTTTTTTTGGGTGGCTGCTTGTCCTGCCCTTTGCCTTTAGCACTGTCATGTTGTCGTGCTCTGGTGGAGCGTCTTGGTGGTGATGAGACTGGCGTGATATTTGGAGTAGTCGTACCAGAACTGCTGCTTGTTTGCTGTTGGTGCATGTATCTGAGTGTTTAATTCAGGTTAGTGAGGATGGCATTGAGTTCACGTGTAGCAGCATTTTGATTGTCTACTATTTGGAATAAACTTTCATTAATCTTTTGATTGTTTTGAAAAATGCTCATATAACTTTGCTGTTGTCTGTGCTGTTCTTCCATTATGCGCTGTAAGTTGCCCATGACCTGTGTAATGTCTGTACGCATGAGTTCCATGGTATTGCCTATTCTGGTTGTTTGTTCATTTTGTCTACTCAGATTTCTTGATATTCTTCTGAGGTGAGATGGTAGGCTTGCAAACATTTGTGTCTGCTTACGCAGGCAATCTTCATTACTGGCCTGCTGTCTTGCCCAAATAGTCCAAAACACCTGATCAGGGCCTTGTGTTCCTGGTGTTGTTGGGCTGTGTTGTGGTGGTGGTGGTGTGCTTTGCTGTGGTGGTGTACTCACAGGTGCTGGGGGGTTCATTCCTTGCATTAATGGCTGCATTTCTAAGATGTTTGTCTCCTCCATGTCACTGTGTTGCTGTTGTTGCGGAGGGATGCTGTTCCCAGGACTCGAAGCTGAAATGTTAAACAAATCTCCGTTAGCTATCCATATGTTTGTGAAATGTAAACAAATCACTACACATGGAACACATGTCATTCACTGTTGCTTTCAACTATTCTGCCTAGCAACATCATCACTCATAGCTTAAATACATACATATGTCTGTTTGAGGCAAATGTGTCTGGTTACTTAATTGTGAAAGCAAACACTTTAGTTTTATTGTAGCTCACACATACTCCACCATAAAAACACATTGGAATACATAATGTGTTACCTTATAGCTTTGTTCAAACAAACATAGTAATGTTTTTATATGTATGTTACCTCAAGCACACATGTTAAATTTGGAAAAACAACCTTACTTTTTGCAAACAAACCAACATGCTTTTTTGTTGCAGCATCTTACACACAATGTCACACTGTATGACTCAAGTGGACATACATATCTTTACTGGATGTGGACAAGGCCATTTAGCTTGGATTCCATTTCAGCTTTTACTTACTGCGGTAAGTATATGTATATGGTGGTGTGGATGTATGTATTAAAGTTATACTTTCAAGGTGTGTGTCTTATGTTTTTATTGGGGTATTTTTTTAGTAGTAGTACTACAGGTACCAGCGGGCCCGGTTTTCCGCCGCATGCTGGTACTTGTGGTTCTCCAAGTACCAGCTTGCGGGGGAGGCTTGCTGGGACTTGTAGTACTGCTACTAAAAACAATATTCATTTTTTTACACAATGGCTATCAGCCTCCCATCCGCAGCCCATGGATGGGGGGGACAGCCTCGGGCTTCACCCCTGGCCCTTGGGTGGCTGGAGGGGGGGACCCCTTGATTGAAGGGGTTCCCACTCCTCCAGGGTACCCCGGCCAGGGGTGACTAGTTGGGTATTTAATGCCACGGCTGCAGGGTGCTGTATAAAAGTGACCCCCGGCTGTGGCATTATCTGTCCAGCTAGTGGAGCCCGGTGCTGGTTTCAAAAATACGGGGGACCCCTACGCTTTTTGTCCCCCATATTTTTGGAACCAGGACCAGGCGCAGAGCCCGGTGCTGGTTGTTTAAATATGGGGGAACCCCTGTCAATTTTTTACCCATATTTTTGCAACCAGGACCGGCTCAAAGAGCCCGAGGCTGGTTTTGCTTAGGAGGGGGGACCCCACGCAATTTTTTCCCTAAAAATGAACACTTTCCCATCCCCTTCCCACTGATAAACATGCACGGATCTCATGGATCCCTGCATGCCTATCCAAACACGGGATAAAAAAGCAGGTCTGTTTTTATGTAGCACTTTTTTACGAATTGTATTTCTGCACGGCAGTGTTTGGCTATTGTCGGCAGTGTTTGTGATTTGCACTTTTTAGTAAATTCCCGATTTCTACCAAATTGCAGGCGTATTTGACCGATGGTGTATTGATTCGTGATTTTTTCCTAGGACTTCCAAAATATTACGAATGCCCTCATCACTGCCGTGATTTTTGCTTAGTAAATTACCGAGATGACACTTTGAAGAAAAAACGGCATCTCGGTCAAAATCGGGACCTTAGTAAATATACCCCACCAAGTCCAAACTACACATGCAAAATATCTGTCTGAAAAACACATGACATACAATAAAGTAAGATATTACATTGGCTTTTGTATAAAACATTAACCAAAACAATGTATTTGCTGACACACACTTGAAGATGGGAGTAATATGCAACGTCACATTACACACATTTAAAACTCCCCCAAAAAAACCCATAGAATGTAAATGCAAATACACATGCTTACCATTCTTCCTGGGCCTATCTGAATCCCGGACATGGGTTGCAGAGACAACTTCTGGAGGGATTACACTCCACATGGGCTCCTCATACTCCAGATAACTTGCAATATAGGGCTGCCCACCACCGGTTTTCCGAGCCGACTTGGCCTCCTTGGCCATTTTGGACTTGACACGTCGCTTTATGTCATAGTACCGTTTGCGGCACGTGTCCTCCGTCCGCTTGACCACCCCCTCACTATTGACAGCAGCAACAACTTTCGCCCACAACACCGTCTTCCTCCGTGTTGGCACCTTCGCGGACTCAGGTCCAAATAGCTGCATCTGATACTTCATAAGCTCACGCACCAATGCCACATTTTCAGCAAAACTAAACTTTACATTCCACCCAGTCTTAGTAGTGGTGCGTGGCTGCGGAGCACTCTGACTGTCACTATCACTTGAGGCTGCTGCAGCAACCTCACCCACCTCCTCCACCTCACTAACCTCACTAACACTCACCTCCTCCACCTGACCAACCTCCTCCCCCTCACTCACACCCTCCACCTCTGAGTCACACATAATTGTGTGTCTAAACAGTAAACACAGGGGGAAAAAAGACAAACAACACACTCCTCCACTACCACTACACAACTCACACACACACACACACACACACACACACACACACACACACACACACACTGACAAGGGACTATAAAGAAAATTAACTTGGACTAAAAATGAGACAAAACCACAAAATACAAGACAACAAGAATGATAAGACGACTTCCAAACACAATACCACACTCAGAAATAGCTACCAACACTCCTCACCAAACCACAAATTCACCTACCTCCACAGCACAACCTCCCTCCTCCTCACCACTAACTAAATCCATGAGGTGCGGACGGTTTGGGGCGTATTTATATGGTTGCGCACAGACACCCCTACCATCTGAAACACAACCAATCACGGACGGGGATGAAAATCGAAACTGAAAGTGAAAATGCGGCCGCGGGAAAAAAAAACCCTGCCGCGTTTAACTTAGGAAAAAAAACAGCAAATACAACAAAAACACGTACGCAAACGACAATGACGGCCGTAAATGTGCCAAAAAAACACGACTGGCATCGACATCGGAAAACACGACAACCATAAAGTCGACTGCTTCGTAACTTTGCGTATATGGATTCAAAAAGTTGCATGAAAATGCACCCGATACAAAACGAGTTTAAACACTACACAAACTGACTCAAACACAAATATTAGTAAATATTGCCCATGGTGTCTATCTATTGACTGTCTAACTAGACACTGTCTATCTATCATCCGGATACCGTCTTGGAGATGGATTGGCCACATGCTACAGTCCAGTGCTCCCCTTATAGCAGACTCTCCCATACTTGTCATCAGTGATGCAGTCTTTCTGGTCATATTATCGGTCATTACTGGTAACAGTTATGGGGGAAGGGGGGCACTTGGAATAGTGGAGAACCCATTGATCTGTGTGCACTGCACACCCTGTACCCATTTAGTTATATTATATTATATGTTTACACCAATGCATTTGTTTGCCAAAGATTTAAACTGATTTATTCAATAGCTAGAGCTGTTTTTATTTCTCTTTTGACTAAAAGGAAAAGGAAGATGAAAAAGAGGACCCCTTTGGTACTAGCAATACAGAAAATGGTGGATGAGGGCATGGGGGATTTTTTTATTTTAAATATGCTTACATTTTTATTTATGTTTCACATAAATGAAAGTATCTGCAACTCAAAATAAACACTTAAATGTTCCATTCTCGTGGCACATACAGTGGAGGAACTTATGAGTGGTGGGCCCAGGTGCAAAAATATAATTTGGGCCCCCCTCCTTCACCACAACGCAAGTTCACAATATACCACATGGCAGTGAATGGCAGGGCATAACAGCGTAAGGCAGGGAGAGGCAGTTGGTAACAGAGAGGAAGAGGATGACAATGGAAGGAAAGGGGAGACAAAAGGTGATAGTGGAAGGCAGGGGGAGGCAGAGGGTGACAGGGATAGACAGTAGATGACAGGGGTACAAGCACAGTATCCTGTGTGGTGTGGAGAACAGGGGGCATGTACCTTGGGGTGAGCAGGAACACAGCGGCCTCTGCTCTGTCTGTGGCAGGATCCCCCACCCCTTGTGATTTCCTCAGTGTGGCACTCAGATGGGCAGACTCTGACAGTGCCAGTTGCACTGGTTGTGGCCAGGGACGGATCTAGCCTTTTCTTTAGGGGGGAGGGGGGGGGGGCGTTTTACTGTTTAATCTTGACTCCTCCCTCTACAGTCCCAACTCCTCCCATCTGGAATCCTAACTCCTCCTCTTTCAATTCTGACTGAACTTTTTGAGTGAGACTGAGATAGAGCTTTGTGATTGTTCTATGTACATGTGACTGTGCTATGGTGTAATTGTATTTATTAGCCCTAGTACCCACACACCAGAAAGTGAGGGGCAAATGCTCTGTAACCCTTGCTCGCCTGGCTCCTCTGTGCTGCTGTGGTATAAGCAGCAGCACATCGTTCTGACTCAGGTTCTCCCCGGAGAGCTCTCTTCTGCTCAAAAGTGGGCGTGGCTATGACTGTTTTAGGGGGGCGGTCGCCCCCCTTCGCCCCCCCCTAGATCCGGCCTTGGTTGTGGCTGCCTTTAATTCTCAGACAACAGCGAGTCAGAATAAATTTGCAGCTATCTATTAATTAGAGGCAGTGATCATCAGCACCGATAGGTGGCAGGACTCCTCTATCAGCAATGGCTCCCTAAGGTAAGGGGCAGGTCCCTCAGGCAGTGGGGGCCCATCCTGCTTTCCGCACTGGACCATTCATCCGTCATTGATCAAAACGCTGGGAAGGGAGGGGTTTTAAGAGTATTTAAACCAAGATAAAATAGACATTCATATGTACAACAGTGACATATGAAGGCAATCCTGTTGTCTTTTCACTGTCCTGATTCCAAGCAGTATATTATATGTAAAAGAAATAAAGTTGTAATAATGATGAGGTAGAACTAAAGTGAAAATAGATTGGTCTTTGTAGTGAAATTTGAATTGTTTTCACTTTGTACATTTTCAAACATGTCCACAAACCGACTACTGTACTGTAGGTAGGTACATCTCCTTATTGGGACCGGTTTCTGAAGATGCAAAGTGGGTGTACTCTGTGAAATGTGCTTTACAGACAATAAGTGGCACTTAAATATTAGTGTAAGGTTTGTAAATGATCAATAATATAAAAAAGGATGTAGTTCATAGCATCAAGCATTCTAATTGAACAGGTACTGTAATCTGATAACTGAGATTGTAAGCACTTTGGACAAATGACAGTATTAGGAAATGGTTTTAATACCATTTAAGCATAATATAATATTATGGGTTTAGAGTTTGCATGTTCTCATCGAATATACATAGGTCTGGCCAGGTGCTCCAGTTTTCTTCCACACTCCAAAGACATTGTCAAAGTCGAAAAATATCGTAATACATATACTATGTACTAACACCAGGCGCATGCCCGCTGTGCGTGCGCCCATTCTGCCGTGCGTGCACATACTCGCAATTTGCGTATGATCGCTCCCGCGTTCCTGCGCGTGGTGTGCGCATTTACGGTAGTGTTTGTGAGCGCATAGAGGGTTATCAAAACATTTCATATTTAACTCAAATAGTGCACATTGGTGGTCATTCCGAGTTGTTCGCTCGGTATTTTTTTCCGCATCGCATCGATTTTCCGCTTAGTGCACATGCGCAATGTCCGCAGTGCGACTGCGCCAAGTAAATTTGCTATGCAGTTAGGAATTTTACTCACGGCTTTTTCATCGTTCTGGTGATCGTAGTGTGATTGACAGGAAGTGGGTGTTACTGGGCGGAAACTGGCCGTTTTATGGGTGTGTGCGGAAAAACGTTACCGTTTCTGGGAAAAACGCGGGAGTGGCTGGAGAAACGGAGGAGTGTCTGGGCGAACGCTGGGTGTGTTTGTGACGTCAAACCAGGAACGACAAGCACTGAACTGATCGCAGATGCCGAGTAAGTCTGGAGCTACTCAGAAACTGCTAAGAGAGGTGTAATCGCAATATTGAGAATACGTCGTTCGCAATTTTAAGAAGCTAAGATTCACTCCCAGTAGGCGGCGGCTTAGCGTGAGTAAATCTGCTAAAAGCAGCTTGCGAGCGAACAACTCGGAATGACCCCCCTTGTACACATAGCCCCCTGCACCACATCAGAAATACATAGCTGTTTAAAATAGTTACTGAACAAAGGGATTCACCTTTACAGGATAGGAGAGGACAGAACAAGGTTACAAGGTGGTGTTTGGTATTCAGCTGTAGGGTATTTTAAGGGAAACATTCCGGTGTTGGTTAGAGGAAGATCGCATGTTGCAGTGTATAGTTATGTGCAGAAGTAGAATATAGATATAAAACTGTATTTACTATGTATTATGTATGCGGCGGGAATCCAGAGGATACCACCCCCAAGAGCAGTTGAGAAAGACAGCGCCCACCTTTTCAAATCAACCTATGACCTCTCCTGTAATGTAAATGAACATCTCTGTGTCCAATAGACAAAGGGATTACAGTGACCATTGTATTGTTTTGGATGAAGTGAATAAATAGAGCTTGCAGCAGGCTTGGTCACACAAGACTCTGAACGCTCTCTACCTGATGAGCGGAGGACCGGATCCGGGTTGCGCTTGCGATCATTCTCACGTACGTACATTCTCTGTAACCATTATTCTGTTTAGATATCATGTTAGCTTGTAGTGTATAAATTGTATTGTTATTTCCTTTTCTCTAATTAATCCGCAGTGGCCTTAGAACCCTGTGGTTTTACCCCATATCGGTGTTGTGTCCTCATTTCTCTGCTAGGGGTTATAGGGTTATTATATTCACAAACTGCTTAAGGTTTTAACGTGTATTTGGTAAAGTGTACGCACTGTGAGTACTTTGTACCGACAGCGCTGCACAAGGTTTAAAGTGTATCATCATTACAGTGCCGTGCTGCAGAAGGTTTAAAGCATAAACGTATCATTACATTGTATCACTAACAAGGTTTAAAATCTATCATCTTTTTGTGTGCGCGCGGTGTGTACTTTGTACTCCCGGCGCGGCGTCCTGTACGCTAAGTCCTTAAGCTATAGGACTCTGTACGCAAATAGCGTACACAGTACGTAGCGTGTGCATTCAATCTAGCGGCCGCAGCGGCCCCACGATAAAGGTGTATTTAAAGTTATAGCTTTATGTTTAAAGATAATAATTGACATTATCAACATACTGATAGGTTTTTTATAAAATATGTAGGCACTATATAAATAACATAATAATAATAATGAATTATTATTATTATTATATTATTATTATTATTATTATTATAATTATAAGCATAGTGTAGACTTTCATTTTGCAATTGGCATGCATTTTCTATTGTCTGTATCTATCTTATCATATTCTAGTGTTTGATGATTGTGAAATACATGATATGTAACGTATAAAGGTATGACCTTTTGTTCCTTTTGGATGAAGCTGATTTAAATAAAGCAAATAATCAAGATCCATAGCTCTGAAAATCTTTATTTCAAGGTCAGACAAGATACCTTTATAATTCCACAGCCTGAAAACTTCAAAGTCATTACAAGTAAATCCTTAATACATTTAATAAAAAGTTCTGGAAATACACATATTGGCTGTGTTTGCTTAGGAAATCCCTAGATATATTATAGAATATATTTCTTGGGCTGACAGACAGGTCCACCGTTCATATTGTCTGGTGTTGTAGCACAGGTTAAATATTCTATCTATCTATCTATCTATCTATCTATCTATCTATCTATCTATCTATCTATCTATCTATCTA
Organism: Pseudophryne corroboree; assembly: GCF_028390025.1. Classification (NCBI taxonomy): domain Eukaryota; kingdom Metazoa; phylum Chordata; class Amphibia; order Anura; family Myobatrachidae; genus Pseudophryne; species Pseudophryne corroboree. The sequence continues at coordinate 341,428,355 of NC_086450.1, forward strand.
TCTATCTATCTATCTTTCTGTCTGTCTACCTGTCACTCTGTCTGCCCTCTCTATCTCTCTCTCCATTTCTTTACATTTTATAATGTTACTACAATATATATTTGTCGGCATGTAGCTCTTACATCCCAGCTCTCCTGTTCTGTTGTAGTAAGAGCAGTCAGTCATTTAGCAGAATAGAAATGATTACAGAGACCAGCTACTGTCATGTGTGTTGCATCTAGGAGTTGGAATAGTCACCTTAAAAGAATTATGCACTGAAGATATCAGATATAGCTCCAGGCTAATGGGCCCTACACTCTGAAAGATTTCAGTGAACGATATGAACGTTCTCATTCATTAACGAACAAGAACTCTGCCCCGCGCTTGTTCATCGTTGGTGCCAGGTCGCTTATGCATGCAAGCCAATATGGACAATCTCGCCATATTAGCTTGCACTGCTATGGAACTGGGTGATGGGGGGAGTGAAGAAACTTCACTCCCCCCGTCACCTCCCCCCCGCCGGGTTGCTTGTCTGCCGTATCGGCCGTCGGGCAGCTCGGCGACAGGTCGCGGAGTCTGTAGGACCCATTAGGCAAATTTATGTTGCAAACCTCAGTCCCTATTAATCTTACTAGGCACTATGGACTCGCCAAATTAACAAAGCTCCAAAGTGCTTCAGATGACATTAGCTGCTCTAACGGGATGTAGTTGCCATCCCGACGTACGGGATCCCAGTGGTCAGAAGACCAACTCCGGAATCCTGACAGCTGTCAGCATGCAGGTGCCAGAATCCCGCCAGCCGACATCCCAAATGTAAGTATCAGGGGGAGGTTAAGGTTAGGCTGCAGGGGGGAGGGTTAGGGTTAGGTTGTGAGGGGGTGAGAGGAGGTTACTGCAAGAAGATATTGTTAGGGTTACGCTGCAGGGGGAGGGGGTTAGGGTTAGGTTGGTGAAGGGAGTGTTAGGGCTAAGCTGTGGGGGAGGGTTAGGGTTAGGCTGTGGGAGGGGAGTATTAGGGTTAGGCTGCGGGAAGGTTAGGGTTAGGCTGGAGGGGGGTCTAAGGGTTAGGCTGCGGGAAAGTTTAGGGGGAGGGAAGGGGGAAGGTTAGAACACCTACCCTAAAAATGGCATTATCCTGGCCATCAGGATGCCGGTGTCTGTCTTCTGAACGCCAGCATTCTAAGCACCGGGAACCCCTACCTGACCCATTTTTACCATGTAAAGGGAGCATTGCAACAGAGAGATCTTCTGATTCCTCCATGCTCCTCCCCTACTGACCATGAAAAGTCATTCTATGCAGGCAGTAAAGTGATAGTGATAGGCAGTAAAGTGGCAGTAAAGTGATAGTGATAGGCAGTAAAGTGGCAGTAAAGTGATAGTGATAGGCAGTAAAGTGGCAGTAAAGTGATAGTGGTAAGTTGCCCTGCGGATTGGGTGAATGCCGGAACGGTTTGGACTCTGGAACTGCAGACTGGAGCAGTTACCTGCAGCAACCTTGGTAGCTGTTGAGCTCTCTGTGCACGTCTCCCTGCACCATTTGCTATGTGACAACTGTCACATAGAGAACACAGCGGCAAAAATCGTTGTAGGGAGTCGGTCCAGTCTGGCGTTCGGGAGTCTGGACTTTTCCGGCCATGCTGCTCCCATTCTCTATGCTGGGGTCAGAAGGGGGCTGTATATCTTCCTGCACCATTTTCAGTGTTTCATACATGGAGACATGCACAGAGCGCTCCACAGAGACAGAGGTTGCTACAGGGAGCTGGTCCGGTGTTCCAGAGATCAGACCGTTCCTGCTTTCACCTAATTCGATTACCCTTTACTGGAAACCTCTTTGTTGGGACAGGCTCCTATCTGATATCGGCAGGTCCGGATTAAGGATTGTGGGGGCCACAGGACAACACATTTCTGGGAGCCCTACTAATAAAATTACATTATGGCACACAATGCTCCAGTATAAACATTATACCCCATAGTGCCCCTCATAGATGTATGTCACATAGTGCCCCAGTATAAACATTTTACCATAGTGCTTCTCCTTCACTTGTATGCCTCACAGTGCCCCCAGTATGGCAATTACTAGTACTCACCTCTGAGTCCTGACGGGCTCCTGATGATTTTGCACTTCTCCAAGGTCTGGACGGGGCTGCTGCTCTAGTATGTAGACAGAGCAGTTCTTGGCTCCCTTTAGCATTGCCATCGTGACATACTGTAATGCCACAACGACTCAGGAACCGGTCAAGTCAACCACTCTGCATGCCGCTGCGTCCAGTAACAAGTGTCATTGGGTATCAGTCCTTCTGTTCTGTTTGTTGACCATGTGTGGGGTCCGCAAGGGGCCCCTGGGAGACTGCCCTCCCTCTCTGTTAAACCAGTCCTTGATATCAGAGCCACTGTGCCAGCATAGAATTTTTGTTAAATAGCTCAGAAAAATAATTTCAAGTTGCCACTGTATTATAATTACTACCAGTTATTTATATAGCGCACACATATTCTGCAGCACTTTACAGAAAAATATTTATCCATTCACATCAGTCCCTGCCCCAGTGGAGCTTACAATCTATATTTCCTATCACATGAACACACAGAAACATTCATGCTAGGGTTAATTTTGTTGGGAGCCAATTAACCTAACAGTGTATTTTTGGATTGTGAGAGGAAACCCATGTAAGTAAGTACAGGGAGACTATACAAACTCCGCACAGTTAGGGCCATGGTGGGAATCGAACCCCTTGACCTCAGTGCTGTGAGGCAGTAATGCTAACCACTACACCATCCGTACCACTATATGCAGTAATAAAAAATTATCTTCATCAGGGCCACACTGCCACCAATGATAAATATACCCTAGTAGATATCATTTCTAAATATGATATACGTGATATAATACTACACATAAAAGTCTGTGAGAAAGAGTATAGTGCCTGGTGTGGGTGAGGTGACAATTAGGTTTAACCAGTAGATGCCACTTTCCGAATGAACCCATTTGACATTATACAAATTCTCATAGGTTTCCATTCATGCTGAAATGTTTTGTTCCATGCTGTTACCTAAGGCTGTGTAAGGGTCTCAGGATTTTCTCCTGGACCTGCATGAGTAAACTTCCTGCAACTGAATATGTGAGATTGCTTAATCTCCTGAGAATAAATGACAGTGGCCATATTGGTGCTCTCTTCTCAACAAGCCTCATAAATCACATTTTAAGTATAAGTACCAGTTTATGACTGTAATCCCTTGTCCTTGCACAACTTCCATCTGTGGAGAGGAGTTGCTCTCTCTCTCGCTCTCTCTTACCTCCAAGCTGCTAGCACTTACATACAGTAAATACATTATTTTTGAGGTAAAAAAAAAAAAAGATACAAGTCCATCAAATGCAACCTGTTATAAATTATAGATGTGTTGATCCAGAAGAAGTAAAAAAAAAAAAAAGTTTATTAATCACTTTATTATGATTTACCCTCTCCTTTTAATTTATTATTCAGTTACCCAATCTCTAAAGTTCTCCTATGGTTCACCCAAAACTATACAACCCTCATATTCAAGAGGTGGTCTGAGAAGTGATCTGTACAGTAGCAATTTTCCTCCTGTGCATCTGTGAGAGGTGTAAACACCATCCCTTGGGTGTACTCACCACTTTCACCTGAAGTTGTGATTTCAAGATCCTGGTCTGTCTTCCAGAACCATTCAGCGAGAACATGTGCTGTGACAAGATGACACAAATAATGAATATGTATCTGCCCTTACCCTGGAAGGAGAAGGTGACATGTCAATGGTGACTGTGATCTTCACCGGTTAAGTGATTGACCATCATCTGTAATGAGCAGTGGTGCAAATATGCGGGTACGCTCGGGTATGGCGTACCCTTAAAAATTTGCCAGCCATGACCTCCATTACCACAATTATAATGTGCCATCGAGCAACAAGACCATTGTGCTTGGCAGCATGGTGGAGCCTCCCACTTTGTCAGGGTTACTGGGAGTGTGACGGTGACATCATGACATCACATCACGCTTCGTCTTATGGCAGCCATGGCTGGTGTGAAGAGAGGATCCTGGGTGCACTTTTTTTGCAGCGTCCCTTGCTGGGTGCAGTAGTGCATCTGTTTCCCTTCATTCAACTCGTGTGATGCATCGGCACTGAGCGGCTTTTGTTCTTCACAGGCTGGGTTGCAGGACATGTCTCTGGCTTCACTGTGTGGGGTACTTAATTTCTAATATAATGTGGACACTACTATATAGTTCTATTATAATGGGGGTACTACTATATATTTCTATTGTACTGTGGACACTACTATATATTTCTATTATACCCAGCGGTGCAAGTGGGTGGGTACGGGTGGGAGGGTACGGGTGGGTACGGAGTACCCATAAGAATTTAGCCGTGGGTATGCCGTACCCATGCAGACGGGCCGCTGCTCCCCTCCCTCCCTCTGCTGCTCACCGGCGCTGCTGCTTGAGGGGAGGAGAGCGCAGCGTTCGCTCTCCTGCTCTTCAGTGTCTTCCTTCAATTCAGAGCCGTCCCGTGAGCCAATCAGAGCTCGCGGACCGGCAGCAAAGGCTGCCGGACCACGAGCTTTGATTGGCTCACGGATGGCACTGAATTGAAGGAAGACAGTGAGACCCGCGCCGACTGAGGGACAGGAGAGGCACAGGCTGCGCTCTCCTACACACACACACACACACACACACACACACACACACACACACACACACACACACGCAGGATCAAGACACCAGCAGTAGCGGTGAGCAGCAGGGGAAGGGAAGCATGTATACCTGGCACTGGGGGCATATCTGGCACTGGGGGGACATGTATATCTGGCACTGGGGGCATATCTGGCAGTGGGGGGGCATGTGTATCTGGCACTGGGGGCATTTCTGGCACTGGGGGACATGTGTATCTGGCACTGTGGGCATGGCACTGGGGGGACATGTGTATCTGGCACTGGGGGGGACATGTGTATCTGGCACTGTGGGCATATCTTGCACTGCAGTTGACATGTGTATCTGGCACTGTGGGCATATCTTGCACTGCGGTTGACATGTGTATCTGGCACTGGGGGCATATCTGACACTGAGGGCATATCTGGCACTGGGGGCATATCTGACACCGAGGACATATCTGGCACTGGGGGGACATGTGTATTTGGCACTGGGGGCATATCTGACACTGAGGGCATATCTGGCACTGGGGGGACATGTGTATCTGGCACTGGAGCATATCTGGCACTGAGGAGACATGTGTATCTGTCACTGGGGGCATATCTGACACCGAGGACATATCTGGCACTGGGGGGACATGTGTATCTGGCACTGGGGGCATTTCTGTATCGGGCACTGGGGGCAAATCTGGCACTGGGGGCATATCTGGCACTGGGGGGACATGTGTATCTGGCACTGGGGGCATATCTGGCACTGGGGAGACATGTGTATCTGGCACTGGGGGGACATGTGTATCTGGCACTGTGGGCATATACAGTATGACACTGCGGGGGACATGTGTATCTGGCACTGGGGGCATATCTGACACTGAGGGCATATCTGGCACTGGGGGGACATGTGTATCTGGCACTGGGGGCATATCTGGCACTGCAGGGACATGTGTATCTGGGACTGGGGGCATATCTGACACTGAGGGCATATCTGGCACTGGGGGGACATGTGTATCTGGCACTGGGGGCATTTCTGTATCTGACACTGGGGGCATATAAGGCACTGGGGGGCATTTCTGTATCTGGCACTGGGGGGCAATATATATCTGACACAGTGGGGGCATTTGTGTATCTGGCACTGTGAGGCAATGTGTATCTGGCACTGTGAGGCAATGTGTATCTGTCACTCTGGGGGCATTTGTGTATCTGGCACTGTGGGGCAATGTGTATCTGGCACTGTGAGGCAATGTATATCTGGCACTCTGGTGACATTTGTGTATCTGGCACTGTGGGGCAATGTGTATCTGGCACTGTGAGGCAATGTATATCTGGCACTCTGGTGACATTTGTGTATCTGGCACTGTGGGGCAATGTGTATCTGGCACTGTGAGGCAATGTATTTCTGGCACTCTGGGGGTATTTGTGTATCTGGCACTGTGGGGCAATGTGTATCTGGCACTGTGAGGCAATGTATATCTGGCACTCTGGGGGCATTTGTGTATCTGGCACAGTGAGGCAATGTGTATCTGGCACTGTGAGGCAATGTATATCTGGCACTGTGGGGCAATGTATATCTGGCACTGTGAGGCAATGTATATCTGACACTGTGGGGCAACGTGTATCTGGCACTATTGGGGTCATATGTGTATCTTGCCCTCCCACATATGAGTATCACGCCCCCATTTTCATTGGCCACGCCCAATGTGGCATTTGGCCACACCCATTTGGCGCGCGCACACAGTACCTATAAGACATTTTTTCTACTTGCACCACTGATTATACCAGGGGCACTACTACAGTATCTATTTCTGTTATAATGGAGACATTACTATATATTGTTATTAAATTGGTGGCATTACTATATATTTCTATTATACTTGGGGTATTACTATATATTTCTATTATACTGGAGGAATTACTATATATTTCAAGCCTTGCCTCCAGAGTGCAATGAAAAGGGGCTGTGTCATATGACCACGCTGCTAGTTTCATGTAGCCACTCCCCCTAGTGTCATGTAGCCATGCCACCTCACAATACATAATCACACCCATTTTTTCGGAACTCAGTACCACTAAGAAAATATTTCTACTTGCACCACTGACAATGAGCTTCAGCCATCCAATTTTGACCTATGCAGTACTGCACACTAAGGTGTAATACTGACCTCACGTGGCCACGTGAGGACCACTGAGCGGCACTCAAAGGGGACAGACAGACTGCTACTCACACTGGCTACTCACAGCTGTATGACTAAGCCAAGCAACACAAACAATTCCCACTGGAATTATATGTCCAAATCACTGGAATTATACGTCCAAATCACTGGAATTAAATGGCAAAATCACTGGAATTAAATGGCAAAATCACTGGAATTATACGTCCAAATCACTGGAATTAAATGGCAAAATCACTGGAATTATACTGCAAAATCACTGTAATTATATGTCCAAATCACTGGAATTATACTGAAAAATCACTGTAAAATCACTGGAATTATACGTCCAACTCACCGGAATTAAATGTCAAAATCACTGGAATTATACGTCCAAGGCCCTCATTCCGAGTTGATCACTCGCTAGCTGCTTTTAGCAGCCATGCAAACGCTAAACTGCCGCCCTCTGGGAGTGTATCTTAGCTTAGCAGAAGTGCAAACGAAAGGATCGCAGAACAGATGCAAAATATTTTCAAGCAGTTTCTGAGTAGCTCCAGACCTACTCCTAGCTTGCGATCACTTCAGACTATTTAGTTCCTGTTTTGACATCACAAACACGCCCTGCGTTTTCCCAGGCACGCCTGCATTTGTATCTGACATGCCTGCGTTTTTTTTACAAACACTCCCCGAAAACGGTCAGTTACCACCCAGAAACACCCACTTCCTGTCAGTCACTCTGCGACCAGCAGTACGACTGAAAAGCGTTGCTAGACCTTGTGTGAAGTGCATCGTTTGTTGTGAAAGTACGCTGCGCGTGCGCATTGCGTGCCATACGCATGCGCAGAATTTTAGCCTGATCGCTGCGCTGCAAACAACGGCACCTAGTGATCAGCTCGGAATGACCCCCTAAATCACTGGAATTAAATGGCAAAATCACTGGAATTATAAGTCCAAATCACTGGAATTAAATGGCAGTACCACTGGACATATACGGAAGTGTCAGGATGGCACTTTAAAAAAATAGTCCCCAAACAGCACATGATGATAAGAAGAAAAAAAGGTGCAAGATGGCATTGTCCTTGGGCCCTCCCACCCACCCTTATGTTGTATAAACAGGACATGCACACTTTAACTAACCCATCATTTCAGCGACAGGGTCTGCCACACGACTGTGGCTGAAATGACTGGTTTGTTTGGGCCCCCACCAAAAAAAGAAGCAATCAATCTCTCCTTGCACAAACTGGCTCTACAGAGGCAAGATGTCGACCTCATACTCATCCTCCGGTTCCTCACCCCTTTCAATGTGTACATCCTTCTCCTCACAGATTATTAATTCGTCCCCACTGGAATCCACCATCACAGGTCCCTCTGTGCTTTCTGAAGGCAATTGCTGGTAAAGGTCTTCCTGGAGGAATTTATCATTCATTTTGATCAACATCATCTTCTCCACATTTTGTGGAAGTAACCTCCTATGCTGATCGCTGACAAGGTTACCGGCTGCACTAAACACTCTTTCGGAGTACACACTGGAGGGGGGCAACTTAGGTAAAATAAAGCCAGTTTATGCAGGGGCATCCAAATTGCCTCTTTTTCCTGCCAGTATACATACGGACTGTCTGACATACCTACTTGGATGCTGTCACTCATATAATCCTCCACCATTCTTTCAATGGTGACAGAATCATATGCAGTGACAGTAGACATGTCAGTAATCGTTGGCAGGTCCTTCAGTCTGGCCCAAATGTCAGCACTCGCTCCTGACTGCCCTGCATCACCACGAGCGGGTGGGCTAGGAAATCTTATCCTTTTCCTTGCAGCCCCAGTGGCGGGAGAAATTGAAGGATGAGCTGTTGACGGGTCACGTTCCGCTTGAGTTGACAATTTACTCACCAGCAGATCATTGCACCTCTGCAGACTTGTGTCTGCCGGAAAGAGAGATACAACATAAGCTTTAAACCTAGGATCGAGCACGGTGGCCAAAATGTAGTGCTCTGATTTCAACAGATTGACCACCCTTGAATCCTGGCAAAGCGAATGAAGGACTCCATCCACAAGTCCCACAGACTTTGCTGAATTGCTCCGTCTTAGCTGCTCCTTCAATTTCTCCAGCTGATTCTGCAAAAGCATGATGAGGGTTATGACCTGACTCAAGCTGGCAGTGTCTGAACTGACTTCACTTGTGGCAAGTTTGAAGGTTTGGAGAACCTTGCACAAGACAGAAATCATTCTCCACTGCGCTTGAGTCAGTTGCATTCCCCCTCCTTTGCCTATATCGTAGGTGGATGTATAGGCTTGAATGGCCTTTTGCTGCTCCTCCATCCTCTGAAGCATATAGAGTGTTGAATTCCACCTCGTTACCACCTCTTGCAGGCCACCGACAGAATCTCCTGTACACCCCTGTCATTTTTCAAAAAATTCTGCACCACGAAATTAATTGTATGCGCAAAACATGGGACGTGCTGGAATTTGCCCAGATGTAATGCACACACAATATTGGTGGCGTTGTCTGATATCACCAATCCCCAGGAGAGTCTAATTGGGGTAAGCCATTCTGCGATGATGTCCCTTTCGTAAGAGGTTGTCAGCTGTGTGCCTCTTACGGAAAGCTGTGATACATAGCGTAGCCTGCCTAGGAACGAGTTGACGTTTGCGAGATGCTGCTACTGTTTCCGCTGCTGTTGTTGCTGCGGGAGCTCATACATCTACCCAATGGGCTGTCACAGTCATATAGTCCTTAGTCTGCCCTGTGCCACATGTCCACATGTGCACATGTCCGTGGTTAAGTGGACACTGGATACAACTGTATTTTGTAGGACACTGGTAACTCTTTTTCTGACGTCTTTGTACATTCTTGGTATTGCCTGCCTAGTGAAGTGGAACCTAGGCCCTCATTCCGAGTTGTTCGCTCGCAAGCTGCTTTTAGCAGCTTTGCACACGCTAAGCCGCCGCCTACTGGGAGTGAATCTTAGCTTATCAAAATTGCGAACGAAAGATTAGCAAAATTGCGAATAGACACTTCTTAGCAGTTTCTGAGTAACTCCACACTTACTCGGCAACTGCGATCAGTTCAGTCAGTTTCGTTCCTGGTTTGATGTCACAAACACTCCCAGCGTTCGGCCAGACACTCCTCCGTTTCTCCAGCCACTCCCGCGCTTTTCCCAGAAACGGTAGCGTTTTTTCGCACACACCCATAAAACGGCTAGTTTCCGCCCAGAAACACCCACTTCCTGTCAATCACATTACGATCACCAGAACGAAGAAAAAAACCTTGTAATGCCGTGAGTAAAATTCCTAACTGCATAGCAAATTTACTTGGCGCAGTCGCACTGCGGACATTGCGCATGCGCATTAGCGACTAATCGCTCCGTTGCGAGAAAAATATAACGAACGAACAACTCGGAATGACCCCCCTAGATGGGATTTGGTACCAGGGACACAATACCTCCATCAATTGTCTAAATCCCACTGCACTAATAGCGGATACTGGACGCACGTCTACAACCAACATAAGTGTCAAGGCCTCAGCTATCCGCTTTGCAACAGGATGACTGCTGTCATATTTCATCTTCCTCACAAAGGACTGTTGGACAGTCAATTGCTTAGTTGAAGTAGTACAAGTGGTCTTCCGACTTCCCCTCTGGGATGACGATTGATTCCCAGCAGCAACAACAGCAGCGGCAGCAACAGCATGCGCACCACTCACGGATCCTCTGGAGAAATCCCGGTTAGGTGAGGACTCCTCAGTCTTGACAGTGACATGGCCTGCAGGACTACTGACGTTCCTGACTGAGGAGGAAGCTGACGTTGAGGGAGTTGGTGGTGTGGCTTGCAGGAGCTTGGGTACAGGAGGAAGAAGGGATTTAGGTGTCAGTGGACTGCTTACGCTCTTAACCAAAGATTCACAACTTGACACTGACTCCTGATGAATGCGCTGCTGGTAATGTATAAGGGAGGATGTTCCTAGGTGGTTTACATCCTTACCCCTACTTATTACAGATTGACAGAGGCAACAGATGGCTTGACACCCGTTGTCCGGATTTGTGGAGAAATAATTCCACACCGAAGAGGTTGCTTTTTTGGTAGTTTGCCCAGGCATCACAATGGGCTTCTTCATCCCACGGACAACAGGTGTCCCATTTAAACAAACCACATCACCATCATAATCCTCATTCCTCCTCAGCGCCAGCAACACCCATATCCTCATCCTGGTGTACTTCTACAGTGACATCTTCAATTTCAATATCAGGAACTGGACTGTGGGTAATCCTTCCAGCACTTGCAGGGGGCGTGCAAATGGTGGAAGGAGCCACCTCTTCCCATCCAGTGTTGGGAAGGTCAGGCATTGCAACTGCTGACACACTTGGACTCTCCTTGGGGATTTGTGATACCATCTCAGAACGCACAGTTCTTTTCTGTGCTCTTTTACAACTTAACTCCTTTAATTTTTCTAGCGGGAGGATGAGGGCTTCCATCGTCATGTGAAGCTGAACCACTAGTCATGAACATAGGCCAGGGCCTCAGCCGTTCCTTGCCATTTCGTGTCGTAAATGGCATATTGGCAAGTTTACGTTTCTCCTCGGACCATTTGAATTTCTTTTTTTTGGGTCTTTTTACTGAACTTTGGCTTTTTGGATTTTACATGCCCTCTACTATCACATTGGGCATTGGCCTTTGCAGACAACGTTGATGGTATTTCATCGTTTATGTCATGGCTAGTGGCAGCAGCTTCAGCACTAGGAGGAAGTGGTTCTTGATCTTTCCCTATTTTATCCTCCAAATTTTTGTTCTCCATTATGGGGGTCATTCTGAGTTGATCGCAGCAGCAAGTTTATTAGCAATTGGGCAAAACCATGGGCCTAATTCTGAGTAGATCGCAGCAGCAATTTTGTTAGCAGTTGGGCAAAACCATGTGCAGTGCGGGGGGCGGGCAGATACAAGATGTGCAGTGAGAGTTAGATTTGGGTGGGGTGTATTCAAACTGAAATCTAAATTGCAGTGTAAAAATAAAGCAGCCAGTATTTACCCTGCACAGAAACAAAATAACCCACCCAAACCTAACTTTCTCTGCAAATGTTATATCTGCCCCCCCCCCCCACACCCCTGCAGTGCACATGGTTTTGCCCAATGGCTAATAAACTTGCTGCTGCGATCAACTCAGAATTACCCCCTATGTGCACTGCAGGGGGGGCAGATATAACATTTGCAGAGAGAGGTAGATTTGGGTGGGTTATTTTGTTTCTGTGCAGGGTAAATACTGGATGCTTTATTTTTACGCTGCAATTTAGATTTCAGTTTGAATACACCCCACCCAAATCTAACTCTCTCTGCACATGTTATATCTGCCCCTCCTGCAGTGCACATGGGGGGTAATTCCAAGTTGATCGCAGCAGGATTTTTGATAGCAATTGGGGAAAACCATGTGCACTGCAGGGGGGCAGATATAACATGTGTAGAGAGAGTTAGATTTGGGTGGGTTATTTTGTTTCTGTGCAGGGTAAATACTGGCTGCTTTATTTTTACACTGCAATTTAGATTGCAGATTGAACACACCACACCCAAATCTAACTCTCTCTGCACATGTTACATCTGCCTCCCCTGCAGTGCACATGGTTTTGCCCAATTGCTAACAAAAATCCTGCTGCGATCAACTTGGAATTACCCCCATGGTTTTGCCCAACTGCTAACAAAATTGCTGCTGCGATCAACTCAGAATTAGGCCCTATGGCCCTCATTCCGAGTTGATCGCTCGCAAGGCGAATTTAGCAGAGTTGCCCACGCTAAGCCTACGCCTACTGGGAGTGTATCTTAGCTTCTTAAAATTGCGACCGATGTATTCGCAATATTGCGATTACAAACTACTTAGCAGTTTCAGAGTAGCTTCAGACTTACTCGGCATCTGCGTTCAGTTCAGTGCTTGTCGTTCCTGGTTTGACGTCATAAACACACCCAGCGTTCGCCCAGACACTCCCCCGTTTCTCCGGCCACTCCTGCGTTTTTTCCGGAAACGGTAGCGTTTTTATCCACACGCCCCGAAAACGCCGTGTTTCCGCCCAGTAACACCCATTTCCTGTCAATCACACTACGTTCGCCAGAGCGAAGAAAAAGCCGTGAGTAAAAATACTATCTTCATTGTAAAATTACTTGGCGCAGTCGCAGTGTGAATATTGCGCATGCGTACTAAGCGGAATTTCACTGCGATGCGAAGAAAATTACCGAGCTAACGACTCGGAATGAGGGCCAATATTTCTGGAGTTATATAACACAATATGCAGCACAGGAATGACTGATGGCTTATGCACGGGACACCACCACTAGTCTGATGCAGGACAACACAGCAACACTGTAATGGACTTGTTGTTATTTTTATTATATTGTAGCAGTGGACATATAGCAGCAGCGTATAAGACTGTGACTGCCTGGTAACTGGAATGACTGATGGCTGATGCACAGGACACTACCACTGGTCAGATGCAGGACAACACAGATCACTGGGCATACAGCAGCACTGGGCAAATGGCAGCACCACTGTGAATGGTCACTGGACTGACTGATGCACAGGACACTAGCACTGGACTGATGCAGGACAACACAGTTAATTACACAGCAACACTGGGCATATGGCAGCAGATGACAGCACCACTGTGAATGCTTACTGGACACACTGATGCACAGGCAGAGGCATAACTCTGGGAGGCAACAGAGTCATCTGCCGCCGGGCTCCTGCTCTGAAGGGGGGCACTTCTCCTCCCATTCTGTGACACCAATCGGTTAAGTTAATTGATAGCCTCCGCTTTCTCTTCAGTAGCCGACTTTCTCACTGCTCCCTAGACCTTACAAGTCACACATTTTACAAGTGTCATACCCAGGATTAGAACCCATGACCTATTACACTGGAAGCAGACACCTTACTGATGAAGCTATTTGCTCCTGTATAGGAAGCATGAAAATTCTAACTATATGAAGTTACTTCTCTGACAATTACACGTAACTTCATATAGTTAGAATTCTCATATTTCCTACACAGGAGCAAATAGTTCCATCAGTAAGGTGTCTGCCGTCAGTGTAACAAGTCATGGGTTCTAATCTTGGGAATGACTACTAAGAATTGTGTGATTTAAAATAAAAGACAATGAAATGTATATATACAGTATATAATTTTTTTAAGAACACTCCATGGCCCTCATTCCGAGTTGTTCGCTCGGAGATTTTCATCGCATCGCAGTGAGAATTCTCTTAGTGCGCATGCGCAATGTTCGCACTGCGACTGCGCCAAGTAACTTTACTATGAAGAAAGTAAGTTTACTCACGTCTTTTTCATCGCTCCGACGTTCGCATTGTGATTGACAGGAAATGGGTGTTACTGGGCGGATGCACGGCGTTTTAGGGGCGTGTGGCTGGAAACGCTACCGTTTCCGGAGAAAACGCAGGAGTGGCCGGGGAAACGGTGGGTGTGCCTGGGCGAACGCTGGGTGTGTTTATGACGTCAGCCAGGACCGAAAAGCACTGAACTGATCGCACAGGCAGAGTAAGTCTGAAGCTACTCAAAAACTGCTAACTCGTTTGTAATCGCAATATTGCGCATACATCGGTCGCACATTTAAGAAGCTAAGATTCACTCCCAGTAGGCGGCGGCTTAGCGTGTGTAACTCTGCTACATTCGCCTTGCGAGCGATCAACTCGGAATGAGGGCCCATATACACACACACACACACACACACACACACACACACACACACACACACACACATACATATATATATATATTTACTAGGTGCTTCATCGCGCCCTACGGGCGCTCTTCACACCGTCGCAAGGGGCTACGCCCCCTTAACCCTTGCATGCCTTTCTGGGGTTCAATATTTGTATTATATGGAGTATTACCTGCATTTCTTTGTTAGTGGTTAAATATTGCACAATGAAAGGGCATGCGATGGTGAAGGAGGCGCAGCCCCTTGCGACGGCGTGAACAGCACTTGCAGGGCACGATGTACAGAATGTAGCGGGTGCGGGGGGGACTGCGGATGGTGTCTGTAGATGCTGCGGGTGGAGGGGGGGCGGAAGTGAGGGTTGGGCCCGGATGGGGAAGGGTCGGGAGGTGCTACGGGTGGGGGAGGGGCAGAAGAGTGGGGGATGCAGATGAGGGAGGGGTCCGGAGGCACTGCAGGTGGGGGAGGGGCAGGGGTGCCACGGATGGGAGAGGGGCAGGTGTGGGGATGTTGTGGATGGGTGAAGGGAACCGGAGGTGCTGTGGGATGGGAAGGGGCGGGAGTGCCGGGGGTGGGGTAGGGGTCCGTAGGCGCCATGGGTAGGGGAGGGGCAGGTACGGGTGGTGCGGCGGATGGGGAAGGAGGTCCGGAGGTGCTGCAGGTGGTGGAGGGGCAGGTGCGGGGGTGCCATTGGTGGGGGAGAGGTGGGTGAGTGGGGGACCGCGGATGGAGGAGGGTGTCTGCAGATGCTGCGGGTGGAGGGGGCAGGTGTGGGGGGAGACATATAAGGGGGGTGGATGGTGGATGGTGGAGGGGACCTGGAGGTGCTGTGGGTGGTGAAGGGGCGGAGGAGTGGGAGCCGCGGGTGGTGTAGGGGGTCTGGAGGCACAGCGTGTGGGGGAGGGGTGGAGTGCCGCATGTGGTGGAGGGGAAGGTGCGGAGGTGTGGTGCATTGGGGAGAGGTCTGGAGGCGCTGCGGGTACTGTACCTGCCAAAAAGGTAGTTGGAGGGTATGCAGTAACAGGGCCAGGACAGGGGTGACAGGGTCAGAACAGGGTTGACGGGGCCAGGACAGGGGTGACGGGGCCAGGACAGAAATGACAGGGACAGGATAGGGGTGACAGGGCCAGAGTAGGGATGGCAGGACCTGGACAGGGGTGGCAGGGCAAGCACAGGGGTAACAGGGCCAGGATAGGGGTAACAGGGCCAGGATAAGGGTGAAAGGGCCAGGATAAGGGTGAAAGGGCCAGGATAAGGGTGGCAGGGCAAGGCCAGGGGTGACAGGGACATGAAAGAACACAGGGCACGGGAGAGATTGGTATTAGGTACAAAACAGTGGTGACAGATGTGTCTTACCGGAGTCACTGCTGCTGGCTGCTGCTGTTCCACGCCAACCTGTTGGGATCTGTTGCTGGTGGAAACTTGGCATGGCTGACTCTCTTAGGCTGGAGTCCTGCTTCCTCTGCCTGTCCGCATCCCTCCCCCCCTCCTCAGTCACACACCGCAGACCTCGCGCAGCTGCCGGGCACTGTGGTAAGGGGAGACTGGGAGTGACTGGTTAGCCCCCAGGAGACGCTGTGGCTGGAGGGAGGAGGGGGTCATAGCATGCACGCGGCACGGACCTCGCGGCTGCTGGGCACTGTGGTAAGGGGAGACTGGGAGTGACTGGTTAGCTCCCAGGAGATGCTGCGGATGGAGGGAGGAGGGGGTCGGAGCCTGCAAGCAGCTCGGACTTCTGCAGCGCTACCCGCCGGCTAAAGTGTGTGAAGGAGCTGGGCGCACCTCACTGCGTGTGGCAGTGCTGCAGCTAGCGGTGGGGTTGCCGGGGCTGGAGATAACAGAGGCAGTACGGAACCTGCACAGCGGCTGGTGCCCCACAAAACTGCAGCTAAGAAGCGTGGAGTGTGCCAGAAAGTGACGCTCCTCCGCGTTAGAGAGCCCCTGCTGAGTATGCTGACGTGGGGGGTCAAGCACACAGTGAGCCTGTGCCCATCTGTCTGTACGGCATACCCCCTCACACACCCCCATACCTCCCAAATGTCCCGATTTTTTTTGGTCTGTCCCGCTGTCCCACCCGTGGATAGCAGTGCCCCGCGGTGGTGGGGGGGGGGGGCAGTTGGAAAGCTCCTGTACTCGCTGTTCTGCTTAGCAGAGCAGCGGTGAATAGTGGAGACAGAGAGAGAGGGGGCATCAGGGGGTACGGATTAAGGGGGGTTCCAGCAGCAGAGCCGGATTAAGGGGGGGGGGGCAGGGGTACATACCGTTGGCCCCACAGTTTTAGGGCCCCCCCCGGCTCGAGTAGCTCTGACCCCAGCTCAGAAGCTCCCCCGTCCTGCCAGCAACAACGGCAGCATTGTGCTACAGTCAGCACACGCTGCTGCGTATTGGCAGGTCTGTGGTGTTGCAGGGAGGCAGCAGTCTCCCTGCTTTCTTCTGCCTGTGCGGGTGTGTAGGGGGGAGCAACCACCTCCTCTGGATTTAGCCCTAGCTGAGGGGCCAAAATTCCATGAAAAAAAAAATATCCAGGAATTTGCATAAGGGGGCGTGGCCTCGAGTCCCGCGATTAGACCACGCCCCCACCCCACACCAGGCACAGCAATGAGATAGGGCTCACCTGTCTCAAGTGCCCTGGCCCCCCTGACTCATAATCAGCCCCTGGGGGCATGCCAGCAGCTCACAGAGCGCTGGGCAAGCCCCCTCACTGACGAAAACAGGGCCCTCCCGTGAAGCCACGCCCCCTTTTCGCCGAGTGTGTGTGTCTCCTTCTGCCTGAAGAAAGCTCCTGAAGAAAGCTGGGAGGTATGTACCCCTGCCTGTGCCATGCCCATGTGATACCCCATCGCCCCCACCAGACTGCGGAGTTATTGCCTATTATTAGAAGACCCTTAGTGGGCTAGTATTTATAGATATATAAAAGCACAGGTGTTCTGTGCATTATCAATTGTGAACATTGGTGACAGTGGGTAAGGGGGTGCCCGTTGCTGAGTACAGCTCTGCTGGTGGCCATAGTTGAGCAGGTGCAGGGGGCCAGCGCGTGGTAAAAGACTGTTGGATTGCCCACACGCGCCGGCCACACGGAAACTCGTGAACCCTGGGCAGCCGTTGAGGAGGAACTGCGCACTTACCCCGGAGACCCCCCAGAGAGAAGGAAGCAGGACTACGTGGCTCCGGACGGCTGTTCCCCTCGAGTGACATTGTGTGTGTGAGGCTCCAACATCACCCGGCAGGCAGTGCGAGGAGGAGAGTGTCTGGCCGCGGCTAAGGAGAGCGGTGAGTCCGGCAGCGGGACGGAGCTACAGCTGGCGGGCAGCAGTCACGCCGGGAGGGGATCCGGAGGCTGGCCCAGGAGGCGGAACGGAGGCGCGGCTTCCAGACAGCGGCCCAGCCTGGAGGCAGAGCAGAGGATGGACGGAAGGCGGAGACTGCACTGAGTGACGGGAGTGACGCTCCTTCACACCCCGGGCAATAAGAAACTTCAAGAGGCGGCTCCAGAGGTGTCTCCCTTACCGCGGCCACACCAGGAGGCGGGCGGACGGGCGGAGATGGCTGACAGTATCTCTGGAACACGTAGGTGAATCTCCTCTCCCCTCTCAGTGAGCTTCAGGGACAGTAGCAGTTTCCCAGTCAGAGTTTACACACTAATAGGACACAGCAGGCGAAGTGCCTTCGGTAGTGACCCCAGACACATTCATGATTTAAAGTTAATCCAGGGACATTCCGAGCCGCAAAGGCACATTATAAGGGGGGAATCTCCTCCGCATCCTAAAATTGAAACACAGTTTTAAAGACAGCCATGGAGACACCAAATTAGCTAGAGAGGTGGAAGTGTAGTAGCGTTATATGCTAATGTCCTCCTAACAGTTAACTGTGAGGAGCCAGAGAAGTCGTACAGAATAAAGCACTGAGACTTACATTGAGTCGTGAGACAACAGTAGGATCTGCACGGCTGTCCAAGTCTTACACAGTAGTAGGATGATTGTGTAATGTGCAGTAAGAGAAACAAGGTTACAGTCGCAGAACTCGTGTCGGAAGGACGGCACCTTAGGGACTGAGAGCTTAGGCTGTAATTCACTCTCACGGATTACCCGGAAAAAGCCGACAGACTTTCTGGAACAGCACAGTTTTTCTCAGGAACAGCTTAGGTTACTATTATAGACGGCAGCGCCTAGAGATATCAGGCAAGACCCATTAACCTCAGTGTACACTTAACCCGGGCAACGAATAATCAGAGAGCTCTCTTTAAGACCTATCTAGCCGTGCACGTGCTCAAAAGGGACTACCTTTCTTTTTAATTTGAACTTGTTTAATTACCTACCCTGACGTAGGTAGGAAGGGACTTGTGGGGTAATTAGTTGCCGAAGCCATTTATATAGGTCTAGGGAAAGTTAATGTGATGTTTAAATTGATAATCCTGTTTAACTAGGTTAACGTGTGGTTTTGATATGTGATATTCCACTTACTGCAGTAGTGAAGTTGTGAAATGTTGTACGTGAAAGAAGTAAATTCTTTTATAGAAACAAGAATACCTCAAGACTGTCCAGTTCCAGCTCAATAAAAACAAACCTTTTTTTTTTGGTTGAGGTATGTTGGGAAATCTGCTTAGGTCCCCTCGATATGATGGCCCCTTTGGTACCAGTGAGAGCAAGGCTTAACGTAATATGAAACACACGAGTCAATGGTTAAGAATTACTCTGTTTATTATAAAAATTACAGCGTACTATATAGATAAGAAACATGGGTGTATACAATATGTGCAAGCATATGATTGGATAAATAGAAGTAGCATACGACATTACATGCAGGATATTTAGTAACACACAGAAGTAACAGTTTTGATCTGGTATGTAATTGTCCTTGAAGATAAGACACAAACAAGCCTTATATTATATGAACAGACAAGGGCATCTTGTAGAGAGTGCGTACGTGTCTATTCAAGCACATAACAGTTCATATAGCATGTTTAACCCTTCAATCCCCTCTTAGAATCATGGGCCTAATTCTGAGTTGATCGCAGCATCAAGTTTGTTAGCAATTGGGCAAAACCATGAGCACTGCAGGAGGGACAGATATAACATGTGCAGAGAGAGTTAGATTTGGGTAGGTTATTTCGTTTCTGTGCAGGGTAAATACTGGCTGCTTTATTTTTACACTGCAATTTAGATTTCAGTTTGAACACACCCCACCCAAATCTAATTCTCTCTGCACATGTTATATCTGTCCCCCCTGCAGTGCTCATGGTTTTGCCCAATTGCTAACAAACTTGATGCTGCGATCAACTCAGAATTAGGTCCCATATATTTATATAACATGATTCTTTACATGGAGCTTTTTATTTCTATATTCAGTTAGGTATTGCTTATAGGCTGCAGGGGAGTTAGGAGGGATTGTAAGGATGGCTTTATACATAAGCGAGTTTTCAATACCTTTTGTGGCGAGTTTTCAGCAGCAGGGTATAATGCAAAAGAAAACAACACAAAAAATTGCTATCACAATTAATATGTAGATTCCTAGTTGAACAAGACCCTGTTTCCAATTTTCAAACCAACCAAAGTATTGGCTCCATGGGTTATCAATACCTGAATTCTTTTTTAGCTCTATGGATAAATCATCTAGTTTTTTTATGGCTAGGGTAACTTTACCATTTGGCCCTGTGTTGTCAGGGATAAAGGTACAACATCCTTCTACCTGTTTTATGTAGACACAAACTCCACCCTTTTCAGCTAGTATCATGTCTAAGGCCATACGGTTTTGGAATGTCATTTGAGAGGTGGCTTCTAATTGTTCAGCTATACCTTTGAGTGCAACTTTGGTATCATTAATGAATCTCTGTTGGTTATAGTAGATATAATTGATCCATGCAACATTTTTATTGGCAGTTATTATAGGAATTAAGGATTCAAATCCTGCAGCTACTTCATCTCTAGCTTTGAATTCGTCTGGCACCCCTCTTGGGACCCCAATTGTGTCAATATAAACATGTGGATCGAAGCTACCTATTGGAGTTTCCCTTTTTCTTCTATGTGTGGGAGCAGTGTTTGAGGTAGGGGAACCTTCATTAGTTGGGAGTATGTGTAATGGCATAATTATTTTGGCTAAGGCACATTGACCTTTCCATGGGATATTTAATCTAGTTCTGAGTTTTAAATCTCCACAGATATAATAAATGTCCCCTAGGGACTTGGTTTGATTAACTAGGATGGTGTTACGTGTTTCTGAGCAGTATCCAGGAGGAAAATTTTTAAAATCCTTGCCAGAGTGGCTAGTGGAGTTGTAGCAGGTGTAGTTACCTGGGTATATGGTTATTGTGTTACCAGGGTTGGGGTTTTTTGAGAGTATGGGGTATTCCTTTTTCCACATTTCACATTGGCTGTCATTGGTTTTGGTGCCGTTGTAAAGGCTGAAAAAACAACTTTCTTGTTCTAGGGGTATATTAAGGGGCACGGTGCCTAGGTGAGGCCTAGATCTGCCACAAACATAGCAGTTACTTTTATTATGTTTATTGGCGCTATATTTCATCCATTCTAACCAGAAATTGATGTCAGAGAAACCAGTTTCAATAGCTAGGGTGTCTTCAAAGGTGGGATTGTTAATGGCTATCATATCCTTGAAGGTAGCTATATGAGGCCTTAGGGGTTTGCCTTGGGGGATAGCCTTAGACTGATACGCTGGATTGTTAAACATGTCCCATAAATGAAAGTTTTGCCTTTCGCTATAGTACCCTGTTCCCCACCATATTCCAACTACATAGGTACCATTATCTGCTCTGCTGGGGCGTTCTATGTTTAATCTGAACCTATATGCACTTAGGCCCTCGTCCATCTTAAAGATAGACATTCTAGAGAGTAGAGGTATTCCATCAGGTTGGCTCCATCTATTTAAAGCGTCTGATGGTCTGTACCCCCAGTCAATTCCTGTGTTCCACCCCACAGATTCCCAGGAATCACAGTTGTATCCCCACCATGAATCAGTAACACAAATATAAACTGTCTCAGATATTCCTGATTTTCTTTTTTTGTGTATAGAGTGTTTTGCTTCAGCAAGCTTGGAGAACATAAAGTAATCTAAGACATAGGTGGCTACGTGTGTGTTGGAGGAGTTATACCATAAGGTGGTCACCCCTTCCTTTTGTGAGATGTCAACCTCAGTTCTACAGGGAAGTGTTAGGACTGTGATGAGGGTTAGGATAACACATGCCCAGCGGGGTCCGTGGTTCACAATCATCTTCTCCATGTGTGAGGTCATCTTGGTTGGAGGTCAGGGCTGTCTGCCCCCGTTAGTACCTCTCCTCGTTGGAGATCAGGGCTGTCTGCCCCCGTTAGTACCTCTCCTGGACTTGCTTCGCGGTTTGGGCTGGGTATCTTCTTTACTCGGGATGCATGGATCCAGGTGGGCCCCTCCTCAGTAAGGACAGCTGTTCTGGTTACTGCAACAACTTCTGTTTCTGGACCATAGGTGAAGTCTCCTGGACTCTTATTCCTGGGAAGCACCTTCACCACGACTCTGTCTCCGACCTGGAAAGGGTGTGTTGGTTCCTGTGGGTTAAAAGGATTTTTACAAACAACCTTGTGTTCAATTTCATCTAGTTTTGTTATGAGGGACCTGACGTATTCTTCCCTTATGAGCTCTAAGTCTCCTTCCTGTACTACTAATGGTTTCTTAGCCCAGGGTGTAGGGAAGGGCCTACCCATAAGTATTTCAAAGGGTGAGTAACCTAGGGTCTTTTGTGGGGTCATTCTGATTTCTGCTAAGATAATGGGAAGGACCTGTTTCCATTTGTGGAAGGTACCTCCTGTGGCCTTCCTAAGTTTGTCTTTGAGGGTCCTATTCATCCTCTCTACGACCCCTGAACTCTGCGGGTGATATGGAATATGGAATTTCCATTCAATTTGTAAGGCCTTCACCAGGGCCTGTGTGATTTTTGCTGTAAAGGCTGCGCCTTTATCACTGTTTATCTGTAGTGGGCATCCCCATCTAGGGATGATTTCTTGGGTTAAAATCCTTGCTACAGTCTTAGCATCTTCTGATTTTGTTGGAAATGCTTCTGGCCACCGTGAAAACATATCAACTATGACCAAGGCATATTCCTGTTTTCCTTTACCTGGTATGTGTGTAAAATCAATTTGCAAATGCGTAAAGGGTGTAGTAGGGTATTCAAGATGCTGATGTTTTGCTTTATCAGGATTATTTGGGTTGTTGCGTAGACAGGTAACACATCTACTGACGTAATGATCTACCAGTGTTTTAACATCAGTGATATAAAAGTCTTTGCTTAAAAGTAAGGCTGTGGTGTTCTTGCTATGATGTCCTACCCCATGGTAATGAGCAATGAACAAAGGGGCACTTGTTTGGGGTATACAAGGTTTCCCCTCTTTGCAGATTAATCCTGATTTGGGATTTTTCTGCAATACAGGATATATCCAGTCATCCAAATCCTTGTTGGAGGCTGTGGCCTGTAGCTCCGTGATAAGATATTGATCATTTATGGCAGGGGGGGTCATGACAGCCATATGGGACTGGGCAATGGGTTGTAGAGCTGCTTCTTTGGCAGTTTTGTCAGCAAGGGCATTGCCTTTGGATATGTCGTCCTTGCCACCAGTATGGGCCCTGCAGTGCAAAATTGCAATATCAGAGGGCAGTGTGATGGCATGGAGGAGGTTTGTGATAAGCTGTGCATGGGAAATGCCTTTTCCATCGGCTCCTACAAAGCCTCTTCTTGCCCAAATAACTCCATGGTCGTGGACAACGCCATGGGCATATTTGGAGTCTGTGTAAATTGTAACGGGTTTGTTTTGGTACATTTGGCAGGCTCTGGTAAGGGCTATGAGCTCTGCAGCCTGTGCCGACTGGTAAGGTATGGGCTTTGCTTCAAGAATGTCATTGGGCAGGCGCACAACGGCATAACCTGCTTGGTATGTGGAGTCATTTGGTCTGCTACAGGAGCCATCAACAAAGACATTGTCCGAACCGGGTATGGGTACAGGGGACATGTCTAATCTCGGGGAGGTCTCTGATTCTATTGATGCTGAGCAGTCATGGTTGTCAGGTATGTCATCTTGGGGACCCTTTAGTCCTAGGAGTGCATTAAGAATGGGTGCTGGGCCTGATGACGTGTTTGCATATTTGATGATGAGGGATGGGTTGCTTTGCAATAGGACTTCATACCCACTAAGGCGTTGGGCTGACATATGCTGTGTATGCAAGCCGTTAAGTATTGCTACTACATCATGTGTTGTGTGTAGAATTGTTGTGTGACCTAAGGTGAGTGTAGTTGCCATCTCAGCCACCATTGCACAAGCTGCCAGTGCTCTGAGGCAGGCAGGCATACCTTGGACCGGAACAGGCATTACTTTGGAAAAAAATGCCACGGGGCGCAGTTTGCTTCCATGAAATTGAGTCAGTACCCCCGCCATGGTTTTACAGTTGTCCCTTGCATATAAATGAAACGGTAGTACATAGTTTGGGAGGCCCAGTGCCGGACTTTTTACCAACATACATTTTAGACTTTCATATGCAGTTAACATTTCTTGTGACCATTGAATCTGTTTAGGTTTGTCATTGAGAGTGGCTTGTCTCAAGATATTGTCATAGTAGGAACAATCAGATATCCACTGTCTGCAATAATTAATCATGCCCAGAAAGGATAGCATTTCCTTCTGAGTAGTTGGGGTGACCAGGCCCAATACAGACTGAATGCGTTGTGGACTGATTTTCCTTTCTCCCTGTGTGAGCACAAAACCCAAATAGTTAACATGCTTTTTACACCATTGCATTTTTGTTTTAGACACCTTGTGTCCACATTCACAGAGCCAGTTTAACAGTGATATACCATCCTGTCGGCAGGCCTCCTCCGTTTGACTACAGAGAAGCAGATCATCTGCATACTGTAGCAGGACAGAACCATAGGGGGGGTGCCAGGGAGCCAATGTGGCTTGGAGTACAATGCTATACACAACAGGTGAATCAATCCATCCCTGTGGTAATCTGCACCATGTTAACTGCTTGCCCTCAAAAGAAAAGGCAAAAAGTAACTGTGTTTGGGGGTCCACTGGTATGCTGAAAAATGCATTTTTTAAATCAATCACTGAGAAAAATGCAGCATCTACAGGGATGGCTGAGAGGAGTGAGTTTACATCAGGTACAATTGGTGCAATGGGAACAATTAGTTGATTGATTGCTCTGAGATCTTGTACAAATCTCACAGACCCATCTGCTTTTGCTACAGGGTTGACTGGTGTGCAGCATGGGGATACTACATGTCTAAGAATGCCTTGTTCTAAAAATTGCTGTACCATAGGTCTAAGACCTTCTATTTTTTCTTTTGACAAAGGGTATTGTTTGTGGTACACGGGTTGTGAGTCAGGTTTGAGTGTAGCTTTGTATGGTGTACATGATATTAGGCCAGTGTCATAGGGCCCTTCTGACCATACCTGGGGGTTTACAGTTTCTAACTCAGGTGGTGTGTCAAGGTTTACCCACACAGGTAAATGAGGTGATACAACATCCATGCCGCTACTTGAGGCAGAGAGACTAATTGTGATTTCGAGACGGCTGAGAAGATCCCTTCCCAGTAGGTTTATTGGGCATTCAGGTATTACAGTAAAGTTGTGTCTTCCCATATAAACGCCCTTCAAAGTTTCTATACTGATGGCGTCGGTAATATAGGCTTTTGTGGGAATCCCATTAATTCCCATTGAAGGAGCAGTCCTTTCCAGGTGACCATTGTACAGGTCCTTACACAAAACACTGGTAGTAGCACCACTGTCCACTAAGAAGGGGACGGTTTTTCCTCCCACAATTAAAGTGAGCAGCGGTGGGTCCTTCCAATGCTTTGTGATTTGGGCAAAGGCTGAGATACCCTCCTCCGGGCCCCGTCAATGGGTTTGTTCCTGCCAGTCAACTCGAAAACGGGGAAAGTCTTTAATCTGGTCTCTGGGTTGGCTGCGGGGTGGTGCATCGTTGTGCATAGGGTCATGGGCCTGTCGGGGTCTGCTGGGGGGATATGGACAATCCCTTGCCCAGTGGTCATTTTTCCCGCAGTTGTAACATGTATTGGTCTGTCTCCTAGAAATAGGTGGAGGTCCCATAGGGCCCCTCTGGAACCTATTGTCTTGGGGTGGGCGGAAAGGTCTATTCGGCTTTCCCGGGGGGTTCTGGTAGTTATGTGAGGGTATAGTACTGACAGATTTCCTCATTTCAAAACAACCCGCTGCTTCTTTCTCATATAAATGTTTCTCAAATTTTTCTACAGTGTCAGAGGTCCAGCTAGAAACACTCTGTTTTACTGTGAGGCCAATAGAGGGCAGCAGATTATTAACAAATGTGGAAACAAGAAGATTATCATTGTTTACCAGGCTCAACCCTGCTTCCTCGGTCCAACACTTCTTAAATCTTTTCCAGAACTCTGTTACTGATTCACTAGGTTTCTGTTTACATGCTACGGCAATCGGGAGAGATGAACGGGTTTTAAATACCACATTCATGTGATCACTAAGTTCCTTCCACATTTTGTCTATTCCATCCTGCGTATTTAAAGGATAATTAGTGGCAGTTTGATTATCTGCTGTTATGGGGGTGTTAATTGTGGGTACTTTTGTCCAATCCCACCCATTGTAGTGATCTATGACCCCATCTATGATGAGTCTCATGTCTTCTTGTGTGAAACTCCGTCCCTTAGAAGCCTTTTTTAAGTAAGCAATACATCCTAAAGGGGTGATCATTGGTTTAGGACAATTTTTAATTATTCTGTCTAGATCCTCAACTTCAATTGGCTTTTTTAACAATTGGTCTCCCACTGTCATAAAAGGTAGATGTAGGGCTGTTACTTGTTGGCTGCCTTCGGAAAGTGAGATAGGTCTACCGGAACGGGTGTGTGAGGGACTAGTGATTTCGTTGATGACTATGGTGGAATCTGCTGACTGACGGCTGGTTGTGAAAGGGCGAAGGGGTGATGTTAAAATATTGGATAGAGTATCCCAAGATGATGTGGGTAGGGGGGCGGGTGGTGATTGGGACGGTAATGTCCTGTTAGAGACCGGGGTCACTTGGGTTGTGATGACTGTCTCACGAGGGGCAGTCGGCAGTGGAACATGGGCGGGAGTGGGATTGGAAGCCTGTGGTCGGGTTAAAGCAACGGCTGCCATGATGTCTTCATTAGTTAGTGAAGGATACAGTGGACCATAGGGGGGCGGACAAGTATTTTTAATTATCTTACTTGTTCTGTCTTCTTCTGCCTTATGTAATTGGGTAGTTATATTTTTTAGTTTTCTTTGTTTCTTATTAGTGGAACTATCATACCAATAGGGTGCTATAGTAAGCCACTGTTCCCCTCCTGCTCTCATGTATGTCATATCCCATTGTGGATCATGATCATACCATGGCCAGGCTGTTTTATCTTCTAAACATAGTCCCTTAAC
This sequence comes from Pseudophryne corroboree, assembly GCF_028390025.1. Taxonomy (NCBI): domain Eukaryota; kingdom Metazoa; phylum Chordata; class Amphibia; order Anura; family Myobatrachidae; genus Pseudophryne; species Pseudophryne corroboree. Next base: position 341,455,254 of record NC_086450.1, read on the forward strand.
CATATCCATATAGAAGGGAAAATTTGTTCCATCCCGTGGGAAAGGTTTGGGACTTCCTACGGCTTCTGTCCAGCCTGCCAGATTATCTACCCATGGGTTAACAAGATAAAAATTTGTAGGAGAAACACGGCCGACATAGTCTTTACATGTTTCTCTGGGGAGGGGCGGGGGATATTCAGTCTTTTTACTCTGACTTGCTCCCATCTCTTAAATAAACTTTCAAAACAAACTAACAACAGATTATACAAGTATATATATGCGATTATATAAAAAAGTCACTGAGGGGGAATATCAGTTTACGTATGCATTCAGCTGATCTGATCATAGATCATTGGTAACATGTTGGATTACACATTCCTACATAAACCAAAGGGACATTGGGTATACAAAATGTTTTTATGATATCAACCATACGTACACTTACCACCCGTATAATTGATATTTTGCAAATAAAGTACAATTTTCTTGCATGAAATAACTGTAAATAGCAATGTTATATGACATTCAGTGTCCGTACACTTACCACCCGTACACTGAATATCCTAATACAAATAAACAATATAATTTTTACAAATATATGGCCATATTCAAACTAACTAGGCAATCAGATCGAGGAGGCGTTGTTATTTGGACCCCTGGTCCATCTATGGTATCCCGGATACCTGTGCCTTTAAAGATTATATGGACCCCTGGTCCTTCTATGGTATCCCTGATACCTTTATGTGGCGCCCGGCGCCTTTAAGAAAACAAGTTTCTTTTCTGCCAAGTCCCGGACTTGGATTGTATTTCTTGTCACGTGTTCCCGGAACACGAAATGAGTTCAGATCTAGTAGTAATCGCAATCCCTGAACGGAAAAGACAGACAATAAAATTCTCTATCTTACCGGGCAGGGGACGATCGCCTAGATCCCGGACTTCGAGCCCCCAAACTGTTGGGAAATCTGCTTAGGTCCCCTCGATATGATGGCCCCTTTGGTACCAGTGAGAGCAAGGCTTAACGTAATATGAAACATATAAAAATTATGAAAATTACAGCGTACTATATAGATAAGAAACATGGGTGTATACAATATGTGCAAGCATATGATTGGATAAATAGAAGTAGCATACGACATTACATGCAGGATATTTAGTAACACACAGAAGTAACAGTTTTGATCTGGTATGTAATTGTCCTTGAAGATAAGACACAAACAAGCCTTATATTATTTGAACAGACAAGGGCATCTTGTAGAGAGTGCGTACGTGTCTATTCAAGCACATAACAGTTCATATAGCATGTTTAACCCTTCAAGGTACGGTTTCCTGTCTAAAAATTATTACAAGTATTTAGGTTATTGACATTACCGGTTGCATTCAGACTTGTGGACAAGAGAGCATCCAAGTTGTAATAACGACTATTTTCATCCAAAAATTGAACTCCCTACTGAATCGTGACGTACCGACTCCACGTGGAACGTTATTACTCATCTTTTGACTCGTAACCAGCAGATCGAGGTAATTTGTCACGTTTACAAATTGTTACACCCATACTATCTGCTTCTGCTCCTAGTCTCCTGTAGATTTGGCCAGATCTGTGACTCGTTAGCAAATGAATCACAAAGTCACAGATCTGGGCTATTATATAGGAGATATTTATCTTGGCTCCGGGCAACTGAGACGAACTTACGCCACTGTGCACAGGACACTAGCACTGGTCTGATGCATGACAACACAGCTAATTATACAGCAGCACTGGGCATATGGCAGCAGATGACACCACCACTGTGAATGGTCACTGGAATGACTGATGCCCAGGACACTAGCACTTGTCTGATGCAGGACAACACAGATAATTATACAGCAGCACTGGGCATATGGTAGCAGATGACACCACCACTGTGAATGGTCACTGGAATGACTGATGTACAGGACACTAGCACTTGTCTGATGCAGGACAACACAGATAATTATACAGCAGCACTGGGCATATGGCAGCAGATAACACCACCACTGTGAATGATCACTGGACTGACTGATGCACAGGACACTAGCACAGCACTGGACTGATGCAGCACAATACACCACCCTGAACTGATGCAGCACAACGCAACACCTTATACAGCAGCACTGGACATATGGCAGCAGTGGACACAAGCACTGTGACTGGAGAGATTCAGCACAAGACACGGACACTGAGGACACTGAGAGAACAGAGACACATCCTCTCTCTACACTCTAAAAATGCCAGAGTGAAAATGGCGGGGACGCGCGGCTCCTTATATGGTATCCAAACCTCGCGAGAATCCGACAGCGGGATGATGACGTTTTGCCTCGTTCTGGTTTCCGAGTCAGGCGGGAAAACCCGAGCCTGACTCAGGTCCGGACTCGAATGGTAAAGTCCGGTAGGGTTCGGTTCTCATTGAACCGAACTCGCTCATCCCTAGTTAAAATGCTATGTGTGATGTATCCCACCCAGAAAGACTAATAACAACATATCCCATTGGAGGCTCTGTTAATCAGAGGAATAATAGTGATAAAGTTGGTCATAATAAACAAGGAAAGTGTGTCCCATATCTGTAAGGTGCAGCAAAGATAGTTCCTTTGTTAATGATAGAAACAATCGCAGGCAGTTCAATTATACCCCTTTTACACTCGCAGAAAAATCCCGGGATATTGCAGATGAACGCGCATCATCCCGGGATTTTTCTCAGTGTGAAAGGGTACAGGGACAATTTCCCGGGACGAGCATCCCGGGATTTCAACCCAGGTCTTGACCTGGGTTGAATCCAGGACCGTCCCGGGAAGCTGGGTAGTGTGAAAGGGCCCGTCCCGGTATTCTCTACCCGGGACTGTTAAAAGGCCTCCGATTGGAGCTTTCTTGGGCTCAGAAAAGATAATGTCATCTTTCAGAGCCCTGGAAAGCGTCCTGGAAGCGTGTGAGGAAGGCAGCATGGCGACCTGGACAGGTGGAGGTGAGAGAGTTGCTGAGCATTAGGGGAGAGGAGCAAATAATGAGGCTGATCACAGGCACATTTAAAGATGCAGTAATTTATAAAAACATCTCCAAGATGCTGGAAGCTAGAGGAATCATCCGCACACAACATCAAGTGTTAAACAAAATGAAAACTCTTAAAAAGCAGTTCTTGAAGGTGCATGACAACAACCGGAAAAAGAGCGGGGTTGGCCATATTGACAGTACTATGACATATGTGCAAATATCTTTGGAAACACAGCTATCTGCAGTCCGGTGAGTCTGTCTTCCAGTTCACAGTACACTGCTACAGAAGGCAGTCCAGAAGATACACAAACAAGCAGTGACATCTGCCCGCCATCACCCCTGTTAATTGATGACACACCTGAGGACAGCGACACATCCTCCCACCCGTCCATCAACACATCCAGAAATGATGACAGCATAACTGCAACCATTGAAGACATCGTGGATGCTCAGACCAGTGACAGTGGGACTGTACAAAGTGCTGTCACCGTCACCCCAACTTTACAGAAAAACAGTAAGTACATGTTAATAATTTAACACACATAGCACAAATCCCCAATTGTTAATCATCTGGATATGTGGGTAGTATGAGTGGCCGGTGTGGCGGCAGCGTGGCGAGCGCAAATGAGCCCCTTGCGGGATCACTGCGCGCGCCACGCTGCTGGCACGGTGGCACGCTTTGCAATCTTTGTTTTTATATATAGATCAATGTTGCAGAGTAGCTAGTGTGTAGGTGGGTTAATGCCACAAACACGTTTGCTAACGCTGCTATTGTTATATACGCTCATTTTGTATTTCTTCTCTTCACAGTTTACACCGTACCGCCTAGAAGGAAGAAACCGAGCAAAGCAGAGCAAGTGGCTAAAGCCATGTCAAATGTCCTTGTTGACCAACTCCGAGAGATGGACGCTGCAATGTCCTCACAGTAGGATGCAAGGCTCGACAGGTTTATAGAGACCGAACGTCAAATGCTTGATGCATTTCTTACCCAAGTCATGACAATGCAGGAACGCATGAGTAGAGAGCAGTATGATGGTCACAGGGAATTGCACCAAATGAACATGGCGTTCTTTGAGCGTATGAGCAATACCTCAAGAGCACCAACCCAACTCACAATACCCTGAGCAGGGTTTTATCTAATTTTATCCTGGCCCATACTATGCCCCAAATACTGCACCATCTAGCGCACAAACCTTGGAGTTTACTGTATTGCGCAATTTGCCGTGAATTCTTTCTAGGAGTGATCCATTTCATTGTAAGTGATAACTTGCAGCATCCATACAGCTACCAGATGTTAGGAGCTGTTTGGCTGCTGCAAATTATCACTCACAGTGAAATTTCAATTGTTGTTAAATAACCACAGTGTGGTCAGTGTTTATGCACAACTGTTTGTGCATTCTGTTCATTGGTTTTCTATGTTCTGTACTGTTTTGTATAGTGTCTACATTCATGTACTTTTTATTTATTTTTTACACAGTAATAATATACTGCAGGGACACTGTGGTTAAATCACATTGGTGTTGTATCTACAAGCCTACCAGTGTTTTCTTTTTTTTATGCAAACAAAACTTGTTTGCAAATCTATGCATAACATACCCAAATGTGCGTAACAGTAGACCATGTTTTCTTTGTTTTCTACAACATTGTTTCTCCATATACACAGTTGCTGGAAATGTGTTTTTTTTTTATTTGGGAAATCCTAAAAAATGAACCCAAAGATTAAAGGTGGAATACAAAATAATTTTTTTTTAATTCACCAAACATGTTGTGCTGATTCTTAAACATTATTGTACCAGTGCTGCAAGGTTGGATGTAATAGTGCGACGTATTTGTTCTGCAGCGGAGTTTGAGGCAGTTCCAAACAAAGAACCTTCCACAAGTGGGTTTATAACCTCAGGGTCCTGCACAGTTCACTCAGGAAGGAATACCTAATTTTTTAGTTCACAGATGTTGTGCAGGATACAGCACGCAGCTACTACATTAGGCATGGTCTTTAGATCCACATCATTGCGCTTCATCAAACAACGCCATCTTCCTTTTAACCTGCCAAAGGCGTTCTCTACCACCATCCTTGCTGAACTCAGGGTGTGAGTATAGGTTTGTTTCTCTGGGGTTAACTGGACCTGTTGGGTGTAGCCTTTCATAATCTAGGGGCTTAAAGGGTATGCAGCATCCCGATGATGTGGACAGGTATCTCCACCCCATTCACAAGCTTTGCATGCTCTTTGGGGTACAGCCAGCCACCTTGCTTCTACTCTACGATGTTGAACAGGTCAGAATTGGCAAGAACTCTGGAGTCATGAGATCGGCCTGGCCCGCCAATAAACACATCTAGGAAACTAAAGAACAGTAAAATTTCCAAAAGTTAGAATGTAAAACGCACACATGCAACTCATCCCACCACCCCAAAAATAAACACTTACCAATATTTGTGGTCCACAACAGCCTGTAATATGATGGAGTGCCAGCCTTTCCTATTAAAATAGTCAGCATGGTTGTCACGTGGGGCAATAATGGGGATGTGTGTCCCATCAATTGCTCCTCCACACTGCGGATAGCCTCGCTTCACAAATCCTTTGATGGTATCCTGTAAGCGCTATCCTTGTGGTAGAGATATGAAGCGATTGTATAAGGTAGATACAATTGCTTTAGTCACCTGGTGGACTATGACACAGCAGGTGGAGATCGCAACACCGAACAAGCATGAGACTGAGCGGTACTCTCCTGGGGTAGCATACCACCACAATGCAATAGCTAGCCTCCTGCTTGTCTCGATGGGTCTCCTAAGCCTGGTGGTCTGCATGTCAAGTGCTGGGGTAAGTAATTCCAGGATGTAGTCAAAGGTTGCACGAGACACACGGAAGTTAGCCATCCACTCTTCATCCTGGTAAGCTTCCACAGTCCTCATAAAGGCTTTTCCGTGCCGGCGATCTCTGGACCAAAATGAGCGGTTAGGCCCCATACTCACGCTCAGGATGGTACTCATCCTGGATGATATGAGGGCTCTCCTCCTGCGCAAATATTGATGGCGACTAGCAGCCCTATCAACCATAAATTGCGCCCTCCTCATAAAAAATATGTGCAGTATACTGCACAGTGTGACAAGCTGCATCATGCTGTCACTGGCTGTATGAAACATCTGCAGAAAGAATCACAAGCTCAGGCATACACACTGGTACTCCGTCGGCCATGACTGCAGCAATGTTGTGAGCAGGCCCCACCCCTCCCTTTGTTGACTATTGTAACCTCATCTATGTGAGCCAGAAAAAGGCCATTTCTAATGACATACATATGCATTTGCAGGGATATCCCGGGATCAGTGTAAATGGGGCTGTCCCGGGTCGATCCCAGGTCTTAGTGCAGTGTGAAAGTGGTCAGTCCCGGGAATGCATCCCGGGACGGATCCCGGGAAGCATCCCGGGAGTGACCCGGCTGTGCGAGTGTAAAAGGGGTATTATTGTGTTAAGTAAGTGGTCTGATGTTAGTACTACACAAATGTTATCATCTGTTTCTATTGGATCAGCTTAAACAGATAGGTTCAAAGTAGGCACAAAAACCATAGAAGTATCCTTACATACAGTAAGTGTCCTTATGAAGTTTGCAAAGGATTAACTCCTGATTTAACAGGTTCTGTGTTCTTAGGTCCCTTATCCGCATAAACTCAATGATGTAGAGTAATTCTTTATCTCGGTAAAGAAGAAGAGATCATAGTGAAGATCAATTTCACAGGGACAATAGATTTATTCACACAGAACACTCACAATTTACACAAGTAAAAAATCATGTAACCACAAAGAGTGGATGGAAAGGGGTGCTGGCATCTGCCATCATCAAATTACCCTCTCAAGATAGCACCAGGGGCAGCACTGGAAGTCCCGCACACAACAGCAGTGCAATGCGAATTTGATGTTCGAGGCCAGTTCACCCACAGTCCAGAAGACGATCACCACCTGCTTTACGCGTTTCGGACACTATGGTCCTTCCTCAGAAGCATGGTGGTGAGTGGCACTAGTACAGATATTTATACCCCTAACAATATTACATGATAGGACCCCTGTGTAGATCATCCTCCCGCCGAACACACCCGCTGTCGTACGTGACCGGAAGTCACATCTCCGGAAGCGGGAGTGAGTATGCGTTCCACTGACACTTCCTGGAAGTCCATCGTGCGTTCCACACATGGGTTTCCAAACGTAGAGGTCCAAGTTAAAACGTTCCACACTCCAATGTGTTCATAGAAGGGACAGTATCATAAGCTTTGAGGTCCATAATAGTTTATGAAAAAACTCCAATCCGCATAAAGTCTATCAGAAAAGATATAAAAATGAAAACATATTTATTTTAACATATTTATGTGCACTGCAGGGGGGGGGGGGCAGATATAACATGTGCAGAGAGAGTTAGATTTGGATGGGTTCTTTTGTTTCTGTGCAGGTTAAATACTGGCTGCTTTATTTTTACACTGTCATTTAGATTTCAGTTTGAACACACCACACCCAAATCTAAAAATCTAACTCTCTCTGCACATGTTATATCTGCACCCCCCTCCCCCCCCCCCCTCCCGGTCTGCTTATTGACACGTGGACTGCTACGCACAGGGCAATGTGAAAAATTATTCCCTGTGCCATCTAGAAAAATTGCCCTCAGAATAGTGAGGAGGATACACTGGATAAGGGTGTGGAGAGTGCGGATTGTGTAATCTAAACACCAGACCGTTAAGAAAGGACATCTGTGCCTCTCTGTTTTCCCTAGAAATCTCTGAATCTCACAGCTGATTGACCAGGATTCTTGTCATTATGTGCGTAGCTTGCTCCATCTTTGAAGTTTTTTTCTTCCGTTCAGCTATGTCAAAGACTAGAAATGGAGGTAAGAAAAACTATTTAAAAATCAGATAGCAGTGATGTCAGCATATATGTGCTTGAGGACTCCTACCTCCTGCGCACTAGCTACACACTGCAACATATACATTTTGAGTATCGGTCAAGACAAAGATATCATGTGTGATGGAATTGTGCAATTGTACAAACACTGCATGCTGTGCACGATTTATCCTTTGTAAATGATAATTTGTGCTATTCGTGCAGGTGTGTACAGGCCTGTGATGTTGTTAGCAGTCGTTATTACTCATAAATGGTGCAACAGCTAATGTGGCCTTCTGATATTGATGAAATACGTGACAGTCAGGAACTGAATGTGTGACGCAGCATGTAAAAATAATAACAAGTGCAAACTACATCATTGTGGAATATGGCCCATACTATAATCTGGATTTTAAGTAAAACTAAAATCTTAAGTATGTGTAAAGTAAAACAAAAACAATTTACTGTTCCTACGCAACTTTGGGGTCTCACTCTGCGCAGAAGTCGGGGGCCCACCCGGAGTCCCTGTGCTGCTTCCACTTGCATGGACCTCAATAGTATTTGTGACTGGGTCCCCCACAGCGATCCGATGGCTGATCTCAGTGATGTCATCACAGAACATTGGTGGCGTCGGTGGAATGGATTGGCTGCTCTCTGGGGTAGCGCTTCGTGAGGACGCACAACTGAACGATGAAATGGCAATGGGATTAACCAGTGCAGAATAGCCAAAAACTTCACTGCACTGATCACAGTAAGCCCACTCCATTCTAGCAGCACCACTTTTCCTCCTGTTGTGGTCGTGAACTTTGTTGTAGTATTTTCTGAGAGCTTTCAGTTTATTCACTACCTGCTGCTGTGTCCGCACAATGCCCCTTGAGGTAGGTATATTGGCAATGTTGGTGTACACTGTGGCGTCCTTCACTGTCCCAGTAATCTGCTTCCGGATCTCCTCCTCCCCTCAAATAGCAAGCAGCTCCCTTATCTCTTCCTCCTTTCAGTGCGCTGTCTCCCCTGCAGCACAATTGTGACCTAAGACGCCAGCGCCACGCCCGCTCAGCCAATCAGAGAGACCCTGCTGCTCAGCCAATTGCCAGTGGCCCGCTAGCTCAGCCAATCAGTGCTGTTAACTGTCACCTGTTTCTAAAATCCCGGGTCAGACCCTTTCAGACAGAAGGCAACTCGTGTACGATCCGGGAAAAACCCAGGTAGAAACCTGGGTTGAAGTCCTGGGAATTCAGTCCCGTGTTAACCCTTTTAGACAGAAAATATCCCGGGTCGACCCTTCCAGAGCCGGGAAATTACTGGGTTATTTTCTCTGTCTGAAAGGGGTATAATACAGCAATAGACAAGCCACACACACAACAATAGTTTGTGCAGGCATAAGATTCATTCTGCACATGTGCGGAATTGGTCTTGTAATATCACTTGTGGCCCCCCATGATTGACATGCTGCGTCATTCTTGCAAACATGAATTAGACCTACAGTCCTGAATTATACTTCATTATTAGAGAAATTAGTTTCTAGCAAAAAGTAGAAAGTGGTACTTGAATAGGGGATCCAGTCAGTATCCTGATGATCGGGATTCCGTCATTCGAAATCTCTACTCCGGAATCCCGACACTGCTTGGAATGGGATCACAATCCTGGCGCTGGTATCCCGACAGCCGAAATCCTGAACGAGTGACTTCCGGGTCACCGGAGAAGTAAGCTGCCGGGGGAGGGTTATGGTTAGGCTGTGGGGAGGGGGAGTTATGTTTAGGCACCCCCGGGAAGGGTTAGGCTGTGGGAACAGAGGGTAAGGGTTGGGGGGCACGGAGGGAAGGTAAGTATACTTTCCATGATTTTCACCATTGGGATCCCGCGGTCGGTATTCTGACCGCCAACATTCCAAACTGAACTCATGTATAGGATACACCATATCAAGCTTGTCCTTTTCTGTCCACATAAATTATACTATATTGGTAAAAATAATAATAATAACATTATAATTTAATACAAGCTAGAGGGATATACATTTCTACTTGCATGTATGTACTGTGTATTTGTGCTGTTCTTGTGTTGTTGTTTTTTTAACCATGAGCCTGAATTTATGTATGTGTAACTGTTTGTACCTAGGCATGTGCCAGCCGGTGTACCAGTGTGTCTATGGCTTTATGTGTTAGAGAACATACCCATATGTGACTCCCTATGTCTGTAAGCTGTGACATCTGCCCATACCTCTTTCACTGCTGTCATGTCTCTTTTATTTAATTGAACACTTGCACCAGATAATAATAAAGCATGACTGCAGCATATAAAGTGCAATAATAAAGCAATGCTTTCAATGATAGCGCCTCGTTTACAAGCGCACTAATAGCCTGAGAGAGCTGTGTTAAGTACTACTGTTATTGCAGATAACTTTCAGTCGAGCTACACCGCAGGACACTAGAGCAGGGCCCTATCTAGGGGTGAGCAAAGGGTGACGCTGCTTAGGATGCAGGCAGGGCCGAAATAAAGCTGGTGGGGGCCCAGGGCAATGGAGGTAATGTCACTGGCAAAGCCCCCCCGACACACACACACACACACACACACACACACACACACACACACACACACACACACACACACACACACACACACACACACACAGAGCAAGGAAGTCACTCACAGAAGCGCTGGAGCACCACACGTCTGCAAGTCACTGTCTTGTGGGATTTCCCTTTCCTATCCCGCGAGACTGACTGTGCAGGAGCACCTCGGTGGCCACTGTTATGAGTTGCTGAGTGACTGGAGAGAGACTCTAATATGTGGGGTCTCCAGGATGGCCACCTATGTCGCGGGGCATAAGGGTTGGCATCGTCACTGTGGTAGCTGTATTTGGCAGGTAGAGTTGCAAGAATGACTAAATAGAAAAGAAAGCCGCAGCCTGAAGCATCCAAATAATTTTTCGGGTAGTCCCCTACACCTCCAGAAAAGTGTCCGGATCTCCCACATCCCAAATGCTTCCATAGTGAAGTGGAGGAGAAAACACTGTGAATCGAGAATCTCTTTGAGGGGGTGAGGCTAAATTATGTGAAATTGCACCATTTAGTCCCGCCCCTTCCTCACAGACCCAGGAATCACCACATGTTGCCACTATGTGGGCTGGACCTAATGATGGGATAGCCCGACCTTGCCCCCGAAGTTGCCTGCTGCATCTCCTACTCCCTACTCCCAGATAGGAATCACAAAACATTGGCAGGTATGCTTAGGAAGCTCTGGGCACTCAGCTTATCTTTAGTCCCAGCGGCAAGCTGCCTCAGAGCCACCCTGTTCAGCCTCAGCCTCTCACTGAAGCCACACTGCCCACTGTGTTTCCATACAAAACCGCAACCAACAGCGTCAGTATCAGCATTTGCACCAGTTCTATGCTGGGTGCAGGATATCTGGCTGATACAGGCTTCCCTGCACTGGACGCGTACCTCACAATAACATAGAACTCTGGCTACATGCTCACGTCACTCCCACGAAACAGATCTTTAACACGCGACTGTAATGTTGCCGCCCAGAAATGCTCATTCCACACAAGGAGATAATAACGATCCCCAAACACCTTACAATATTTCTGAACCTACAAGGGCGGTCATCCTGTCCCACCCCCATTTGCAAATGACACGGGGGTACAGATATGAATTAAAGGTTCATGTAGAAGACAATGGTAAGCTACAGTGGCGCCTTTATATTTAACAAGTACTGTATATTATTATAAATGGAAATTATTTTTTTTTAGCCACCTTTAAAGTATGGGCCTGTGCTGTGTATTTGCTTCAAGGCCAACATTTGCTCGTCAGCCCCTGTATGTGGGCACCCGCATTTAAAAGAGGGGACTACTCTTTCAATCAGGGGTACCACCTATGTTTTATTTACAGTATATAAATATGCATCTGTGTACAGCGCATGCACACCATATATTGTATGCAGATTTTGTTGCATCTTACGCCTACAACTCCTAGAGAGGTGGATCAGGGGAGAAAGCAGGCAGGCGAGCGAAGGCGATTACAGTTAGGGCATATTTGTTTAAATGTGTAAAACTAAATGAAGACGCATATTTTCTGTGGGTGCTAGAGGGCAGCTTTAATGAGAGGCAGTGATGAAGATCAGCGGCACAAGCCAGCCGCTTCTGATTCTCTAATTGTGTATTGACCCCTCTAGCTGATAGTACTTCATTCATTAATGTGGCTGCTATGTTATATGAAGTCGCTGCCGTCTATTCACGTTAATTAATTGATATTTCCATTTGTATTACTGCAGAAAAGAAGATTTCCATTTGATTGTTAAAGGAGACAACAACAGATGTTTGTATTTAATTTATTTTACTTTCATTTAATTTAATTTATAGTTGTATATTGTGGTATGCAGTCAATTTACCTACAATCAAACCCCTGACGGTCAAAATCCCAACAACCAATGAGCGACGGTCAAAATCCCAACATGGTCAAAATACCAACATTTGAAATGCTGACAAGGTAAAAACTAAAAATACCAACAATTAAATATTGACATGAGTTTTTTGTGATTTTTTTTTCATTGAAACCGACTTACTCATACTATACCATAGCAGTGGACCTGGAGACGGAATATAATACTAATAACCATGCCCGAAGCGCAGCGAGCCATGTGAGGGGACACGGTACACTTATACGGTGTCCATGTTGATCTATGTCGACATACACACACCAAAATGTTTTTTAAAAACTTGTGTCGACTTTTTGACCTGACGACATTTTAAATGTCGGTATTTTGACCTTGTCTGGATTTTGACCGTCGGGCAATTGTTGTCAGGATTTTGATTGTAAGTATTTCATACTAAACCCGTATATTGTGCTTATATGTAATTATATTTTACATGGAAAATGCAAATTTCACATTTATTAAAAACAGTGCCAAGATAAAACTCTGTCATCTATAGGAGTCTGGGGAATAAACTAATATCAATGAATTGTTAATAAATACATATAAATACATATATCAAAACCACCAATCATGTCGTCACATCCCAAACTTTTGGAATAATAACAGTTTAATAGCAGGTGGATGTTCTCTGAAGGGGTTGGGTTGGGATGCCGGTGGTCAGAATACCGACACTAGCATCCCGACTGTTTGAAATCCTGACAGGGGCGCAGGAGGCAGCTAACCCTAAACCTCTCCCTCCCCCTAACCCTAACCAACCCTCCCCACAGCCTATTCCTAAACTCCCCTTGCCGTAGCCTGACCCTAACCCTCCCTTCTCACAGCCTAAACTTAACCCTCCCCCCTCAGCCTAACCCTAACCTCCCCGTGATACTTACTTTCGGGATCCCGACTGTTGAGATGCCGGTGTCGGTATTCTAACAGGTGTCGGGGACTCTGCTGTCGGCATTCAAAATGTTGGGATCCCGAGCGCCGGGATTCCAACTACATCCCCTCCTAAGAATATTGGCAATAATCAAAGGAGGTGAGAAAAAGAAAAGTACTCCATAGGTGGGGAACATGCTTAGGGGTAGATTTTACTAAAGCTTTGAAAACAGGGAAGTGGAGACGTTGTCCTTAGCAATCAATCAGATGCTATAATTTTCTATGATGCAATAGAGAAATGATAGTTAAAGGGCCGTCCCTGACGGATTTGATGCCCTAGGCAAGATTTTGGATGATGACCCCTTCACTTTTGGACCCTTTGTGGGGCGGGGCCTCACCGAATGGAAACGTCCTTCCTTGTGACAGCGGGTGACTGGTGAGGCAGAGGGTATCAGTGTCTCCAACCATGAAATCTCTCCTGCTTGTGTGTCTCCAGCCACCAAATTTCTCCCCCTTGTGTGTTCCCAGTCACCAAATCTCTCCTCCTTGTTTGTCTCCAGCAATAAAATCTCTCCCCTTGTTTATCTCCAGCAATCCAATCCCCAACCTCTCTCTTCATTAACCTCTTATAATTTACTTACCTTTGCTTTCTGCCCTCTGTGGCACGATCTGTGCTATGAATGATGCTGATGTGACCAATAGGTTCTGAGGATGAGTAAATGGTGAAATATCATAAGGTAGAAAAGTAACACTGAGATTACAATGATGCACTGCAAAGCAAACCCCAAAAAATAAAGACCTTATTATTGTATGACTGATTAAATTGGTCAGTACAGCGTCTGATAGTTGATACAATGAAATCAAGATACACTGCTGTATTCAGTTGTATTAGTAGGCCATCTCAGTGAAACACATTGTAGTTATTGTTTGTAACATTGGGGGTAATTCCAAGTTGATCGCAGCAGGAAAGTTTTTAGCAGTTGGGCAAAACCATGTGCACTGCAGGGGGGGCAGATATAACATTTGCAGAGAGAGTTAGATTTAGGTGGGTTATTTTGTTTCTGTGCAGGGTAAATACTGGCTGCTTTATTTTTACACTGCAATTTAGATTGCAGATTGAACACACCACACCCAAATCTAACTCTCTCTGCACATGTTATATCTGCCCAACCTGCAGTGCACATGGTTTTGCCCAACTGCTAAAAAATTTCTTGCTGCGATCAACTTGGAATTACCCCCATTGTTGTATTAAAATTCAGAAATAAAGAGCCTGTTTACTAATTTGCATAAGGGCTGCTTTCCCACATTTGCCGAGCAGAGAACGACGGAACACGCACTGGCACTGTGAAAATAGAATAAGTTTAACATCTGCTGTCAGAATAGGTTACTGTTGAACACACACCCTGTTGCTAATTGCAGTGCAGTGCTGTGTGCCGAGGCAGCGACCGATGAGGGTACTGCAAATATGGAGAGATGGCGAGTGTTCCCAAAGCAGCAGTGGTTCATGGTGTAAGGGGCCCTTTGTGTGAACAGAGGTATCCCCAAAAGACAAGAGATACGCATTTCATGAGAAACTATGATAAGACATCAAGTATGTGCCCCACCTATAGAGTTAGTTTCTTTCTCTCCCCTTATTTGAATACTCTGTCATATGTATAACACGTTATTACATTATCATATTGTGTACAAATAGGGTAAAGTAACTTTGGAATTTACTAATCAGTAGTGATGAGCGGGTTCGGATCCTCGGAATCCGACCCGCCCGAACTTCACCTTTTTTTTACACGGGTCCGAGCGACTCGGATCCTCCCGCCTTGCTCGGTTAACCCGAGCGCGCCCGAACGTCATCATCCCGCTGTCGGATTCTCGCGAGACTCGGATTCTATATAAGGAGCCGCGCGTCGCCGCCATTTTCACACGTGCATTGAGATTGATAGGGAGAGGACGTGGCTGGCGTCCTCTCCGTTATAGTAGAACACAGAGTGACTTAGTTAGTTATAATTGTGGGGAGGATTGGGGACGGGGAGCAGCTGTTAGGGAGTACAGTGCAGGGTTTTGATTATACCACCAGTGAGTTTAATCCTTTGTTTCTCTGCCTGAAAAAAACGCTCCGACCACCATATCTGTGCTCACTCAGTGTGCTGCACTGCTGCATGATATATCTGTGCTGAGTGCACTGCTCTGCTCACACTGCCTAATTGTGGGGACTGGGGAGCAGTTATAGCAGGAGTACAGTGCACAGTTTTGCTGACAGTGACCACCAGTCCAGTATACGTTTGTCTGCCTGAAAAACACTCCTGTGTTTTTTTTTTTCTTCATACTAGTTTAGCAGTCTGCTGACAGTGTCCACCAGGTCCGTTATACAGTATATTATATATATAAGTAGCAGTACGGTAGGCCACGGCTGTACCTACCTCTGTGTCGTCAGTGCACTCGTCGTCCATAAGTAATATAATACTATACTATCCATCCATCTACATTGTATACCTGTGGTGTTTTTTTTTTCTTCATACTAGTTTAGCAGTCTGCTGACAGTGTCCACCAGGTCCGTTATACAGTATATTATATATATAAGCAGCAGTACGGTAGGCCACGGCTGTACCTACCTCTGTGTCGTCAGTGCACTCGTCAGCCATAAGTAATATAATACTATACTATCCATCCATCTACATTGTATACCTGTGTTTTTTTTTTTTCTTCATACTAGTTTAGCAGTCTGCTGACAGTGTCCACCAGGTCCGTTATACAGTATATTATATATATAAGCAGCAGTACGGTAGGCCACGGCTGTACCTACCTCTGTGTCGTCACTCGTCGTCCATAAGTAATATAATACTATACTATCCATCCATCTACATTGTATACCTGTGTTGTTTTTTTTTCTTCATACTAGTTTAGCAGTCTGCTGACAGTGTCCACCAGGTCCGTTATACAGTAGAGATGTGCACTTGAAATTTTTCGGGTTTTGTGTTTTGGTTTTGGGTTTGGTTCCGCGGCCGTGTTTTGGGTTCGACCGCGTTTTGGCAAAACCTCACCGAATTTTTTTTGTCGGATTCGGGTGTGTTTTGGATTCGGGTGTTTTTTTCAAAAAACACTAAAAAACAGCTTAAATCATAGAATTTGGGGGTCATTTTGATCCCAAAGTATTATTAACCTCAAAAACCATAATTTCCACTCATTTTCAGTCTATTCTGAATACCTCACACCTCACAATATTATTTTTAGTCCTAAAATTTGCACCGAGGTCGCTGGATGACTAAGCTAAGCGACCCTAGTGGCCGACACAAACACCTGGCCCATCTAGGAGTGGCACTGCAGTGTCACGCAGGATGTCCCTTCCAAAAAACCCTCCCCAAACAGCACATGACGCAAAGAAAAAAAGAGGCGCAATGAGGTAGCTGTGTGAGTAAGATAAGCGACCCTAGTGGCCGACACAAACACCGGGCCCATCTAGGAGTGGCACTGCAGTGTCACGCAGGATGTCCCTTCCAAAAAACCCTCCCCAAACAGCACATGACGCAAAGAAAAAAAGAGGCGCAATGAGGTAGCTGTGTGAGTAAGATAAGCGACCCTAGTGGCCGACACAAACACCGGGCCCATCTAGGAGTGGCACTGCAGTGTCACGCAGGATGTCCCTTCCAAAAAACCCTCCCCAAACAGCACATGACGCAAAGAAAAAAAGAGGCGCAATGAGGTAGCTGTGTGAGTAAGATAAGCGACCCTAGTGGCCGACACAAACACCTGGCCCATCTAGGAGTGGCACTGCAGTGTCACGCAGGATGTCCCTTCCAAAAAACCCTCCCCAAACAGCACATGACGCAAAGAAAAAAAGAGGCGCAATGAGGTAGCTGTGTGAGTAAGATAAGCGACCCTAGTGGCCGACACAAACACCGGGCCCATCTAGGAGTGGCACTGCAGTGTCACACAGGATGTCCCTTCCAAAAAACCCTCCCCAAACAGCACATGACGCAAAGAAAAAAAGAGGCGCAATGAGGTAGCTGTGTGAGTAAGATAAGCGACCCTAGTGGCCGACACAAACACCGGGCCCATCTAGGAGTGGCACTGCAGTGTCACGCAGGATGTCCCTTCCAAAAAACCCTCCCCAAACAGCACATGACGCAAAGAAAAAAAGAGGCGCAATGAGGTAGCTGTGTGAGTAAGATAAGCGACCCTAGTGGCCGACACAAACACCGGGCCCATCTAGGAGTGGCACTGCAGTGTCACGCAGGATGTCCCTTCCAAAAAACCCTCCCCAAACAGCACATGACGCAAAGAAAAAAAGAGGCGCAATGAGGTAGCTGTGTGAGTAAGATAAGCGACCCTAGTGGCCGACACAAACACCTGGCCCATCTAGGAGTGGCACTGCAGTGTCACGCAGGATGTCCCTTCCAAAAAACCCTCCCCAAACAGCACATGACGCAAAGAAAAAAAGAGGCGCAATGAGGTAGCTGTGTGAGTAAGATAAGCGACCCTAGTGGCCGACACAAACACCGGGCCCATCTAGGAGTGGCACTGCAGTGTCACGCAGGATGGCCCTTCCAAAAAACACTCCCCAAACAGCACATGACGCAAATAAAAATGAAAGAAAAAAGAGGTGCAAGATGGAATTGTCCTTGGGCCCTCCCACCCACCCTTATGTTGTATAAACAGGACATGCACACTTTAACCAACCCATAATTTCAGTAACAGGGTCTGCCACACGACTGTGACTGAAATGACGGGTTGGTTTGGACCCCCACCTAAAAAGAAGCAATTAATCTCTCCTTGCACAAACTGGCTCTACAGAGGCAAGATGTCCACCTCATCATCATCCTCCGATATATCACCGTGTACATCCCCCTCCTCACAGATTATCAATTCGTCCCCACTGGAATCCACCATCTCAGCTCCCTGTGTACTTTGTGGAGGCAATTGCTGCTGGTCAATGTCTCCACGGAGGAATTGATTATAATTCATTTTAATGAACATCATCTTCTCCACATTTTCTGGATGTAACCTCGTACGCCGATTGCTGACAAGGTGAGCGGCGGCACTAAACACTCTTTCGGAGTACACACTTGTGGGAGGGCAACTTAGGTAGAATAAAGCCAGTTTGTGCAAGGGCCTCCAAATTGCCTCTTTTTCCTGCCAGTATAAGTACGGACTGTGTGACGTGCCTACTTGGATGCGGTCACTCATATAATCCTCCACCATTCTTTCAATGGTGAGAGAATCTTATGCAGTGACAGTAGACGACATGTCCGTAATCGTTGTCAGGTCCTTCAGTCCGGACCAGATGTCAGCATCAGCAGTCGCTCCAGACTGCCCTGCATCACCGCCAGCGGGTGGGCTCGGAATTCTGAGCCTTTTCCTCGCACCCCAGTTGCGGGAGAATGTGAAGGAGGAGATGTTGACAGGTCGCGTTCCGCTTGACTTGACAATTTTCTCACCAGCAGGTCTTTGAACCCCAGCAGACTTGTGTCTGCCGGAAAGAGAGATCCAAGGTAGGCTTTAAATCTAGGATCGAGCATGGTGGCCAAAATGTAGTGCTCTGATTTCAACAGATTGACCACCCGTGAATCCTTGTTAAGCGAATTAAGGGCTCCATCCACAAGTCCCACATGCCTAGCGGAATCGCTCTGTGTTAGCTCCTCCTTCAATGTCTCCAGCTTCTTCTGCAAAAGCCTGATGAGGGGAATGACCTGACTCAGGCTGGCAGTGTCTGAACTGACTTCACGTGTGGCAAGTTCAAAGGGCATCAGAACCTTGCACAATGTTGAAATCATTCTCCACTGCGCTTGAGACAGGTGCATTCCACCTCCTATATCGTGCTGAATTGTATAGGCTTGAATGGCCTTTTGCTGCTCCTCCAACCTCTGAAGCATATAGAGGGTTGAATTCCACCTCGTTACCACTTCTTGCTTCAGATGATGGCAGGGCAGGTTCAGTTGTTTTTGGTGGTGCTCCAGTCTTCTGTACGTGGTGCCTGTACACCGAAAGTGTCCCGCAATTCTTCTGGCCACCGACAGCATCTCTTGCACACCCCTGTCTTTTTTTAAAAAATTCTGCACCACCAAATTCAAGGTATGTGCAAAACATGGGACGTGCTGGAATTTGCCCATATTTAATGCACACACAATATTGCTGGCGTTGTCCGATGCCACAAATCCACAGGAGAGTCCAATTGGGGTAAGCCATTCCGCGATGATCTTCCTCAGTTGCAGTAAGAGGTTTTCAGCTGTGTGCGTATTCTGGAAAGCGGTGATACAAAGCGTAGCCTGCCTAGGAAAGAGTTGGCGTTTGCGAGATGCTGCTACTGGTGCCGCCGCTGCTGTTCTTGCGGCGGGAGTCCATACATCTACCCAGTGGGCTGTCACAGTCATATAGTCCTGACCCTGCCCTGCTCCACTTGTCCACATGTCCGTGGTTAAGTGGACATTGGGTACAACTGCATTTTTTAGGACACTGGTGAGTCTTTTTCTGACGTCCGTGTACATTCTCGGTATCGCCTGCCTAGAGAAGTGGTACCTAGATGGTATTTGGTAACGGGGGCACACTGCCTCAATAAATTGTCTAGTTCCCTGTGAACTAACGGCGGATTCCGGACGCACGTCTAACACCAACATAGTTGTCAAGGCCTCAGTTATCCGCTTTGCAGCAGGATGACTGCTGTGATATTTCATCTTCCTCGCAAAGGACTGTTGTACAGTCAATTGCTTACTGGAAGTAGTACAAGTGGGCTTACGACTTCCCCTCTGGGATGACGATCGACTCCCAGCAGCAACAACAGCAGCGCCAGCAGCAGTAGGCATTACACTCAAGGATGCATCGGAGGAATCCCAGGCAGGAGAGGACTCGTCAGAATTGCCAGTGACATGGCCTGCAGGACTATTGGCATTCCTGGGGAAGGAGGAAATTGACACTGAGGGAGTTGGTGGGGTGGTTTGCGTGAGCTTGGTTACAAGAGGAAGGGATTTACTGGTCAGTGGACTGCTTCCGCTGTCGCCCAAAGTTTTTGAACTTGTCACTGACTTATTATGAATGCGCTGCAGGTGACGTATAAGGGAGGATGTTCCGAGGTGGTTAACGTCCTTACCCCTACTTATTACAGCTTGACAAAGGCAACACACGGCTTGACAAATGTTGTCCGCATTTCTGGTGAAATACTTCCACACCGAAGAGCTGATTTTTTTGGTATTTTCACCAGGCATGTCAACGGCCCTATTCCTCCCACGGACAACAGGTGTCTCCCCGGGTGCCTGACTTAAACAAACCACCTCACCATCAGAATCCTCCTGGTCAATTTCCTCCCCAGCGCCAGCAACACCCATAACCTCCTCATCCTGGTGTACTTCAACACTGACATCTTCAATCTGACTATCAGGAACTGGACTGCGGGTGCTCCTTCCAGCACTTGCAGGGGGCGTGCAAATGGTGGAAGGCGCATGCTCTTCACGTCCAGTGTTGGGAAGGTCAGGCATCGCAACCGACACAATTGGACTCTCCTTGTGGATTTGGGATTTCGAAGAACGCACAGTTCTTTGCGGTGCTTTTGCCAGCTTGAGTCTTTTCATTTTTCTAGCGAGAGGCTGAGTGCTTCCATCCTCATGTGAAGCTGAACCACTAGCCATGAACATAGGCCAGGGCCTCAGCCGTTCCTTGCCACTCCGTGTGGTAAATGGCATAATGGCAAGTTTACGCTTCTCCTCCGACAATTTTATTTTAGGTTTTGGAGTCCTTTTTTTACTGATATTTGGTGTTTTGGATTTTACATGCTCTGTACTATGACATTGGGCATCGGCCTTGGCAGACGACGTTGCTGGCATTTCATTGTCTCGGCCATGACTAGTGGCAGCAGCTTCAGCACGAGGTGGAAGTGAATCTTGATCTTTCCCTAATTTTGGAACCTCAACATTTTTGTTCTCCATATTTTAATAGGCACAACTAAAAGGCAACTCAGGTAAACAATGGAGATGGATGGATACTAGTATACTTATGGATGGACTGCCGAGTGCCGACACAGAGGTAGCTACAGCCGTGGACTACCGTACTGTGTCTGCTGCTAATATAGACTGGATGATAATGAGATGAAATCAATATATATGTATATATAATATCACTAGTACTGCAGCCGGACAGGTATATATATTTATTATGTAATGACTGATGACGGACCTGCTGGACACTGTCAGCTCAGCAGCACCGCAGACTGCTACAGTAAGCTACTATAGTAGTATGTATAAAGAAGAAAGAAAAAAAAAACAACCACGGGTAGGTGGTATACAATTATGGATGGACTGCCGAGTGCCGACACAGAGGTAGCTACAGCCGTGGACTAACGTACTGTGTCTGCTGATAATATAGACTGGATGATAATGAGATGAAATCAATATATATGTATATATAATATCACTAGTACTGCAGCCGGACAGGTATATATATTATATATTTATTATGTAATGACTGATGACGGACCTGCTGGACACTGTCAGCTCAGCAGCACCGCAGACTGCTACAGTAAGCTACTATAGTAGTATGTATAAAGAAGAAAGAAAAAAAAAACAACCACGGGTAGGTGGTATACAATTATGGATGGACTGCCGAGTGCCGACACAGAGGTAGCTACAGCCGTGGACTAACGTACTGTGTCTGCTGATAATATAGACTGGATGATAATGAGATGAAATCAATATATATGTATATATAATATCACTAGTACTGCAGCCGGACAGGTATATATATTTATTATGTAATGACTGATGACGGACCTGCTGGACACTGTCAGCTCAGCAGCACCGCAGACTGCTACAGTAAGCTACTATAGTAGTATGTATAAAGAAGAAAGAAAAAAAAAAAAACACGGGTAGGTGCTAGGTGGTATACAATATTATATATATATATTATATACAATTATATATATATATATATATATATAATATATATTAAACTCATAAACTGGTGGTGATTATTAAACTGGTGGTCAGGTCACACTATCAGCAACTTGCAAGTAGTACTCCTGAGTCCTAAGCAGACAATCACAATATATATTATACTGGTGGTCAGTGTGGTCACAAACAATGGCAGTGTGGCTGGCACTCTGGCAGCAAAAGTGTGCACTGTACGTTATATTATGTACTCCTGAGTCCTGAGTCCTGCTCTCAGACTCTAACTGCTCCCCACTGTCAGTGTCTCCCCCACAAGTCAGATAATACAGTCACACTATCTCTCTCTATCACTTCAGCAAGTACTAGTAGTAGTAGTACTCCTCCTAATGCTCCCCAAATTACTACTGTGTCTCTCTCTGTCTCACTCTCTTCTCGAATCTCTATAAACGGAGAGGACGCCAGCCACGTCCTCTCCCTATGAATCTCAATGCACGTGTGAAAAATGGCGGCGACGCGCGGCTTCTTATATAGAATCCGAGTCTCGCGATAGAATCCGAGCCTCGCGAGAATCCGACAGCGTGATGATGACGTTCGGGCGCGCTCGGGTTAACCGAGCAAGGCGGGAAGATCCGAGTCGCTCGGACCAGTGTAAAAAAACATGAAGTTCGGGCGGGTTCGGATTCCGAGGAACCGAACCCGCTCATCTCTATTATACAGTATATTATATATATAAGCAGCAGTACGGTAGGCCACGGCTGTACCTACCTCTGTGTCGTCAGTGCACTCGTCGTACATAAGTAATATAATACTATACTATCCATCCATCTACATTGTATACCTGTGTTGTTGTTTTTTTCTTCATACTAGTTTAGCAGTCTGCTGACAGTGTCCACCAGGTCCGTTATACAGTATATTATATATATAAGCAGCAGTACGGTAGGCCACGGCTGTACCTACCTCTGTGTCGTCACTCATCGTCCATAAGTAATATAATACTATACTATCTACCCATCTACATTGTATACCTGTGGTGGCTTTTAGTTGTGTGCAAAATATGGAGAACAAAAATGTGGAGGTTAAAAAAATAGGGAAAGATCAAGATCCACTTCCACCTCGTGCTGAAGCTGCTGCCACTAGTCATGGCCGAGACGATGAAATGCCATCAACGTCGTCTGCCAAGGCCGATGCCCAATGTCATAGTACAGAGCATGTAAAATCCAAAACACAAAAGATCAGTAAAAAAATGACCCAAAAATCAAAATTAAAAGCGTCTGAGGAGAAGCGTAAACTTGCCAATATGCCATTTACGACACGGAGTGGCAAGGAACGGCTGAGGCCCTGGCCTATGTTCATGGCTAGTGGTTCAGCTTCACATGAGGATGGAAGCACTCATCCTCTCGCTAGAAAAAAGAAAAGACTTGCGGCAAAAGCACAGCAAAGAACTGTGCGTTCTTCGAAATCACAAATCCCAAAGGAGAGTCCAATTGTGTCGGTTGCGATGCCTGACCTTCCCAACACTGGACGGGAAGAGCTTGCGCCTCTTTTTTTCTTTGCGTCATGTGCTGTTTGGGGAGTATTTTTTGGAAGGGCCATCCTGCGTGAGATGGGCCAGGTGTTTGTGCCGGCCACTAGGGTCGCTTAGCTTACTCACACAGCTACCTCATTGCGCCTCTTTTTTTCTTTGCGTCATGTGCTGTTTGGGGAGTACTTTTTGGAAGGGCCATCCTGCCTGACACTGCAGTACCACTCCTAGATGGGCCAGGTGTTTGTGTCGGCCACTAGGGTCGCTTAGCTTACTCACACAGCTACCTCATTGCGCCTCTTTTTTTCTTTGCGTCATGTGCTGTTTGGGGAGTATTTTTTGGAAGGGCCATCCTGCGTGACACTGCAGTGCCACTCCTAGATGGGCCAGGTGTTTGTGTCGGCCACTAGGGTCGCTTAGCTTACTCACACAGCTACCTCATTGCGCCTCTTTTTTTCTTTGCGTCATGTGCTGTTTGGGGAGTATTTTTTGGAAGGGCCATCCTGCCTGACACTGCAGTGCCACTCCTAGATGGGCCAGGTGTTTGTGTCGGCCACTAGGGTCGCTTAGCTTACTCACACAGCTACCTCATTGCGCCTCTTTTTTTCTTTGCGTCATGTGCTGTTTGGGGAGTATTTTTTGGAAGGGCCATCCTGCCTGACACTGCAGTGCCACTCCTAGATGGGCCAGGTGTTTGTGTCGGCCACTTGTGTCGCTTAGCTTAGCCATCCAGCGACCTCGGTGCAAATTTTAGGACTAAAAATAATATTGTCAGGTGTGAGGTGTTCAGAATAGACTGGAAATGAGTGTAAATTATGGTTATTGAGGTTAATAATACTATGGAATCAAAATGACCCCCAAATTCAATGATTTAAGCTGTTTTTTAGGTTTTTTTTAAAAAAAACACCCAAATCCAAAACACACCCGAATCCGACAAAAAAAAATTCGGTGAGGTTTTGCCAAAACGCGTTCGAACCCAAAACACGGCCACGGAACCGAACCCAAAACCAAAACACAAAACCCGAAAAATTTCCGGTGCACATCACTAACAGTGGCCGAAGTGGGAATTTTGAACTGGAGGTTTAAAAAATGTAATGGGATTTAGTGTTCACTCCAGGTTGTACTGTTGTGCACCAATAAGGGGGCATCGCCACTTGTAAGGCAGACTAGGATGGTGGGTGATGGGGAAACCCATTGAGTAATGGCCAAAGGGTAATGGGGAGAGGCAGAAGCTAATGGGAGAGGCAATGTGATGGTGATGGTGATAAGCAGTGGATGACAGGGAGAGTCAGTTGGTGATGGACAGTGGGCGACAGCCAGTGGGTGACAGGGCTAGACAGTAGGTGACAGGGAGAGGCAGTGGGTGATGGGAAGAGGCAGTGGTTGATGGTCAGATGGTGATAGGGAGAGGCAGAGGGTCAAGGGGAGAGTCAGTGGGTGATGGGGAGAGGCAGTGCGTGATAGGCAGAGGATGACATAGAGAGGAAGAGGGTGATGGGAAAGCAGGTGGATTAGCACAGTGTATTTCTGTGAATATAGCAGATTTTTTATGCAGTACATGGTTTGTAAAACTTAAATCTTAGGTTCAAAGCAGAGCCTCCTATTACATTTGCACCTGTATCTACTGTAGCTGTCATATAACTTTTGGGCTCAAATACAATTGGACGTAGGTCACTTTTATAAGTATATATTAGTTACCTGAGAGCCTATAGAAGGCTATCTTTAGGTCCTTCTACTATGACTCCTGACTAGGGAAGATGTTTATAATAGAATCCATTACCAACAAGATGGACTCCTGCAAGAACACAACATGTAAAAAAAAATGTGTTGTATTGGTGATTGCTTTGATGAAGATCTCTACAGCTGAAATGCATTGGCTGCATTATTCAACTACAGAGAACTACAACTAATATCACAACAATAAAAGTATATTTGAATCCAGTCGATTTTTAGTTTCTGCTATTACAGTACATATACAGTACAACGCTTTTTGCACTGTGTTCTGGTAGTAGTCTGACTTGATTATTATTTGGTTTGTATTATATGTCACATGCTGGATCCTGGTGGACCATTATCGGATCCCATGGTGTACTTCAGGGTTCTGACAGTGGGTTCCGTCAGGGTTCCGACAGTGTTTACCTGCTGCGTCAAGCAATCACCTACATATGACTGACATCTTCTCCTGGCTATTCCAGTGGCTCTGGTCCCTTTTGGCATGATGTCACCCTGATGTCTAATCAGCTGGTGATCAATGGGTCATGGTCATGTGATCAGATGGACCAATCACCCGTCAAGGTGCCCCATTTAAGTTATGTAGTTAGGAAGATCCTAACTACCTGTATAAGTGTTCCCTCACTGAAGATCCTGACTACATGCACTAGCATTCCTACACTGAAGATTCTGATTACCTACATCAATTTTCCTACACTAAACATCTTGTAAACCTGCATCAGTGTTCCTACACTGAACCACCTGCAATCCTGCACCAGTGTTCCTACATTTGTCTGTTAGCTTGGAAACCCAGAGTGGTGTACTGTCTTTTTCTGCTCTAGTAGACTGTGGTATTGCAGGAAACTTTATTATGCAGGCTGCAGTTGACAGAATCCATCTTCCTGTTTTGAAACTGTCTCATCCAGTCTATCTCACTGCTGCAGACAGCAGTTGAATAACCGAGGGCTCCATCATTCAGCAAAATAAGGCGATGGGCCTAATAGTGGGCCTTCTACATTCTGAGGTCATAGAATTTCTGGTCATCCCTAAAGCTACTTATGAGATTGTGCTGGGAATGCCCTGGCTTCAGTTACGCAATCCACAAATTGACTGGTCTTCGTTACAGCTTACGGCATGGAGTCCCTCATGTTTCCATTCCTGCCTGGCTCAAGTTCATCCTATGAGATCTTCAATTTTTAAAGCTCCAATCTGATCTTCCCGAGGCCTATAAAGACTTTGCTGATGTCTTCAGCGAACAGGCCACTGATGTTCTGCCTCTCCATTTTAGAGTGGTATTGTCCCATCAATCTCATTCCGGGGGAAAAAGACACCTAGAGGATGCACTTATCCTCTTTCCATTCCTGAGACTCAAGCAAATGAGTGACTACATCAAAGAGAACCTACAGAGAGGTTCATCCATTATTTCTCATCTCCAGCTGGGGTGGGGTTTTTCATTGTCAAGAAAAAAGCCGGAGGATTATGCCCCTGTATTGATTATCGAGGATTAAATTACATCACTATTAAGAACAGCTACCCTTTGCCGTTAATCACTGAACTGTTTGACAGAGCAAAGGTGCCAGTATCTTTACCAAACTGGATCTCCGTGGTGCATACAATCTCATAAGAATCTGAATTGGTGATAAGTGGAAGACCGCTTTCAACACCCACAATGGCCACTATGACTATCTAGTGATGTCCTTCGGATTAAGTAATGCCCCAGCTATGTTCCAGAACTTTATTAATTAAATATTCTGAGATGTTCTGTATAAGTATGTGGCAGTCTACCTCGATGACATCCTGATCTTCATCATCAAAAGAGGTTCTTCAATGTCTTCAACAGAATCATCTTTATGGGAAATTGTCCAAGTGTACCTTCGAAGCTTCTTCAATGCCCTTCCTAGGGTATATAATTTCCAGTTCAGATCTTCGAATGAATCCATACAAGTTGGAAGCAATAGAGAACAGGTCACTCCCCACTACACTTAAGTCCATTCAGTGCTTTATTGGTTTTGCCAATTATTATAGGAAGTTCATGAAAGGATTTTCTACACCGATAGCCCCCATTACAAGTCTCACATGTAAAGGGACAGATCCTTCTCAGTGGTCCGAAAAAGAACTTACTGCCTTTCAAAAAATTAAACTAGTCTTTGTTTCAGCTCCTGTGCTACAGCAACCAGATGTCAACAAAGCCTTCGATCTGGAAGTGGACGCATCCACGATTGGTGTTGGTGCAGTATTGTCACAGACTGGTGCTGATGGTAAGACTCACCCTTGTGGGTTTTACTCCCATAGATTCCTACCTGCTGAGATGGAGTTATCTTTTGGAGGGTAAAAAGTTTCCTGTCACCATCTATACCGGCCATAAGAACCTCCTCAACTTAAAGGCAGTACAGTGTCTAAACCCACATCAAGCAATGTGGGCTTTATTTTTCTCTTGTTTTAATTTCAAGTTACAGTTCTGTCCAGGTTCTCAGAATGTTAAAGCGGATGCTTTATCATGCTCCATGAGTTCTGTTGAAGAATCTTCAGAACAAGTCTCTCGTCCAGTTCTCAAGCCTGTTGTCTTCGCTTTCACTCAAGGGTTTTCTGTTCCACCTCCTGGCAAGATGTTTGTTTCTATGAGCTCCATCCAAATCTACTGTCTTGGACTCATACATACAGTAAGTTCTTGCCTCAGTCCTACTGGTGGCCTCATATGAAATCCGATATCCAAGAATTTGTGTCTTCATGTACCAAGTGTGCCCAGCACAAAGTTCCTTGTCAGGCTTCTGCTGGTCAATTGCTGCCAAAATCTGTACCAAGTAGTCCCTGGTCTCATTTGTCAATGGATTTTATCACTGACCTACCTCCCTCCAAAGGGTACGACACTCTATTATTACAACCCGGTGTCAAGGCAAGGATGTTAACAAAAAAACTTCTCAAACACCTGATCTGATGGGGGGCGTCTGGACTCAAAGATGGTAAGTATCAAGTCTCCAATAGAGTTGAACAACAGGTGTGCATCACCCTCTCCACCAATGCATTTCAACAATGTGTCTTCCTCAGACGTCCCCCATCAATTCAGGTTTTTGAGAAGTCTTTTTATTAACATCCTTGAATTGACACCGGGTTGTAATAATAGAGTGTACATCACCAAAAATTGATTAACGCTTTTAAAAATGATGTCTTGTTTATAATAAATTAAGTTGTTTGGAAACCAGACAGTGATTGGGACCTTCCTTTATTCTCATTATTCACATGAGAGTTTGGTAAAGGGATTCTTTGAAGAACTCCACATAGGAAAAGAAACCTTGATGTGCAGGTCACAGCCAATCATGTTATAAGTTGGGTACGCCACCCATTTTTACATCTGTCATTACAATCTGGTAAATCTGTAGAAGAGGGAGTGATTAATAGAGAACTTCTATTGTGGTGGACCTTAAAGAAACCTTTATGTGTGGATCCTACTTCACTTAGGTGTGAGTATGGTACGATAATCCATTGAATCAACTATTGATGAAGGAGAAGTCCCCTATATATCACCATCTCCTACCCTTCTGCACTTACTAGATTTCTGTGTTCTGAACATACTACACTATATGGTGTTTTTGTTCTTTTTTTTTCTACATTACATTGAGGATTTCCTCTTCTGGAACATTTACGGACATATGGTATTCTTAGAGAAGATTGAGAGGTTCTACGTATTCTTAAAAACATCTGGAACAAAGAATTTGTTCTAATGGAAGTAATGTATATGTAAACTTTGTTTACAGTGAGCGTGAAATTATTTAACTGTGTACCTATTTCTTACCATTGTCTCATTTTGTATGTTGGGTGGACATACCACATAGTTAATTGTTTGCAGCTCCTAGTGTGCACAGTAATAGACCCCTGCTTCATATTTATTGTACAATCCTGCACTGTGTCTGCACACATGACTCATTCATCCAATGGCTGCTGAACAGGGGGTATACAGTCAGAACTCCGGCTAGGTACATACCTCCCAACTAGAGATGTGCACTTGAAATTTTTCGGGTTTTGTGTTTTGGTTTTGGGTTCGGTTCCGCGGCCGTGTTTTGGGTTCGACCGCGTTTTGGCAAAACCTCACCGAATTTTTTTTGTCGGATTCGGGTGTGTTTTGGATTCGGGTGTTTTTTTAAAAAAACACTAAAAAACAGCTTAAATCATAGAATTTGGGGGTCATTTTCATCCCAAAGTATTATTAACCTCAATAACCATAATTTCCACTCATTTTCAGTCTATTCTGAACACCTCACACCTCACAATATTATTTTTAGTCCTAAAATTTGCACCGAGGTCGCTGGATGACTAAGCTAAGCGACCCTAGTGGCCGACACAAACACCTGGCCCATCTAGGAGTGGCACTGCAGTATCACGCAGGATGGCCCTTCCAAAAAACACTCCCCAAACAGCACATGACGCAAAGAAAAAAAGAGGCGCAATCAGGAAGCTGTGTGAGTAAGCTAAGCGACCCTAGTGGCCGACACAAACACCTGGCCCATCTAGGAGTGGCACTGCAGTGTCACGCAGGATGGCCCTTCCAAAAAACCCTCCCCAAACAGCACATGACGCAAAGAAAAAAAGAGGCGCAATGAGGTAGCTGTGTGAGTAAGATAAGCGACCCTAGTGGCCGACACAAACACCTGGCCCATCTAGGAGTGGCACTGCAGTGTCACGCAGGATGGCCCTTCCAAAAAACACTCCCCAAACAGCACATGACGCAAAGAAAAAAAGAGGCGCAATGAGGTAGCTGTGTGAGTAAGATAAGCGACCCTAGTGGCCGACACAAACACCTGGCCCATCTAGGAGTGGCACTGCAGTGTCACGCAGGATGGCCCTTCCAAAAAATACTCCCCAAACAGCACATGACGCAAAGAAAAATGAAAGAAAAAAGAGGTGCAAGATGGAATTGTCCTTGGGCCCTCCCACCCACCCTTATGTTGTATAAACAGGACATGCACACTTTAACCAACCCATCATTTCAGTGACAGGGTCTGCCACACGACTGTGACTGAAATGACGGGTTGGTTTGGACCCCCACCAAAAAAGAAGCAATTAATCTCTGAAGCTGAACCACTAGCCATGAACATAGGCCAGGGCCTCAGCCGTTCCTTGCCACTCCGTGTGGTAAATGGCATATTGGCAAGTTTACGCTTCTCCTCCGACAATTTTATTTTAGATTTTTGAGTCCTTTTTTTACTGATATTTGGTGTTTTGGATTTTACATGCTCTGTACTATGACATTGGGCATCGGCCTTGGCAGACGACGTTGCTGGCATTTCATCGTCTCGGCCATGACTAGTGGCAGCAGCTTCAGCACGAGGTGGAAGTCAATCTTGATCTTTCCCTATTTTTGGAACCTCAACATTTTTGTTCTCCATATTTTAATAGGCACAACTAAAAGGCACCTCAGGTAAACAATGGAGATGGATGGATACTAGTATACTTATGGATGACGAGCGACTGCCGACACAGAGGTAGCTACAGCCGTGGACTACCGTACTGTGTCTGCTGCTAATATAGACTGGATGATAATGAGATAAAATTAAAATATATATATATATATCACACTAGTACTGCAGCCGGACAGGTATATATTATGTAATGACGGACCTGCTGGACACTGTCTGTCAGACTCAGCACTGCAGACTCCTAAAGTAAGCTACTAGTATCAAGAAGATAGAAAAAAAAAAACCACGGGTAGGTGGTATACAATTATGGATGGACGAGCGACTGCCGACACAGAGGTAGCTACAGCCGTGGACTACCGTACTGTGTCTGCTGCTAATATAGACTGGATGATAATGAGATAAAATTAAAATATATATATATATCACACTAGTACTGCAGCCGGACAGGTATATATTATGTAATGACGGACCTGCTGGACACTGTCTGTCAGACTCAGCACTGCAGACTCCTAAAGTAAGCTACTAGTATCAAGAAGATAGAAAAAAAAAAAAACCACGGGTAGGTGGTATACAATTATGGATGGACGAGCGACTGCCGACACAGAGGTAGCTACAGCCGTGGACTACCGTACTGTGTCTGCTGCTAATATAGACTGGATGATAATGAGATAAAATTAAAATATATATATATATATCACACTAGTACTGCAGCCGGACAGGTATATATTATGTAATGACGGACCTGCTGGACACTGTCTGTCAGCACTGCAGACTCCTAAAGTAAGCTACTAGTATCAAGAAGATAGAAAAAAAAAACCACGGGTAGGTGGTATACAATTATGGATGGACGAGCGACTGCCGACACAGAGGTAGCTACAGCCGTGGACTACCGTACTGTGTCTGCTGCTAATATAGACTGGATGATAATGAGATAAAATTAAAATATATATATATCACACTAGTACTGCAGCCGGACAGGTATATATTATGTAATGACGGACCTGCTGGACACTGTCTGCAGAATGCGTTTATAAAAACACCACACGACGAGTGTTTAACTTTTTCAGGCAGACAATTACACAATATACTGGTGGTCAGCAGACAATCACAATCAGGGCAGGACTGGGACCAAAAATAGGCCCTGGCATTTTTGAAGCACACAGGCCCACCTCGGTGTCAGCATCTGACTCCTCCCCTTACTATTCCCGGCTCCTTCTACTTCTTAGTCTATGCTCTTACAAATATAATTAATATTATAACAACATACAAGTGTACATCATTCTGTATTAAAATACACACAACCATTGGTTGAAGTGGAAATGTTGAAGTGGGGGTATGGAAAAATAAAGGTTGTAACTAAGCGCGCGCGCTCCAGAAAAGAGGTGTGGACATGCACGCGCCCCATTCACTAGAATGAGAGCATCTGTGTGCACTCCCGGCGAGGCTAAGCGGCGAGCAATCAGACAGATAGTGTCCCATAAAGGTACTGTGTGCGCGCGCCAAAAATATGGGTGTGGCCAATTAAAATGGGACATGATACACAGACATATGCCCCCAATAGTGCAGTGCCAGATCCACAATTGCCCCCACAGTGCCAGGTATACAAATGCCCCCACAGTGCCAGGTATACAAATGCCCCCACAGTGCCAGGTATACAAATGCCCCCACAGTGCCAGATCCACAAATGCCCCCAGATTCACAAATGCCCCACAGTGCCAGATCCACAAATGCCCCCACAGTGCCAGATCCACAAATGCCCCCACAGTGCCAGATCCACAAATTTCCCGCAGTGCCAGGTATACAAATGCCCCCACAGTGCCAGATCCACAAATGCCCCCACAAAGCCAGATCCACAAATGCCCTACAGTGCCAGCCAATTGCCCGCACAGTGCCAGGTATACAAATGCCCCCACAGTGCCAGGTAAACAATTGCCCCCACAGTGCCAGCCAATTGCCCCCACAGTGCCAGGTATACAAATGCCCCCACAGTGCCAGGAAAACAATTGCCCCCACAGTGCCAGCCAATTGCCCCCACAGCAGTGCTGCAGCTGCTTACCGCTGCTGCTGCTCCTCCGGCTGTGATGTGACTGAGGTTGTCAGGAGCTCAGAGCACGCCAGCGCGGCTATGTCTGGTGGCGTGTAGCGGACTTCAAACCAGCCGCCGGTTCGTGAGCCAATCAGAGCTCGCGGACCGGCAGTGGCGGCTCCTGATTGGCTGCCGGTCCACGAGCTCTGATTGGCTCACGAACCGGCAGCTGGTTTGAAGTCCACTATATGCCGCCAGACATAGCTGTGCTGGAGCGCTCTCCTCTCCCGACAGCTGAGACACGCTGCCGCCGGACTGAGCGGCAGCATGTCTCAGTGAGCGCTGGACCGGCCCACGTGGCCATCGGCCCTTCTGGCATTTGCCAGAAGTGCCAGATGGCCAGTCCGGCCCTGATCACAATACTGGTGGTCAGTGGTCACTGGTCAGTCACACTGGCAGTGGCACTCTGGCAGCAAAAGTGTGCACTGTACTTAAAATATGTACTCCTGCTATAACTGCTCCCCAGTCTCCCCCACAATTAAGCTGTGTGAGCAGTGAGCACTCAGCACAGTCAGATAATGATATACAGTATTACATATGATGCAGCACACTGGGCTGAGCACAGATATGGTATGTGACTGTGTCACACTGTGTATCGTTTTTTTTCAGGCAGAGAACGGATTAATTAAACTGGTGGTCACTGGTCACACTATCAGCAGCAAGTAGTACTCCTCCTAATAATATGCTCCCCAAAATTTGTGTCTCTCTCTAGTACTCTAGTCTAAACGGAGAGGACGCCAGCCACGTCCTCTCCCTATCAATCTCAATGCACGTGTGAAAATGTCGGCGACGCGCGGCTCCTTATATAGAATCCGAGTCTCGCGATAGAATACGAGCCTCGCAAGAATCCGACAGCGGGATGATGACGTTCGGGCGCGCTCGGGTTAACCGAGCAAGGCGGGAAGATCCGAGTCGCTCGGCCCGTGTAAAAAAACCTGAAGTTCGGGCGGGTTCGGATTCCTAGGAACCGAACCCGCTCATCTCTACTCCCAACATGACCCTCTCCAGGAGGGACACAATGCTCTGCTCCTGGACTTCCCTCTTAATGTGTGATTGTCATCACCTGTGGTAAAACACCTTTCTTATCCATTAACCTGTTCAAAACAGGTGCTGGCATTCATAAATTAAGAGAAAAGTCCAGAAGCAGAGCATTGTGTCCCTCCTGGAGAGGGTCATGTTGGGAGGTATGTAGGTATCATTGCCTTGAACAACACATCGCATCCAGTGCACAGTGTCTCCTGGCTCCAGTCTTCTGTCTCCTGAGACTTCCCTGTGTCAGCTCTTCCGTGGAACTACAGGCACCAGCCATCCAGTTTGGTTACAGCTTTATCTACATTCTGCTCCTACAACGACCTGCAGTTAGAGACTCTCTTAAGGTGCTGCATTACCGTTCTCACCTGCTCGTTACTACTCTGCAGCAGCACTGTGCTAATCAACCTGCACCAAGAATCCTGCTCTAGTTCTCAGCTGTCTCCTGCAAAAGCCAAACCTAGGAGCAGATGTATTAAGCCTAGAGAAGTGATAAAGCAGTGATAAGTACAAGATGATAACGTACCATCCAATCAGCTCCTAACTATACATTTACATATTGGAGTTGATTGGCTCGTGCGTTATCACCTTGCACTTATCACTGCTTTATCACTTCTCCAGGCTTAATACATCTGCCCCCTAGTTCTGTTGCTGTTAAGCACACAGGCTGCAGAGTAGTTCTGTTTCTAGTCACCATCGGTTTCCAGGCCTATCATCGGTAATTCCAAGCTACCATCTGTTCCCAGACTGAATTATGAATTATATGATTGCATTTACATTGCTCCAGTTACTTATATTTTCTGTGTGTATTCACTAAATACCATTTGCGCACATGCGCAGTAACTTAGTCCAGCCTCCTCGTTTCCTCCATCGCACCACCACTGACCCACTAGTGCCCCTTCTGGGAACAGACACAAACATGGACCTGACATACACTTAATCATAAGAATTTTACACTGTTGTATTTTCTCTTTATGTGATTTTCATGCCATTTTGATTGGCATACTGTACAATTGGAGATTTCAATTTACGTTAAAGACGATGGATATTCTGATTATACAAAACACATAACAGTAAGAGCACTAGCATAGGGGTGGTTACATCACTGGTGATAGTAAGAAATCAACTACTGCTCTTTGGACTAAAATAATTAATATTTAAATAATCCTGGAACACATTGCTGATAAAAGTTGCATTCAAGGGTATCACAGACTATTTATTACATATAATGTTATGTTTTTGTTAGGTGAGGATGTGACCATTTGTCTCCTAAAAGTCGTGTGTCCACCCCTTGTGTATAACCCATTGTTATATCCCCCGGGAAGTGTATAGATGCTGTTGGCAGTGCAACCTATTTGTTACATTCTACGCTACTCTGCACTTTATTTGTTTAATGTCGGAAATCCTACAGAGAGCACTTAGTGATGTAATTGTTTCTAAACACAGCTGACACTGTGTTCTTCTAACTTGTAAGATACATGGACGTGGAACATTAAGCTATGATGCATTGATTGACCAATACGTTTTGTGCACTTTACTCAAAGTCTAGACCAACTGTGCATCTAGGGACAACAGTGTATATTTTTATATATCGTACACAATTATTTTCTTCCAGGGGAGAACAGGGTGAGTCTCTGGAGGCTTCAGCAGACGTTCCCTGTTGAGCACTAATAGATCTAGTGATGTGCACCGGACATTTTCCGGGTTTTGTGTTTTGGTTTTGGATTCGGTTCCGCGGCCGTGTTTTGGATTCGGATGCGTTTTGGCAAAACCTCCCTGAAAATTTTTTGTGGGATTCGGGTGTTTTTTTTTACAAAAACCCCTCAAAAACAGCTTAAATCATAGAATTTGGGGGTCATTTTGATCCCATAGTATTATTAACCTCAATAACCATAATTTCCACTCATTTCCAGTCTATTCTGAACACCTCACACCTCACAATATTATTTTTAGTCCTAAAATTTGCACCGAGGTCGTTGGATGACTAAGCTAAGCGACCCAAGTGGCCGACACAAACACCTGGCCCATCTAGGAGTGGCACTGCAGTGTCAGACAGGATGGCACTTCAAAAAATAGTCCCCAAACAGCACACGATGCAAAGAAAAAAAGAGGTGCACCAAGGTCGCTGGATGGCTAAGCTAAGCGACCCAAGTGGCCGACACAAACACCTGGCCCATCTAGGAGTGGCACTGTAGTGTCAGACAGGATGGCACTTTAAAAAATAGTCCCCAAACAGCACATGATGCAAAGAAAAATGAAAGAAAAAAGAGGTGCAAGATGGAATTGTCCTTGGGCCCTCCCACCCACCCTTATGTTGTATAAACAGGACATGCACACTTTAACAAACCCATCATTTCAGCGACAGGGTCTGCCACACGACTGTGACTGAAATGACTGGTTGGTTTGGGCCCCCACCGAAAAAGAAGCAGTCAATCTCTCCTTGCACAAACTGGCTCTACAGAGGCAAGATGTCCACCTCCTCCTCATCGTCCGATTCCTCACCCCTTTCACTGTGTACATCCCCCTCCTCACAGATTATTAATTCATCCCCACTGGAATCCACCATCTCAGGTCCCTGTGTACTTTCTGAAGGCAATTGCTGGTGAATGTCTCCACGGAGGAATTGATTATAATTCATTTTGATGAACATCATCTTCTCCACATTTTCTGGAAGTAACCTCGTACGCCGATTGCTGACAAGGTGAGCGGCTGCACTAAACACTCTTTCGGAGTACACACTGGAGGGGGGGGGGCAACTTAGGTAGAATAAAGCCAGTTTCTGCAAGGGCCTCCAAATTGCCTCTTTTTCCTGCCAGTATACGTACGGACTGTCTGACGTGCCTACTTGGATGCGGTGACTCATATAATCCTCCACCATTCTTTCAATGGTGACAGAATCATATGCAGTGACAGTAGACGACATGTCAGTAATCGTTGGCAGGTCCTTCAGTCCGGACCAGATGTCAGCACTTGCTCCAGACTGCCCTGTATCACCGCCAGCGGATGGGCTCGGAATTCTTAGCCTTTTCCTCGCAGCCCCAGTTGCGGGAGAATGTGAAGGAGGAGATGTTGACGGGTCACGTTCCGCTTGACTTGACAAGTGTCTCACCAGCAGGTCTTTGAACTAGAGATGAGCGCCTGAAATTTTTCGGGTTTTGTGTTTTGGTTTTGGGTTCGGTTCCGCGGCCGTGTTTTGGGTTCGAACGCGTTTTGGCAAAACCTCACCGAATTATTTTTGTCGGATTCGGGTGTGTTTTGGATTCGGGTGTTTTTTTCAAAAAACCCTAAAAAACAGCTTAAATCATAGAATTTGGGGGTAATTTTGATCCCAAAGTATTATTAACCTCAAAAAACATAATTTACACTCATTTTCAGCCTATTCTGAACACATCACACCTCACAATATTATTTTTAGTCCTAAAATTTGCACCGAGGTCGCTGTGTGAGTAAGATAAGCGACCCTAGTGGCCGACACAAACACCGGGCCCATCTAGGAGTGGCACTGCAGTGTCACGCAGGATGTCCCTTCCAAAAAACCCTCCCCAAACAGCACATGACGCAAAGAAAAAAAGAGGCGCAATGAGGTAGCTGTGTGAGTAAGATTAGCGACCCTAGTGGCCGACACAAACACCGGGCCCATCTAGGAGTGGCACTGCAGTGTCACGCAGGATGTCCCTTCCAAAAAACCCTCCCCAAACAGCACATGATGCAAAGAAAAAGAAAAGAAAAAAGAGGTGCAAGATGGAATTATCCTTGGGCCCTCCCACCCACCCTTATGTTGTATAAACAAAACAGGACATGCACACTTTAACCAACCCATCATTTCAGTGACAGGGTCTGCCACACGACTGTGACTGATATGACGGGTTGGTTTGGACCCCCCCCAAAAAAGAAGCAATTAATCTCTCCTTGCACAAACTGGCTCTACAGAGGCAAGATGTCCACCTCATCTTCACCCTCCGATATATCACCGTGTACATCCCCCTCCTCACAGATTATCAATTCGTCCCCACTGGAATCCACCATCTCAGCTCCCTGTGTACTTTGTGGAGGCAATTGCTGCTGGTCAATGTCTCCGCGGAGGAATTGATTATAATTCATTTTAATGAACATCATCTTCTCCACATTTTCTGGATGTAACCTCGTACGCCGATTGCTGACAAGGTGAGCGGCGGCACTAAACACTCTTTCGGAGTACACACTTGTGGGAGGGCAACTTAGGTAGAATAAAGCCAGTTTGTGCAAGGGCCTCCAAATTGCCTCTTTTTCCTGCCAGTATAAGTACGGACTGTGTGACGTGCCTACTTGGATGCGGTCACTCATATAATCCTCCACCATTCTATCAATGTTGAGAGAATCATATGCAGTGACAGTAGACGACATGTCCGTAATCGTTGTCAGGTCCTTCAGTCCGGACCAGATGTCAGCATCAGCAGTCGCTCCAGACTGCCCTGCATCACCGCCAGCGGGTGGGCTCGGAATTCTGAGCCTTTTCCTCGCACCCCCAGTTGCGGGAGAATGTGAAGGAGGAGATGTTGACAGGTCGCGTTCCGCTTGACTTGACAATTTTGTCACCAGCAGGTCTTTCAACCCCAGCAGACCTGTGTCTGCCGGAAAGAGAGATCCAAGGTAGGCTTTAAATCTAGGATCGAGCACGGTGGCCAAAATGTAGTGCTCTGATTTCAACAGATTGACCACCCGTGAATCCTTGTTAAGTGAATTAAGGGCTGCATCCACAAGTCCCACATGCCTAGCGGAATCGCTCCGTGTTAGCTCCTTCTTCAATGCCTCCAGCTTCTTCTGCAAAAGCCTGATGAGGGGAATGACCTGACTCAGGCTGGCAGTGTCTGAACTGACTTCACGTGTGGCAAGTTCAAAGGGCATCAGAACCTTGCACAACGTTGAAATCATTCTCCACTGCACTTGAGACAGGTGCATTCCACCTACTATATCGTGCTCAATTGTATAGGCTTGAATGGCCTTTTGCTGCTCCTCCAACCTCTGAAGCATATAGAGGGTTGAATTCCACCTCGTTACCACTTCTTGCTTCAGATGATGGCAGGGCAGGTTCAGTAGTTTTTGGTGGTGCTCCAGTTTTCTGTACGTGGTGCCTGTACGCCGAAAGTGTCCCGCAATTCTTCTGGCCACCGACAGCATCTCTTGCACGCCCCTGTCGTTTTTTAAAAAATTCTGCACCACCAAATTCAAGGTATGTGCAAAACATGGGACGTGCTGGAATTGGCCCAGATTTAATGCACACACAATATTGCTGGCGTTGTCCGATGCCACAAATCCACAGGAGAGTCCAATTGGGGTAAGCCATTCCGCGATGATCTTCCTCAGTTGCCGTAAGAGGTTTTCAGCTGTGTGCGTATTCTGGAAAGCGGTGATACAAAGCGTAGCCTGCCTAGGAAAGAGTTGGCATTTGCGAGATGCTGCTACTGGTGCCGCCGCTGCTGTTCTTGCGGCGGGAGTCCATACATCTACCCAGTGGGCTGTCACAGTCATATAGTCCTGACCCTGCCCTGCTCCACTTGTCCACATGTCCGTGGTTAAGTGGACATTGGGTACAGCTGCATTTTTTAGGACACTGGTGACTCTTTTTCTGAGGTCTGTGTACATTTTCGGTATCGCCTGCCTAGAGAAATGGAACCTAGATGGTATTTGGTACCGGGGACACAGTACCTCCAACAAGTCTCTAGTTGGCTCTGCAGTAATGATGGATACCGGAACCACGTTTCTCACCACCCAGGATGCCAAGGCCTCAGTTATCCGCTTTGCAGTAGGATGACTGCTGTGATATTTCATCTTCCTCGCAAAGGACTGTTGAACAGTCAATTGCTTACTGGAAGTAGTACAAGTGGGCTTACGACTTCCCCTCTGGGATGACCATCGACTCCCAGCGGCAACAACAGCAGCGCCAGCAGCAGTAGGCGTTACACGCAAGGATGCATCGGAGGAATCCCAGGCAGGAGAGGACTCGTCAGACTTGCCAGTGACATGGCCTGCAGGACTATTGGCATTCCTGGGGAAGGAGGAAATTGACACTGAGGGAGTTGGTGGGGTGGTTTGCGTGAGCTTGGTTACAAGAGGAAGGGATTTACTGGTCAGTGGACTGCTTCCGCTGTCACCCAAAGTTTTTGAACTTGTCACTGACTTATTATGAATGCGCTGCAGGTGACGTATAAGGGAGGATGTTCCGAGGTGGTTAACGTCCTTACCCCTACTTATTACAGCTTGACAAAGGGAACACACGGCTTGACACCTGTTGTCCGCATTTCTGGTGAAATACCTCCACACCGAAGAGCTGATTTTTTTGGTATTTTCACCTGGCATGTCAACGGCCATATTCCTCCCACGGACAACAGGTGTCTCCCCGGGTGCCTGACTTAAACAAACCACCTCACCATCAGAATCCTCCTGGTCAATTTCCTCCCCAGCGCCAGCAACACCCATATCCTCCTCATCCTGGTGTACTTCAACACTGACATCTTCAATCTGACTATCAGGAACTGGACTGCGGGTGCTCCTTCCAGCACTTGCAGGGGACGTGCAAATGGTGGAAGGCGCATGCTCTTCACCTCCAGTGTTGGGAAGGTCAGGCATCGCAACCGACACAATTGGACTCTCCTTGTGGATTTGGGATTTCGAAGAACGCACAGTTCTTTGCGGTGCTTTTGCCAGCTTGAGTCTTTTCAGTTTTCTAGCGAGAGGCTGAGTGCTTCCATCCTCATGTGAAGCTGAACCACTAGCCATGAACATAGGCCAGGGCCTCAGCCGTTCCTTGCCACTCCGTGTGGTAAATGGCATATTGGCAAGTTTACGCTTCTCCTCCGACAATTTTATTTTAGGTTTTGGAGTCCTTTTTTTTCTGATATTTGGTGTTTTGGATTTGACATGCTCTGTACTATGACATTGGGCATCGGCCTTGGCAGACGACGTTGCTGGCATTTCATCGTCTCGGCCATGACTAGTGGCAGCAGCTTCAGCACGAGGTGGAAGTGGATCTTGATCTTTCCCTAATTTTGGAACCTCAACTTTTTTGTTCTCCATATTTTATAGGCAGAACTAAAAGGCACCTCAGGTAAACAATGGAGATGGATGGATTGGATACTAGTATTGGATACCTGCCGACTGCCGACACAGAGGTAGCCACAGCCGTGAACTACCGCACTGTACACTGGTTGATAAAGAGATAGTAGTATACTCGTAACAACTAGTATGACACTATGACGACGGTATAAAGAATGAAAAAAAAACCACGGTTAGGTGGTATATATTATAATAATAATACAATTATGGATGGACGGACTGCCTGCCGACTGCCGACACAGAGGTAGCCACAGCCGTGAACTACCGCACTGTACACTGGTTGATAAAGAGATAGTAGTATACTCGTAACAACTAGTATGACACTATGACGACGGTATAAAGAATGAAAAAAAAACCACGGTTAGGTGGTATATATTATAATAATAATACAATTATGGATGGACGGACTGCCTGCCGACTGCCGACACAGAGGTAGCCACAGCCGTGAACTACCGCACTGTACACTGGTTGATAAAGAGATAGTAGTATACTCGTAACAACTAGTATGACACTATGACGACGGTATAAAGAATGAAAAAAAAACCACGGTTAGGTGGTATATATTATAATAATAATACAATTATGGATGGACGGACTGCCTGCCGACTGCCGACACAGAGGTAGCCACAGCCGTGAACTACCGCACTGTACACTGGTTGATAAAGAGATAGTAGTATACTCGTAACAACTAGTATGACACTATGACGACGGTATAAAGAATGAAAAAAAAACCACGGTTAGGTGGTATATATTATAATAATAATACAATTATGGATGGACGGACTGCCTGCCGACTGCCGACACAGAGGTAGCCACAGCCGTGAACTACCGCACTGTACACTGGTTGATAAAGAGATAGTAGTATACTCGTAACAACTAGTATGACACTATGACGACGGTATAAAGAATGAAAAAAAAACCACAGTTAGGTGGTATATATTATAATAATAATACAATTATGGATGGACGGACTGCCTGCCGACTGCCGACACAGAGGTAGCCACAGCCGTGAACTACCGCACTGTACACTGGTTGATAAAGAGATAGTAGTATACTCGTAACAACTAGTATGACACTATGACGACGGTATAAAGAATGAAAAAAAAACCACGGTTAGGTGGTATATATTATAATAATAATACAATTATGGATGGACGGACTGCCTGCCGACTGCCGACACAGAGGTAGCCACAGCCGTGAACTACCGCACTGTACACTGGTTGATAAAGAGATAGTAGTATACTCGTAACAACTAGTATGACACTATGACGACGGTATAAAGAATGAAAAAAAAAACCACGGTTAGGTGGTATATATTATAATAATAATACAATTATGGATGGACGGACTGCCTGCCGACTGCCGACACAGAGGTAGCCACAGCCGTGAACTACCGCACTGTACACTGGTTGATAAAGAGATAGTAGTATACTCGTAACAACTAGTATGACACTATGACGACGGTATAAAGAATGAAAAAAAAACCACGGTTAGGTGATATATATTATAATAATAATACAATTATGGATGGACGGACTGCCTGCCGACTGCCGACACAGAGGTAGCCACAGCCGTGAACTACCGCACTGTACACTGGTTGATAAAGAGATAGTAGTATACTCGTAACAACTAGTATGACACTATGACGACGGTATAAAGAAAGAAAAAAAAATACCACGGTTAGGTGGTATATATTGTAATACAATTATGGATGGACGGACTGCCTGCCGAGTTCCGACTGCCGACACAGAGGTAGCCACAGCCGTGAACTACCGCACTGTACTGTGTCTGCTGCTAATATAGACTGGTTGATAAAGAGATAGTATACAATACATACAACAATATACTACTATACTGGTGGTCAGGCACTGGTCACCACTAGTCACACTGGCAGTGGCACTCCTGCAGCAAAAGTGTGCACTGTTTAATTTTAAATTAATATAATATTATGTACTCCTGGGGGCTCCTGCTATAACAACCTGCAGTGCTCCCCAGTCTCCCCCACAATTATTATAAGCTTTGCCTTTTATACATTGATGTGCAGCACACTGGGCTGAGCTGAGTGCACACAGACTGAGTCACACTGTGTGACTGGCTGCTGCTGTGTATCGTTTTTTTTCAGGCAGAGAACGGATATAGCAGAGAACGGATATATTAAAATAAATAAAAGTTAACTAACAACAACTGCACTGGTCACTGTGGTAAACTCTGTCTGACTCTGCACAATCTCTCTCTCTCTTCTAATCTAATTTCTAATGGAGAGGACGCCAGCCACGTCCTCTCCCTATCAATCTCAATGCACGTGTGAAAATGGCGGCGACGCGCGGCTCCTTATATAGAATCCGAGTCTCGCGAGAATCCGACAGCGTCATGATGACGTTCGGGCGCGCTCGGGTTAACCGAGCAAGGCGGGAGGATCCGAGTCTGCTCGGACCCGTGAAAAAAACATGAAGTTCGTGCGGGTTCGGTTTCAGAGAAACCGAACCCTCTCATCTCTACTTTGAACCTCTGCAGACTTTTGTCTGCCGGAAAGAGAGATCCAACGTAGGCTTTAAACCTAGGATCGAGCACGGTGGCCAAAATGTAGTGCTCTGATTTCAACAGATTGACCACCCATGAATCCTGGTTAAGCGAATGAAGGGCTCCATCCACAAGTCCCACATGCCTAGCGGAATCGCTCCGTTTTAGCTCCTCCTTCAATCCCTCCAGCTTCTTCTGCAAAAGCCTGATGAGGGGAATGACCTGACTCAGGCTGGCAGTGTCTGAACTGACTTCACCTGTGGCAAGTTCAAAGGAAAGCAGAACCTTGCACAATGTTGAAATCATTCTCCACTGCCCTTGAGTCAGGTGCATTCCCCCTCCTTTGCCTATATCGTAGGTAGCTATATAGGCTGTAATGGCCTTTTGCTGCTCCTCCATCCTCTGAAGTATATAGAGGGTTAAATTCCACCTCGTTACCACCTCTTGCTTCAGATGATGGCTGGGCAGGTTCAGG
Source organism: Pseudophryne corroboree (assembly GCF_028390025.1). Lineage (NCBI taxonomy): Eukaryota > Metazoa > Chordata > Amphibia > Anura > Myobatrachidae > Pseudophryne > Pseudophryne corroboree. The sequence continues at coordinate 341,499,094 of NC_086450.1, forward strand.
AGTGTTTGCTGGTGCTCCAGTCTTCGGCACGCGGTGGCTGAATGCCGAAAGTGGCCCGCAATTCTTCGGGCCACCGACAGCATCTCTTGCACGCCCCTGTCGTTTTTTTAAATAATTCTGCACCACCAAATTCAATGTATGTGCAAAACATGGGACGTGCTGGAATTTGCCCACATGTAATGCACGCACAATATTGGTGGCGTTGTCCGATGTCACAAATCCCCAGGAGAGTCCAATTGGGGTAAGCCATTTTGCGATGATGTTCCTCAGTTTCCGTAAGAGGTTGTCAGCTGTGTGCATCTTCTGAAAAGCGGTGATACAAAGCGTAGCCTGCCTAGGAACGAGTTGGCGTTTGCGAGATGCTGCAACTGGTGCCGCCGCTGCTGTTCTTGCTGCGGGAGGCAATACATCTACCCAGTGGGTTGTCACAGTCATATAGTCCTGAGTCTGCCCTGGTCCACTTGTCCACATGTCCGTGGTTAAGTGGACATTGGGTACAACTGCATTTTTTAGGACACTGGTGACTCTTTTTCTGAGGTCTGTGTACATTCTCGGTATCGCCTGCCTAGAGAAGTGGAACCTAGACGGTATTTGGTACCGGGGACACAGTACCTCAAGCAATACTCTAGTTCCCTGTGAATTAACGGTGGATACCGGAAACACGTTTAACACCGCCCAGGCTGGCAAGGCCTGAGTTATCCGCTTTGCAGCAGGATGACTGCTGTGATATTTCATCTTCCTCGCAAAGGACTGTAGGACAGTCAATTGCTTACTGGAAGTAGTACAAGTGGTCTTCCGACTTCCCCTCTGGGATGACGATCGACTCCCAGCTGCAACAACAGCAGCGCCAGCAGCAGTAGGCGTTACACTCAAGGATGCATCGGAGGAATCCCAGGCAGGAGAGGACTTGTCAGACTTGCCAGTGACATGGCCTGCAGGACTATTGGCTTTCCTGTCTAAGGAGGAAATTGACACTGAGGGAGTTGGTTGTGTGGTTTGCAGGAGCTTGGTTACAAGAGGAAGGGATTTAGTTGTCAGTGGACTGCTTCCGCTGTCACCCAAAGTTTTTGAACTTGTCAATGACTTCTGATGAATGCGCTCCAGGTGACGTATAAGGGAGGATGTTCCTAGGTGGTTAACGTCCTTACCCCTACTTATTACAGCTTGACAAAGGCAACACACGGCTTGACACCTGTTGTCCGCATTTGTGTTAAAATAATTCTACACCGAAGAGGTGATTTTTTTTTGTAATTTGACTAGGCATGTCAATGGCCATATTCCTCCCACGGACAACAGGTGTCTCCCCGGGTGTCTGACTTAAACAAACCTCCTCACCATCAGAATCCTCCTTGTCAATTTCCTCCTCAGCGCCAGCAACACCCACATCCTCATCCTGGTGTACTTCAACAGTGACATCTTCAATTTGACTATCAGGAACTAGACTGCGGGTGCTCCTTCCAGCACTTGCAGGGGGCGTGCAAATGGTGGAAGGTGCCACCTCTTCCCGTCCAGTGTTGGGAAGGTCAGGCATCGCAACCGACACAATTGGACTCTCCTTGGGGATTTGTGATTTAGAAGAACGCACAGTTCTTTGCTGTGCTTTTGCCAGCTTAAGTCTTTTCATTTTTCTAGCGAGAGGATGAGTGCTTCCATCCTCATGTGAATCTGAACCACTAGTCATGAACATAGGCCAGGGCCTCAGCCGTTCCTTGCCACTCCGTGTCGTAAATGGCATATTGGCAAGTTTACGCTTCTCATCAGATGCTTTTAATTTTGATTTTTGGGTCATTTTACTGAACTTTTGTTTTTTGGATTTTACATGCTCTCTACTGTGACATTGGGCATCGGCCTTGTCAGACGACGTTGATGGCATTTCATCGTCTCGGCCATTACTAGTGGCAGCAGCTTCAGCACGAGGTGGAAGTGGATCTTGATCTTTCCCTATTTTACCCTCCACATTTTTGTTCTCCATTTTTTAATGTGTGAAAATATATGCCAGTAATATATCAATAGCAATGGCCTACTGTACCGTACTGCTATATATTATATACTGGTGGTCAGCAAAATTATGCACTGTCCTCCTACTATATATACTGCGCACAACTAAAATGCACCACAGGTATGGATGGATAGTATACTTGATGACACAGAGGTAGGTAGAGCAGTGGACTACTGTAACATACTGCTATATATTATATACTGGTGGTCAGCACAATTATGCACTGTCCTCCTACTATATATACTGCGCACAACTTAAATGCACCACAGGTATGGATTGATAGTATACTTGACGACACAGAGGTAGGTAGGGCAGTGGACTACTGTACCGTACTGCTATATATTATATACTGGTGATAAGCACAATTATGCACTGTCCTCCTACTATATATACTGCACACAACTTAAATGCACCTCAGGTATGGATGGATAGTATACTTGATGACACAGAGGTAGGTAGAGCAGTGTACCGTACTGCTATATATTATATACTGGTGGTCAGCAAAATCATGCACTGTCCTCCTACTATATATACTGCGCACAACTTAAATGCACCACAGGTATGGATGGATAGTATTCTTGATGACACAGAGGTAGGTAGAGCAGTGGCCTACTGTACCGTACTGCTATATATTATATACTGGTGGTCAGCACAATTATGCACTGTCCTCCTACTATATACAGTATACTGCGCACAACTTAAATGCACCACAGGTATGGATGGATAGTATACTTGACGACACAGAGGTAGGTAGAGCAGTGGACTACTGTACCGTACTGCTATTTATTATATACTGGTGGTCAGCAAAATTATGCACTGTCCTCCTACTATATATACTGCGCACAACTTAAATGCACCTCAGGTATGGATGGATAGTATACTTGACGACACAGAGGTAGGTAGAGCAGTGGACTACTGTACCATACTGCTATATATTATATACTGGTGGTCAGCACAATTATGCACTGTCCTCCTACTATATATACTGCGCACAACTTAAATGCACCACAGGTATGGATGGATAGTATACTTGATGACACAGAGGTAGGTAGAGCAGTGGACTGCTGTACCGTACTGCTATATATTATATACTGGTGGTCAGCAAAATTATGCACTGTCCTCCTACTATATATACTGCGCACAACTAAAATGCACCACAGGTATGGATGCATAGTATACTTGATGACACAGAGGTAGAGCAGTGGACTACTGTACCGTATTGCTATATATATACTGGTGGTCACAGAAAAATTCTGCACTGTCCTCCTACTATATACTACAATGCAGCACAGATATGGAGCGTTTTTCAGGCAGAGAACGTATAATACTGGTGGTCACTGGTCAGCAAAACTCTGCACTGTCCTCCTACTATATAATACTGGTGGTCCCCAGTCCCCACAATAAAGCACACTGAGCACAGATATTTGCAGCACACTGAGCACAGATATGGAGCGTTTTTCAGGCAGAGAATGTAGATATTTTAAGCACACTGAGCACAGATATTTGCAAGCACACTGAGCACAGATATTTGCAGCACACTGAACACAACTGAGAGAACGCTGCACGTCCTCTCCCTATCATCTCCAATGCACGAGTGAAAATGGCGGCAACGCGCGGCTCCTTATATAGAATACGAATCTCACGAGAATCCGACAGCGGGATGATGACGTTCGGGCGCGCTCGGGTTAACCGAGCAAGGCGGGAGGATCCGAGTCTGCCTCGGAACCGTGTAAAATGGGTGAAGTTCAGGGGGGTTCGGATTCCGAGGAACCGAACCCGCTCATCACTAAATAGATCCAATGTAATCTATTATTGTTCTTGAAAGCAAGTCACTAATGATACTACATGGTGATGTCACAGGCTTGTCTTGAAAATGCATACACAGGAAGTACATCCACACTGGTCAAGCAGCTAATGAACCTTAGCCATCTATATACCGAATATATTAAATACAAAACATACTTGTGAACTTTGCAATACTGTGTGTCTGCTGAATTATATCATGTTTTTTAATGTTTCCAGTAGTGTTCTCAAACAAAGCCGCTTGTATGTTACATTTAATTTCTCTTTTGGGATTTTTTCAGAGGATTGCTGCAATTTAGAGTATCAGGTCAATTTTTTTTAAAAAGGGCCACAGCAGATATCATAACAAACACAACAATAGCCACTATACATTTCTAGTGGGACTGCTATAAATCCCAACAAGCTCTAAAAAGCGTAGCTTTTACAGGAATGGCCTCCTTATCTAACGCCGTCTTTAGATGGTAGTAAGTTTTCTCACACTCACAGAAGTGCAGGACAGTCTCCCGGATCTCACTCACTTCCACATGGGCTGGAGGCATGATGCCATCATGGCCCGCACACATGCTTAATGCCAATTGCAGCGCTGCATTGTGACGTGCAGTGCAGCGTTTTTATGAATTGTACAGATGGAGACACGCTCTTCTATAGCAGTTCCATCGCAAATGTGCTATCCCGGCTTGACTAGGTGATCCGATGCCTAGCCGTGCTACTGGAGTGCATTGAGACACTCCCAATACAGAGAATGGGCGTGGGCATGTCATGGACGTGCGCACAGCACAGACGCTGCGTTAGGCGTGCCTAGGCAAGCGCACCCCGGCACAGACAGAGCCACAATTAGCGTGTCTCCATCTGTAGCACCGCCCCCTGCACCTGCCACTTCAATCTCCTTCTCAGTATTTTAACGTACCCAAGAATGCTATAAAAATCATCATTATCTTTAGTAAACTAACTTTTTTCTCATCATTGGTGAGCGTCACTGTGTAAATATATACCTTTCAGATTATTAACTGTACGCTGTGATGTGAGCAATAGAAAAACTGAATATGAAATGCTTCATTAGATCCAACTCCTCATCAAGACATGCAAAACAAAAGGCTGAACTTTTCATAATTGCTTTGTGAAATTGTCATTTTATAAATGCAATTTAGAAGTGGTTGTATTGCTGTAGAACTCAGATTAAAACCTCGTCGGAAATGTTTTACATAAATAAATCAATTAACTTCAAAAAGAATCAGTGTTAGACGGCTTGGTAGATGACTGCCTAACAAAACACGTAAATAAAATAATCCTTGCTTACTCACGTTGCGTCAAGAAAACTAGCTGTAGAGGGAAATCATGATGGAAGAAGAAGAGGAACCACATTATACTTTTGTCTTTACCTGTTAGCATTCACAGTCACACACACAGGCACCTGCTCACCCCAAGTGGTTCATAATCTTTGCTGTGACACATTGTCATGTTTGCATCAAAGTTTACACTTGTAGTAAGATAAAATGCTAGAAATCGAATAACAAATAAGGAGCTGATGCAGAATAGGGTGCAAAATTGTGTAAATCACACCTAAACCAAGTACACACAAACAGAGCCCCAATTTATGCTCATATGAGGGTTCAAGCAACCAAGATTCATTCTGGTCAGCAGCTGCAGCATATGTACCTAAGACTGCCAACTTTTCTGGTGGGCATGTTCACAGCATCGCAGGGGGTGTAGTTAATTTCCCCTCCACTGCTGACTCCCTGAGGATGCCCGGGTAGTCTATATCCCCCCCTCTTTCTTTCCTTGACAACCCTGATGTGTCGGCTTCTGCTAAGTACACATCACAAACATGTATGACTCACTTGCACCATTATAATAAACAATTATCTGTACATGCAACAAATCTTTTTGTTATTAGACATCCTTTACACTGCTAAGATTAGGTGAGGGCTGCATAGGCACGAAACCATTTAAGAGTCTTGTATTTTTGTGATTAGGTAGTTAAGTCTATTGTTGTTAGGCAGATCTAGTTCAGTTGATGGTTTGTAGTTGGCTAGGGATTAGCCTATCAGTGAATATATGGGCGGATTCTTTTGTTAGGGTATGTAAGGGTGAATTTGAATAGACTTAGTCCTCTTGTCGTTATGGTAGACCACCCACCCACCAGCACAATTTTTCTTACTATACAACTTGGCTTTCTAATTTTGTCAGTAAATCATTTTGAATTAAGCAGGTGGGAAGGCGCTACTGGCCAGCGGTCACGTGTGGCATAAATGGGCGTTGTGGGACACTTACCCTTTTGAAGGACAGCGTGTGTGTCTTGCCCTTGGGGGGGGACAATGGGCGCTTCTCTTAGGGAACGTCTGCACTGTACCATAGTAGACGGTGAGACAGACCTTCTCAGCGTAGGTTATGCTTATATATAGATGGGGCATTTCAGTCACCGCCCCGCCATTTTACAGTTGGGGCATTTGAGTCGCCGCCATTTTATAAGATCTAGTTGACTGGAGCTGGTTAATTGTAGCGCCTTACTTGCCACCCTTTTATGAATAGGGTCATTCCAATTAATAAATTCAATGACCTTTAATCCAGTGCAGTGGTGTCTGTGTTGTTATTTGATAGTTGATAAGTTAGCTTAAAGTATATTGGTAAGGTACAATCACAATAAATTAATAGACGCCATAAACCTCTGCAATACAACAGTAAACAAACAAAAATAAAACATAAATAAAATTGCTTAAACATGTTCTCACTCTCAGAACCTTATTGTATGCCCGAGTAAGGAAGAGAGCCCCACTCAGTATCATGGGAAATTGAACTAACAGTGCCAGCATCCAGCGTGTTCAGCTTCCCGATTTTCATCACGAATGATACCATCTACATTTATGTGTACATGCCCTTACTTCACTTGCCTCTGTCAGAATGCCTGCTTTCCGCACATTTAAGTGCAAGCCGCTAGAGATAGACGGAAATATTCATGGCCATCCAAACACTGTTCTGTTCATGTGCAGAGCAGGGTCATGCAGATTATTCCACACCTACTGGCGTAGTCCTCACACTGCATCAAATGAGTAGAAAGAAGGTATTAGAAAACTGTTGTTCCCAGGAGTCAGCATATCGACGCCGGGATCCCGGCCGCTGGATTGCCGGCCGGGGGGGGCGAGTGCAACGAAGCCCCTTACAGCGCTCTGCACTCGATGAGCTCACCACGCAGCGGGACACCCATGAGTGGGAATAGTCCCGGTTAGTCGGCATGCCCACTGTCGGGAGTTCCAGCGGTTGGGATACTGACTGGCGGGATCCCGACCGCCGGTAACATGATTACATCCCCAACATTCATTTATATTTTCTGTGACTATTATGCTGGGACATTGGGTCACTAGATAATGATTGCATGCAAAATGTTTGGTTCAAATTAGCACATAAAGAAAACTGGTCACATAGCCCAGTCTTGAGGCTGCTTCACTCATCCTCATGCCTTTGCCATCTCTGCCTCGCTTACTTCCTGACAGCAGATCACCTTCCACTTGCTTGTACCTCATGTCACCTCTCTGTCTCCCTCTTCCCATAGATCAGTGATTTTCAACCTTTTTTTACTCACGGCACACCGAACTATATTTTAAAATTGCCAAGGCGCACCATCAGTTCCCCACAGAAAAAAACAAAAAAACACACATTGGCCCTCACAGTAAAGAAAACAAGACACATACATTGGCCTACACAGAAAAACAATCACATTGCTCCACATAAATCATGTTGCTCCCCACATGAATTATTCACATTATTCCCCCCATAAATCCATAAATCCTTATTCTCCCCACATAAATCCTATTGTTCCTCACAGGAGAAATAAAATAACAAATATTAGCCCCTACTGGTCAGCTGTCCTCCTCCCTGTCTCTCAGTGGCGGGGGTTGTTCATAGTGGAGTGCTGCGAATACTGAGCAGCGGGCAGTCAGGGAGGTGTGGATGTGGGTGGGCAAGGAAAGCTGTGTATGCAGGCAGGAACTGGAAGATGTGTATGCAGGTGGGTGGGCTGGCTGGTGAGATGCAGCGTTCGTGACCTATGATATCACACCACCGCGTCTTCAAGGCATAGGTCATGGTCGGAGCACGACTGATCCTCTAAGAAGAGCCCGGGCCAACAGTTCACTCTGAAGGTGCAGAAAGCTGCTCTGGCTCCGCAACACACCTTGCAACTGGTCGCGCCACACTAGTGTGCCACGGCACACTGGTTGAAAAAGCCTGCCCTAGATTGTAAGCTCCTTGAAACAGGGCCCTCTACTTTTCTGTTCTCCCAGCCCTCTTCTCTTGCACTTCAATTGCAGCTCTCCCCTACTCAGTGTCTATACATGCATTTGCTCCTGCTCCTGACTGTTCATCTCTTCCAATGGCTGCCTGCCCCCAGTAGTATGCCGATTACTTGTTTGCTTTCCGACATCTCAGCTATATTGTGTACTGAGAACTGTGGTGCTGATTGTTACCTCTGCTCTGTTTTAGTTTTCTGTGATGTTAAGTTCTGTATACCCTGTATTGTTGTAATGTGTGTTGTATGTACGGCGCTGCGAAACACTTGTGACGCCTTATAAATAATAATAATAATAATAATAATAATAATAATAATAACTGGTGCATTGAGTAACAGCGTATTAGATTGTACCATCATCTCCTCCCATTAAAAACAGCAGCACTAAACCTACTGGGTCAGCCAACGCAGCTTTTTTGGGCATGATGACTGCATATGAAGAAATGTTTGTATGGCTTATATCCTCTTCTGTTTTGCATTGTTTTTAAAGTGTAATGTGCTTGCTTTATAGCTTATTATATTTGCACTGTATCTGTATATGCACTTTGTAAGGAACTGTGGACCCTTTTTGGTGCCTTATAAATACAAGTATTTACTGAAACATCTAAAAATGAAAAACTGGTACATCTATATGCCTTTTCTATCCATTGTAATTAACCATGGTTTTGAATGAATAGCTCTGTGAGAGGAGCGGTGTAATAGGGGAGAGCTATGTGAGGGGGTGGGGTCTGTGTGTGGGGGGATCTGAGTGATGAGGCAAATATGTAGGGCAGGGACGTTTTAAGAGAGGAGATGGCCTGTGGGCAAACTCCGGGTGGGCCCCCTCCTCTCCAATGTGCCGAAGTCTACTGCGCATTCGCAAGTCACCTGAATCATGGCGCCCGCCATGGTCCAGAGACTAATTTTGTACTGTGCATGCGCAGCAGCTATTTTGGGACTGATTTTTGCAGCTGTGGCTTCAGCGCCTGTTGCAGGACTCCAGAAAGGTAAGTATTAACACAGCATAGGCCCGTGTGCACCCATGATAGAAATGCCAATGATGTTAGGGGGTTCTGAGTGAAGGGGAAAGCTGTGTGAGGGGGGAGAGCTGCATGACAGGGGGTAGGTGTGTGATGGATATATATACTGTAAGTATGTATATATATATATATATATACATTAATATTTGGCCTCAAGACGGTAACTTGCATAGGACCTAGTTGGGTCTTAATACGTCTCTCATTCATTGTTATGTCTGTGTGGCTCCCACCTTCATTAATGGGATGTATACTCTGCCTTCCCATGTGTTTTGAATGTACCGCATTAAATCTTTTGTTTAGATCTAGGTATATATTGAGTAGGGATGGCTATAATGATGAATAAACCATTGGGGGAAAACCATCCAACCACCACTTCCCATCTGACTTCCACCACTGATGTTTGCCATTGATGAACATGTATGGATGGGAAGATTAATTGCCAGTGATGGTCAATGAACATCCATAAGTGAGCTCTTGAGGCACAACATGCAATGTCCTGGCTAAATATCACAAAATCCCTACAGTCAGGGGAGTAGAGAAGATAGGCGAGTCTGGGTAAATGTAGAGGGCACAGCCTAATCATGGGAGCGAAAGGCCACACTCCCTAAAAAACGTATCTAAAAATAATACTGTAGGCATCGCTTCTAGATGTTGTGACCTGCGCTGCGGGGTGCCATTTGCCCATCAGTCAGAAGGAGATCCTTGGGGCAGATCCATTGGTCTGCTCCTAAGGGCAGACCAATGGATGCAAAGGTGGACTATTTTAGATCAGTGGCAGCAGCCACCCCAGACCTGTTGCAGCTCATTACACAGCAGTGTGTGCTGGCTGCTGGTCAGTCTGCTTCCGGCTGACAGGTGAGGAAGAGTAGGGTGGGGACCCGGGTTCCTGCTGGGTAATTAGAACCCCTCCTCCCCCCTCAGTGCCTCTGGCTACAGTAGGCTAGAGTCCCAGGAGGTTGTCGTCCAAGGGGAGACATACTGAACTGATTAAAGCATGGCTCATAAGCACATGCTTGCTAGGATGCCCAAGATGACATTCTGGAAGCACTAATACTCCTCCAGGAAGCCTACCTAAAACTAGTGATGTGCACCGGACATTTTTCGGGTTTTGTGTTTTGGTTTTGGATTCGGTTCCGCGGCCGTGTTTTGGATTCGGACGCGTTTTGGCAAAACCTCACCGAAAATTTTTTGTCGGATTCGGGTGTGTTTTGGATTCGGGTGTTTTTTTACAAAAAACCCTAAAAAACAGCTTAAATCATAGACTTTGGGGGTCATTTTGATCCCATAGTATTACTAACCTCAATAACCATAATTTCCACTCATTTCCAGTCTATTCTGAACACCTCACACCTCACAATATTATTTTTAGTCCTAAAATTTGCACCGAGGTCACTGGATGGCTAAGCTAAGCGACACAAGTGGCCGACACAAACACCTGGCCCATCTAGGAGTGGCACAGCAGTGTCAGGAAGGATGGCACTTCAAAAAAATAGTCCCCAAACAGCACATGATGCAAAGAAAAAAAGAGGCGCACCAAGGTCGCTGTGTGACTAAGCTAAGCGACACAAGTGGCCGACACAAACACCTGGCCCATCTAGGAGTGGCACTGCAGTGTCAGGCAGGATGGCACTTCAAAAAAATTGTCCCCAAACAGCACATGATGCAAAGAAAAAAAAGAGGCGCACCAAGGTTGCCGAGTGACTAAGCTAAGCGACACAAGTGGCCGACACAAACACCTGGCCCATCTAGGAGTGGCACTGCAGTGTCAGGCAGGATGGCACTTCAAAAAAATTGTCCCCAAACAGCACATGATGCAAAGAAAAATGAAAGAAAAAAGAGGTGCAAGATGGAATTGTCCTTGGGCCCTCCCACCCACCCTTATGTTGTATAAACAGGACATGCACACTTTAACGAACCCATCATTTCAGCGACAGGGTCTGCCACACGACTGTGACTGAAATGACTGGTTGGTTTGGGCCCCCACCAAAAAAGAAGCAATCAATCTCTCCTTGCACAAACTGGCTCTATAGAGGCAAGATGTCCACCTCATCATCATCCTCCGATTCCTCACCCCTTTCACTGTGTTCATCCCCCTCCTCACAGATTATTAATTCGTCCCCACTGGAATCCACCATCTCAGGTCCCTGTGTACTTTGTGGAGGCAATTGCTGCTGGTGAATGTCTCCACAGAGGAATTGATTATAATTCATTTTGATGAACATCATCTTCTCCACATTTTCTGGAAGTAACCTCGTACGCCGATTGCTGACAAGGGGAGCGGCTGCACTAAACACTCTTTCGGAGTACATACTGGAGGGAGGGCAACTTAGGTAGAATAAAGCCAGTTTGTGCAAGGGCCTCCAAATTGCCTCTTTTTCCTGCCAGTATACGTACGGACTGTCTGACGTGCCTACTTGGATGCGGTCACTCATATAATCCTCCACCATTCTTTCAATGGTGACAGAATCATATGAAGTGACAGTAGACGACATGTCAGTAATCGTTGGCAGGTCCTTCAGTCCGGAGCAGATGTCAGCACTCGCTCCAGACTGCCCTGCATCACCGCCAGTGGGTGGGCTCGGAATTCTTAGCCTTTTCCTCGCACCCCCAGTTGCGGGAGAATGTGAAGGAGGAGATGTTGACGGGTCACGTTCCGCTTGACTTGACAATTTTCTCACCAGCAGGTCTTTGAACCTCTGCAGACTTGTGTCTGCCGGAAAGAGAGATACAACGTAGGTTTTAAATCTAGGATCGAGCACGGTGGCCAAAATGTAGTGCTCTGATTTCAACAGATTGACCACCCGTGAATCCTGGTTAAGCGAATTAAGGGCTCCATCCACAAGTCCCACATGCCTAGCGGAATCGCTCTGTTTTAGCTCCTCCTTCAATGTCTCCAGCTTCTTCTGCAAAAGCCTGATGAGGGGAATGACCTGACTCAGGCTGGCAGTGTCTGAACTGACTTCACGTGTGGCAAGTTCAAAGGGTTGCAGAACCTTGCACAACGTTGAAATCATTCTCCACTGTGCTTGGGTCAGGTGCATTCCCCCTCCTTTGCCTATATCGTGGCCAGATGTATAGGCTTGAATGGCCTTTTGCTGCTCCTCCATCCTCTGAAGCATATAGAGGGTTGAATTCCACCTCGTTACCACCTCTTGCTTCAGATGATGGCTGGGCAGGTTCAGGACTGTTTGGTGGTGCTCCAGTCTTCTGTATGCGGTGGCTGAATGCCGAAAGTGGCCCGCAATTCTTCGGGCCACCGACAGCATCTCTTGCACGCCCCTGTCGTTTTTTTAAATAATTCTGCACCACCAAATTCAATGTATGTGCAAAACATGGGACGTGCTGGAATTTGCCCAGATGTAATGCACGCACAATATTGCTGGCGTTGTCCGATGTCACAAATCCCCAGGAGAGTCCAATTGGGGTAAGCCATTCTGCGATGATGTTCCTCAGTTTCCGTAAGAGGTTGTCAGCTGTGTGCCTTTTCTGGAAAGCGGTGATACAAAGCGTAGCCTGCCTAGGAACGAGTTGGCGTCTGCGAGATGCTGCTACTGGTGCCGCTGCTGCTGCTCTTGCTGCGGGAGGCAATACATCTACCAAGTGAGCTGTCACAGTCATATAGTCCTGAGTCTGCCCTGCTCCACTTGTCCACATGTCCGTGGTTAAGTGGACATTGGGTACAACTGCATTTTTTAGGACACTGGTGACTCTTTTTCTGAGGTCTGTGTACATTTTCGGTATCGCCTGCCTAGAGAAATGGAACCTAGATGGTATTTGGTACCGGGGACACAGTACCTCAATCAAGTCTCTAGTTGCCTCTGAATTAACGGTGGATACCGGAACCACGTTTCTCACTGCCCAGGCTGCCAAGGCCTGAGTTATCTGCTTTGCAGCAGGATGACTGCTGTGATATTTCATCTTCCTCGCAAAGGACTGTTGGACAGTCAATTGCTTACTGGAAGTAGTACAAGTGGTCTTCCGACTTCCCCTCTAGGATGACGATCGACTCCCAGCAGCTACAACAGCAGCGCCAGCAGCAGTAGGCGTTACACTCAAGGATGCATCGGAGGAATCCCAGGCAGGAGAGGACTCGTCAGACTTGACAGTGACATGGCCTGCAGGACTATTGGCTTTCCTGGGTAAGGAGGAAATTGACACTGAGGGAGTTGGTGGTGTGGTTTGCAGGAGCTTGGTTACAAGAGGAAGGGATTTAGTGGTCAGTGGACTGCTTCCACTGTCACCCAAAGTTTTTGAACTTGTCATGACTTATGATGAATGCGCTGCAGATGACGTATAAGGGAGGATGTTCCGAGGTGGTTAACGTCCTTACCCCTACTTATTACAGCTTGACAAAGGCAACACACGGCTTGACACCTGTTGTCCGCATTTGTGTTGAAATAATTCCACACCGAAGAGCTGATTTTTTTTGTATTTTGACCAGGCATGTCAATGGCCATATTCGTTCCACGGACAACAGGTGTCTCCTGACTTAAACAAACCACCTCACCATCAGAATCCTCCTTGTCAATTTCCTCCCCAGCGCCAGCAACACCCATATCCTCATCCTGGTGTACTTCAACAGTGACATCTTCAATTTGACTATCAGGAACTGGACTGCGGGTGCTCCTTCCAGCACTTGCAGGGGGCGTGCAAATGGTGGAAGGCGCAAGCTCTTCCCGTCCAGTGTTGGGAAGGTCAGGCATCGCAACCGACACAATTGGACTCTCCTTGGGGATTTGTGATTTAGAAGAACGCACACTTCTTTGCTGTGCTTTTGCCAGCTTAAGTCTTTTCATTTTTCTAGCGAGAGGATGAGTGCCACTCCGTGTCGTAAATGGCATATTGGCAAGTTTACGCTTCTCATCAGATGCTTTCAATTTTGATTTTTGGGTCATTTTACTGAACTTTTGTTTTTTGGATTTTACATGCTCTCTACTATGACATTGGGCATCGGCCTTGGCAGACGACGTTGATGGCATTTCATCGTCTCGGCCAAGACTAGTGGCAGCAGCTTCAGCACGAGGTGGAAGTGGATCTTGATCTTTCCCTATTTTAACCTCCACAATTTTGTTCTCCATTTTTTCATGTGTGGAATTATATGCCAGTATCAATAGCAATGGCCTACTACTATATATGCTGCGCACAACTGAAATGCACTATACTGGTGGTCACTGTTAGCAAACTGCAAAACTAAAATGCACCACAGGTAAAGAATCTAGATGGATAGTATACTTGACGACACAGAGGTAGGTAGAGCAGTGGCCTTCCGTACTGTACTGCTATATATACTGGTGGTCACTGTGTCAGCAATCTGCAAAACTAAAATGCACCACAGGTATAGAATCTAGATGAATAGTATACTTAATGACGACACAGAGGTAGGTACAGCAGTGGCCTTCCGTACCGTACTGCTATAAATAGTATACTGGTGGTCACTGTGTCAGCAAACTGCAAAACTAAAATGCACCACAGGTATAGAATGTAGATGGATAGTATACTTAATGACGACACAGAGGTAGGTACAGCAGTGGCCTTCCGTACCGTACTGCTATAAATAGTATACTGGTGGTCACTGTGTCAGCAAACTGCAAAACTAAAATGCACCACAGGTATAGAATGTAGATGGATAGTATACTTAATGATGACACAGAGGTAGGTACAGCAGTGGCCTTCCGTACCGTACTGCTATATATAGTATACTGGTGGTCACTGTGTCAGCAAACTGCAAAACTAAAATGCACCACAGGTATAGAATGTAGATGGATAGTATACTTAATGACGACACAGAGGTAGGTACAGCAGTGGCCTTCCATACCGTACTGCTATATATAGTATACTGGTGGTCACTGTGTCAGCAAACTGCAAAACTAAAATGCACCACAGGTATAGAATCTAGATGGATAGTATACTTGACGACACAGAGGTAGGTAGAGCAGTGGCCTTCCGTACCGTACTGCTATATATACTGGTGGTCACTGTGTCAGCAATCTGCAAAACTAAAATGCACCACAGGTATAGAATCTAGATGGATAGTATACCTAATGACGACACAGAGGTAGGTACAGCAGTGGCCTTCCGTACCGTACTGCTATATATAGTATACTGGTGGTCACTGTGTCAGCAAACTGCAAAACTAAAATGCACCACAGGTATAGAATGTAGATGGATAGTATACTTAATGACGACACAGAGGTAGGTACAGCAGTGGCCTTCCGTACCGTACTGCTATATATACTGGTGGTCACTGTGTCAGCAAACTGCACAACTGAAATGCACCACAGGTATAGAATCTAGATGGATAGTATACTTAATGACGACACAGAGGTAGGTACAGCAGTGGCCTACTGTACCGTAATGCTATATATTATATACTGGTGGTCTCTGGTCAGCAAAACTCTGCACTGTACTCCTCCTATATAATATTATACTGGTGGTCCCCAGTCCCCACAATAAAGCAGCACACTGAGCACAGATATGGAGTGTTTTTCAGGCAGACAACATTTACTGGTGGTCACTGTCAGCAAAACTCTGCACTGTACTCCTGATATATAATACAGCTGCTCCCCAGTCCCCACAATTAAACACAGATACTGTATATGCAGCACACTGAGCACAGATATGGAGCGTTTTTTTCAGGCAGAGAACGGATAACTGGTGGTCACTGATCAGCAAAACTCTGCACTGTACTCCTCCTATATTATACAGCTGCTCCCCAGCCCTCCCCACAATTAAGCAATAATGCACAATCAAGTTAAACAAAAACGGAGAGGACGCCAGCCACGTCCTCTCCCTAACATTTCCAATGCACGAGTGAAAATGGCGGCGACGCGCGGCTGCTTATATAGAATCCGAATCTCGCGAGAATCCGACAGCGGGATGATGACGTTCGGGCGCGCTCGGGTTAACCGAGCCATACGGGAGGATCCGACTATGGCTCGGACCCGTGTAAAAAGGGTGAAGTTCGGGGGGGTTCGGTTTCCGAGAAACCGAACCCGCTCATCACTACCTAAAACTGTATAAAAAATGTATATAATACAAAAATACAAAGAAACACAACTTTCTCTGTAATACTTCTATTCATAAAATAATGCCTACCTACAGTAGTAGGACCAAGATCACACATAGCAACCCAACATGCCTCAACACACAAGTTACAAAACAACTGACCTCTAGAAATCTGCATTACAAACAATGAACCAGAAGACTTTGGAGGAGTAGATCTGCTGTTTAATTTGTTGAGTTGTACAAGAAAATGGAATGGTTAGCACTGCCTGCGGTAGGAAAATATACTTTATGTAGTTTCAGTACATCTTTGCTATTAATTGTTGTCCCTTCAGAATAATTATTTTGATTTTAAATACTCTTCTGCATAGAGAAAAGGATCCATTTTATATGCTGTTACTGAAAATGTAGTAAAATAATTTCCATTTCTAACAAAACAGTCAGTTTTTGGAAATTCTGTTGCATTTATATTGTTTGTCCACTCCTGGCAGGTGTAGTCACAGAATTAAAATGAAGGCTTTAGGCAAGTCTAATACTCAGAAGAGGAAAAAACAAGTGAATTTATACGTGGTGAAGTCAAAATAGTCATACTCACATTTTCTTTGTTTCGTCTTGCAAACTGTAATTTGTTGCTAAGAGACTGCATAAAATATTACCCATAAAAATACACATGTGGCTTGTATCGTATTCCTTGTATAGAAATGCAAATTCTGGGTATAGTAATATGCCTGCAATACAGTATGTGGTTAGGATGATAAGAGGATTTCTCCTGCTACCTGAAATAAAAATTGTATTCAGAAGGGAGCCAAAATAAGTCTGATACATTTCGGTTCTTTTCTTGGTTCCCATTACTAAGCAATTTTAATATTAATTAAGAAGTAATACAATTCCTATTTCACAACAATGGTTTGTTTTTCTGACGCAATTAGCACTAGAACTAATTAATTTAATGATACTGTTGTTTTATGTGAAGTGTTGTTTTCACATGAAAGAACGAGAGGAAAGTAGGTTTATTTTATAATCCCAAATGCTTACAATGATACAATTGGTGGCACGATATAGGAAAGCATTATGACTATTTGCACCGTAAACAAACACAATATTGAGAATCTCTGCCATATTTAAACAGATTGAGACAGAACGTTGATTTTTTTTCCTGCAAACCATGTTGTCTTATTAAAGTATGCTGCCTAGCACCTAATTACTAAATGAGAGCTGTGCTATCTATAAAACCCATTACGATAGAAGCCAAAGGGATGGGATTGCCAACTGATCACATTGCCAACAGAAGGAGTAAGAGTGCATCCATCAATTAGCTTAGAAAGTTTTAGTAAACATTATGTCTCTGCTAAGATTTAGAGAAGAGACGAGCTGCAATTACGTGTGAATACAAATAACAGAACCAGATTGTGCCTGTGGTTCGATGCAGAAAGCGGGATGTTTTGGTGCAGGCTAGGAAATTGCATTTCATTACACTAGACTGGATAAAGGTATAAAAACTCATTGGGGGTATCAATAAAGAAAATGTAGTCCAAGGTGACAGTGATATCCTGGTGGCCTGAACAGGTATTGCAGCAGTCCGGATATATCATTCTTAAGCACTCCTATACCTCAGTACCCATATTTCCATTTAATCCACAAGAGATTGCTCTGCTGCTAATTTTCCCACTAATTAATCTGGGCTAAGAATCAAACATTCAATTCAATCTAGTTTAACTCATTTGGGAACTTAGTGTGAGACATCAGAGTAAAATGAATGATGCTGGCAGGAATTTTGGATATTTATTTTGTTCAAATGTATACAGTATTTCACATACCCAGTGCAGCCCAGTCTGCATATACATATCCAGTTAGCTTTGTCATGATTATTGCTGGTAATTTTTTTTTTTATTGATAGTTTTAATTATAGTATTATTCCTTATCAGGGTCAGTTTAAGAGAGGAGTGGGCCCATGTGCTGTTTCCATGTGGGCCAACCCTTACTCTCTCACTGGTGCATGTGTTGAGTAGAGTCTCTCACCATGCCAGAGTCTACGTTCTTGTGGTTTCTCTGCTGGCATCGGTGACAGCTAAGTATACGTTATGGGTGTAGGCAGGGTGTACCTTGTGGGCCCCCCTGTACCCTGGGACCATGCATACCCTGCACCCATAACAGGTACATCCTTGTGCTTTATAGCATTTTATTGGCTGGAAGCTCTCTATGGTGCAGGTAAACAAAATTGCTCCAAAGGGTTACTGGATTCTGCAGTAAGTGGAAAGTCACATGTTGTACCACCTACAGTTACATAATTTCAGTCAGTTTGAGATTATTATGCGACTTTTCTGCTTAGTTTTCCTACTGCATCATATTATACAGGGTGATTCAAATGATGCAGTACACCCTTTTGTTTCTTCAAATCGGCCATCTTGAATCTAAGTCAGTTTTTTCAAATGGAAAGGGGGTCGTGTAACATGTCAAACAACATCAGAATTTGCTGAAAAGTTTATTGCTGTAAACAGATTTGAAATATGGTTCAAAAGTTACAACACTTTTTTTGTTGCAAATAACTGAAGATAGCTTTGACAAAAGAGGAGACAACTGACTTAGACTCAAGATGGCTGATTTCAAGATGGTGCCCATGTTCGGTACATACCATAAAAGATAGCCCACCTCACCCATACCTTACTGGAATATTCTGTTTTCCCATTTCCTGCACAGTTTTTGAAACAGGGAGGGTTAAGCTAGAAACTATGGGTCATGCAGTGAGAATAGTAAGGATGGTGGTAGTGAACTAAATGGGGGTGGAGAAGGGAGGAAGGAAAGAGCAGTCAGCAAGGGCAAGGGTATTTACATGGGTTCTAAAAAGGGTATTAACAAAGGTATTGCCAAAACATTAACTAACAACAATTATGTGTCATCATTACAGTATATAGAAAATGATGTACAGAGCATAAGGGAAAATACTTATGTCAGGGCGGAGAATTTAGATGGTAACATTGGGTTGATCAAAGAGAAGAGTAAGGTGGGCAGTATTAAATATTATGGGGGTGGAGAGGGAGTGAGAAGGACAGTCAGTAAGAGTAACTCTAGGGAGGAACTAGTAAACCATGATAGGATACCTTTAAAAAAAACAAATGGACAAGGGAACCACTAAACTAACATGTATGCTTGCAAACGCAAGAAGCCTAGCAGGTAAAATGGGGGAATTGGAATTGTTAGCATCAAATGCTGAGTATAATATTATAGGTATTATGGAAACATGGTGGGACAACTCTCACGACTGGCTTGAAAACGTGGAGGGGTATTCTTTTTCAGGAGGTACAGGGCAAGCAAAAGAGGAGGAGGTGTATGTCTTTAAGTTAAACCATCTCTTAAACCATACTTAAAGGAGGTTATTTATGAGGGGACTGGCGATAATGTGGGGTTACTATGGGTTCAAATCTAAAGTGGAGGTATTGATGCTACAAACAGATGAATATTAGCATACATGATGAAGAACAACTCTTGCAGCAAATCGAAAGGGCTGCGGGATTGGGGGACATCCTAGTTATTGGAGATTTTAATTATCCTGATATAAATTGGAGTAATGATTCATGTGTTAAAGCTAGGGGCAACAGGTTCTTAAATACGTTTAAGGACACACCTAGGGGTAAAACTACTCTGGATCTAGTAATTACTAATAGTGTGGACATTATATCAAACACTAAAGTTGGGGAGACTTTGGGTAACAGTGATCACTATATGATCACATTCAACATCAGTTTCAGGAAATATAGCTATAAAGGTTCAACCAAAACATTTAACTTTAGGAAGGCTAATTTCAGTATGCTGAGATGTGCACTAAACGACATTGAGTGGGAAGTTTTGTTTCATAGCAAGAACACTTTGGAAATGTGGGATGCTTTAAAAGGGTTGCTAGATAGCAATATTCACAAATGTATTCCCATGGGTAGTAAACGCAGGAGTACCAAACTCAAACCAATGTGGCTTAACAAGAAGGTCAAGGAAAAATGGATAAAAAGAAGTGTGCTTTCAAAGCATTTAAATCGAATGGAAAGGAGGAGTCATTCCAGTACTACAAGGAATGCAATAAAAGATGCAAAAAAGCATTAAGAACAGCTAAAATTGAAAACGAAAAGAAAATAGCTATAGAGAGTAAAACCAATCCTAAAAAGTTTTTAAATACATAAACAGTAAAAGGTTAAAAAAGGAGAACATATGTCCAATAAAAGATGAACTAGGAGTATTGATAAATGATGACGAAATAAAAGCGGAAATACTGAACAATTTTTTTCATCAGTGTTCACCAGAGAAGAACTGACGGTGGGAGTAGTGCATAATGATAGTGACAGTAATGATTTGTGGTTAGATACTTGTTTAAGTGAAGAAGTAGTCTGGTAGAGACTAAGCAAAATTAAGATTAATAAATCACCAAGCCCTGATGGACTTCACCCAAGTGTTCTTATGGAGCATAGGTCACAACTAGCAAGACCCCTATGCTTGATTTTCAATAGTTAAATTAGACTAAGCATGGTGCCGTAGGATTGGCGTATATCTGAGGTAGTGCCATTATTTAAAAAGGGATACAAAAATCATCCAAGTAACTACAGACCAGTTAGTTTGACATCTATAGTGGGGAAAATATTGGAAGGAATTCTAAGGGATAGCATACAGGAATATCTGCAGACCGCTAAGATTATTAGCAAGAACCAGCATGTGTTTGTGAGGGACAGATCATATCCAACTAACTTAGTTAGCTTCTATGAGGAAGTGAGCGACAATCTTGACAGGGAAAAGCAGTGGATGTGGTCTAGTTAGATTTTGCAAAAGCCTTCGATACAGTGCCTCACAGGAAACTGATCATCAAATTAAAGGAGCTTGGCCTAGGAAAAACTGTTTGTACGTGGATAAGTAACTGGCTGAATAACAGGGTACAGCGAGTAGTGGTCATTGGGATGTCCTCAAGCTGGACACCAGTAGTCAGCGGAATACCACAAGGGTCCATACTCGTGCCACTACTGTTCAACATATTTATCAATGACCTAGAAATAGGCCTGGAAAGCACAGTGTCATCTTTGCAGATGATACTAAACTGCGGAGGGTAATTAATTCAGAAATAGATGTGGAGTATCTACAGAATGACTTATCTAAACTTGAAATCTAGGCGTCTAAATGGAGAATGAGGTTCAACATAGAAAAATGCAAGGTTTTGCATTTCGGGACTAAAAACATCCAACATATTAAATGGGAAAGTCTAGGGGTAACAATATCGGAAAAATATTTGGGGGTACTCATTGATAATAGGCTTAATAACCGTATACAATGTCAAAGCACAGTAAAAAGGCAAGTAAGGTGCTAGCATGCATAAAACGGGGAATTGAGACAAGGGATGAGAGTGTAATCATGCCGCTGTACAAATCATTGGTACATACGCACCTGGAATATTGTGTTAAATTTTGGGCACCACTATATAAAAAAGATATCGGTGAACTCGAAAGGGTTCACAGGCGAGCTACTAAATTGATTAAAGGGCTAGAGAGACTGGATTATAAGGAAAGGCTTACTAGGTTGAATATGTACTGGAAAAGAGGCGTCTAAGAGGAGACATTATTAATATCTTCAAATATGTAAAGGGACATTACAAAGAGTGATCAGAGGAATTATTTATTAAAAGAACTCTGTTTAGGACACATGGGCACTTTTGGCAATATATACACATAATACAGTCTGGAAAACTGTATATGTGTAAAACCCCCGTCATTTTTAGTCAGAAACAGGACAGAAGCCCACCGCTGAGGGGGCCGGGCCTTCTTCCTCAGCACACGAGCGCCATTTTCTCTTCACAGCTCCGCTGGAAGGAAGCTCCCCAGGCTCTCCCCGGCAGTATCCTGGTACACAAAGGGTTAAAAGAGAGGGGGGGGGGGCACATAAATTTAGGCACAAAATTTGTATATACAGCAGCTACTGGGTAAACACTGAGTTGTAGTGTAATCCCTGGGTTATATAGCGCTGGGGTGTGTGCTGGCATACTCTCTCTATGTCTCTCCAAAGGGCCTTGTGGGGGAACTGTCCTCAAATAGAGCATCCCCTGTGTGTGTGGTGTGTCGGTACGCGTGTGTCGACATGTCTGAGGTAAAAGGCTCCTCTAAGGAGGTGATAGAGCGGATATGTGTGTGAGAGGGTGTCTCCGTCGACAACGCCGACACCTGTTTGGATATGTGTAAGTGCTAAGGTGAATTTATTGCACAAAAGGTTAGGGAACAGACAGGAAATCTGCCCATGTCTGTCCCTATGTCACAGAGACCTTCAGAGTCTCTAAATGCTCACTATCCATAATAACAAACACTGGTATCGACATGGAGTTTAACTCCACTGTCGACTACGATAATGCAAAGTTACAGCCAAGATGGCTATAAGGTATTCAATATATGATATTGAAATAAAAGATGATTTGCATATCACTGATGACTCATCTGTCCCTGACACGAGAGTACACATGTTTAAGGGGAAGAATGCTGAGGTAAATTTCCCTCCTCTCATGAGGAAAAAGAGTGGGAATCTCCAGACAAGAGACAGCAGCTTCCCACAAGAGAATTCTCAGGCTGTATCCTTTCCCCACTAGGGCCAGGCTATGTTGAGAATCTTCCCCTGGGGTGTCCTGTTTGCACAGACGGTAGCACTTGCTATTCTCAGGGATCCTGCAGATAGCGTGCACATTCTAGTATACTACCCAGACCGGCGATTGTGTCGGCATGGGTTTATAGCGCTGTGGCAGCGTGGACAGGTACCTTATCAGCAGAGATGAGACCCTAGTATGCAATATAAATATATTAAAGATGCTGTCTTAAGTGATAGATATATAGTTATAAAGCATGCCCAAAGAGACATGAGTATATTGGGTCCTAGAGTCAAAGCTATGTCGATCTCTGCTTGACGTGTCCTGTAGAATATGCATTGGACAGATGATGCCGACTTAAGAGGCTTATGGAAGGCTGAGGATTGTGTGGAGAAGGGTTCTCGGGCCTGGTCTCCACAGCTATAGCTGGTAATTCTGCTAGTTTGCCTTATATTCCTGCACAGCCTAAGAAAGCACAACATTATTAAATGCAGCCTTTCATATAAAGAAACAAGAAAGTCTGAGGGGCGTCCTTTCTTGTCAGAGCCGGGCAGCTAGTTCCCAGGAACAGAAGTCCTCCCCGGCCCCTACAAAAATCCACCAATGTCGCTGGGGCTCCACAGGCGGAGCTAGGCCCGGTGGGGACACGCCTTCGTAAGTTCAGCCACAAGTGGATTCACTCCCTGTTCGATCCCTGGGCAATAGATATTGTGTCTCAGGGATACAAGCTGGACTGTGAGAAGATGCCCCCTCACCGACGGCCCTGCGGGCTTCCCCCCAAGAGAGGGAGCCAGTGTTATCTGCAATTCACAAATTGTATCTTTAACAGGTCAAGGGTCCCCTCCTTCAACAAGAGGGTGTTATTATTAGACCATGTTGTAATCCCGAAACCAGACGGTTCGGTCAGACCCATATTGAATTAAAAATCCCTGAACATATACCTGAGAAGGTTCAAGTTCAAGATGGAATCGCTAAGAGCGGTCAGTGCAAGCCTAAAAAGGGGGAGACTTTATTGTGAATCGGGACATAAGGGATGCATACCTTCAGGTCTCCATTTATCCACCTCATTAGGCGTACCTCAGAATTGCGGTACGGGATTGTCATTATCAATTTCAGATGTTGCCGTTTGGTCTCTCCGCGGCCCCAAGAATATTCACCATGGTAATGGCGGATATGATTGTGCTCCTGCGGAAGCAAGGTGTCACTATTATCACGTACTTGGACGATCTCCTCATAAAAAGCGAGATCAAGAGAGCAGTTGCTGAACAGCGTATCACTTTCTCTGGAAGTGTAACGGCAACACGGCTGGATTCTATATATTCCAAAGTCGCAGTTGGTTCCTACAGCTCATCTGCCTCTCCTAGGCACGATCCTAGACACAGACCAGAAAAGGGTTATCTCCCGATAGAGAGAGCTCAGGAGCTCATGACACTGGTCAGGAATCTATTAAAACCAAAACAGGTGTCAGTGCATCACTGCACTCGAGTCCTGGGAAGGATGGTGGCATCATACGAGGCCATCCCCTTAGGCAGGTTCCATGCGAGGACCTTCCAATGGGACTTACTGGACAAGTGGTCCGGATCACCTCTTCAGATGCATCGGTTAATCACCCTATCCCCCAGGGCCAGGGTGTCTCTCCTGTGGTGGCTGCAGAGTGCTCACCTTCTCGAGGGCCGCAGATTCGGCATTCAGGACTGGATCCTGGTGGCCACGGATGCAAGCCTCCGAGGGTGGGGGGCAGTTACACAGGGAAGAAAGTTCCAAGGTCTGTGGTCAAGTCAACTGACTTGCCTTCACATCAATATCCTGGAACTAAGGGCCATATACAACGCCCTAAGTCAAGCGGAGATCCTGCTTCGCGACCAACCGGTTCTGATCCAGTCAGACCGCAGGGGTTCATGTAAACCGCCAAGGTGGCACAAGGAGCAGGGTGGCGAGGGTAGAAGCCACCAGAATTCTTCGCTGGGCGGAGAATCAAGTAAGCGCACTGTCAGCAGTGTTCGTTCCGGGAGTGGACATCTGGGAAGCAGACTTCCTCAGCAGGCACGACCTCCACCCGGGAAAGTGGGGACTTCATCAGGAAGTCTTCACGCAGTTTGCAAATTGATGGGAACTGCCTAAGGTGGACTAGATGGCGTCCCACCTCAATAAAAAGCTAAAAAAGGTTTTATGCCGGGTCAAGGGACCCTCAGGTGAAAGCTGTAGTCGCACTAGTAACACCGTAGGTGTTCCAGTAAGTCTCTGTATTCCCTCCTCTTCTCTCATACCCAAGGGCTGAGAATTGTAATAAAAGGAGGAGTGAAAACAATATTCTTTGCTCCGAATTGGCCAAGAAGGACTCGGTAACCGGAGCTACAGGAAATGCTCTCAGAGGACTCAGGGCTTCTGCCTCTCAGACAGGACATGTTGCAACAGGGGCCCTGTCTGTTCCAAAATTTACCGCGGATGCATTTGACGGCATGGCGGTTGAACACTGGATCCTAGCGGAAAGGGGCATTCCGGATGCAGTTATTCCTACGCTGATAAAGGCTAGGAAAGACGTGACAGCAAGACTTTTTCACTGTATATGGCGAAAATAGGTTGCTTGGTGTGAGGCCGGGAAGGCCCTACAGAGGAATTCCAGCGGGGTCGATTCCTGCACTTCCTACAGTCAGGAGTGACTATGGGCCTAAAATTAGGATCCATAAAGGTCAAGATTTCGGCCCTATACATTTTCTCTAAAAATGAACTGGCTTCACTGCCTGAAGTTCAGACGTTGTTCCGGGGGTGCTGCATATTCAGCCTCCTTTTGTGACACCGGTGGCACCTTGGGATCTTAACGTTGTGTTGGATTTCCTGAAATCCCACTGGTTTGAGCCACTTAAGACCATGGAGCTAAAATATCTCACGTGGAAAGTGGTCATGCTATTGGCCTTAGCTTCGGCTAGGCGTGTGTCAGTATTGGCGGTTTTGTTATGTAAAAACCCTTATCTGATCTTCCATATGGACAGGGTAGAATTGAGGACTCGTCCCCAATTTCTTCCTAGGGTGGTATCATCGTTTCATTTGAACCAGCCTATTGTGGTGCCTGCGGCTACTAGGGACTTGGAGGATTCCAAGTTGCTGGACGTAGTCCGGGTTTTGAAAATGTATGTTTCCAGAAAGGCGGGAGTCAGAAAGTCTGACTTGCTGTTTATTCTGTATGCAGCCAACAAGGTTGGCGCTCCTGCTTCGAAGCAGACTATTGTTCGCTGGATCTATAGCACGATTCAGCTGGTTCACTCTGCGGCTGGCTTGCCGCATCCAAAATGGTGAAAGCCCATTCCACAAGGAAGGTGGGCTCTTCTTGGGCGGCTGCCCGAGGGGTCTCGGCTTTACAGCTTTGCCGAGCTGCTACTTGGTCGGGGTCAAACAAGTTTGCTAAGTTCTACAAGTTTGATACCCTGGCTGAGGAGGACCTTGAGTTTGCTCATGCGGTGCTGCAGAGTCATCCGCACTCTCCCGCCCGTTTGGGAGCTTTGGTATAATCCCCATGGTCCTTACGGAGTTCCCAGCATCCACTAGGACGTCAGAGAAAATAAGAATTTACTCACCGGTAATTCTATTTCTCGTAGTCCGTAGTGGATGCTGGGCGCCCGTCCCAAGTGCGGACTCTCTGCAATACATGTATATAGTTATTGCTTAACGAAAGGGTTATTGTTATGAGCCATCTGTTACTGAGGCTCAGTTGTTGTTCATACTGTTAACTGGGTATGGTTATCACAAGTTGTACAGTGTGATTGGTGTGGCTGGTATGAGTCTTACCCTGGATTCCAAATCCTTTCCTTGTTGTGTCAGCTCTTCCGGGCACAGTTTCCTTAACTGAGGTCTGGAGGAGGGGCATATAGGGAGGAGCCAGTGCACACCAGATAGTACCTAATCTTTCTTTTAGAATGCCCAGTCTCCTGCGGAGCCCGTCTATTCCCCATGGTCCTTACGGAGTTCCCAGCATCCACTACGGACTACGAGAAATAGAATTACCGGTGAGTAAATTCTTATTTTTGCCTCTATTCAAGGTCATTTACTATGTTACTATGTTACTGTGACTTTTGGATCACCCTGTAGAATGTGCTTGATAAATGCAAGCTAGAAGCTCATTGGTGGCTACAGTCAATTTCTCCACTTGTTCACTTCTCTGCACTTTAGGAGCCTTGATACATCTCCCTTTTAGTACATTATTAACTATGCATCAACCAAGTGTAGTAACACCCATATCCTTAATAAAATATGACACCCACCTCTGGTGTCTGGTGGTTCAGACAGGTTGGAAGAATTGGTGCACTGTAACAGGGATGCTTTCCCTTTCTTCCTTGGCAGAGAGGTGAAGGTAACCTAATCCTAGCCCCAAGAATCACACAGGTCTTTAAAAACAAAAAGTTTTTTTAGACTGAATCACCTCCTCATCGGTAACACCACATAGGTTCCAAACAAGACCAGATGTTAAGCAAGGAAACATATATTTTGGGGATCAAGCTCACTGTTTAACATATTACCTCTTCTGAATATACTAATATAACAATATCACACATTTTTAATCACCACTAATATTGCAATACATTCACTTTAAGTATAACAACAATACACTTTTACGGTCTACAATTAGTACGTATCAGTACACACTTCAACTATATACAATAATAAGCACTTCCCCTCCCCATGGCCAACCTGTCATTGGTGCACATGGGGTACTTTACATCCGATGCTAACTTCAGACACTCACTGTATAGATGAATAAAGTGTTTTTATACACTTTAGTTATCACCACTACATTTACCACCAATGTGACAATCTGTTATTTTTTATTAGTTTTTTTAAAGTTAGTATAGCATACTCCATTTAGGGTTGCCTTTGCTGGTTAATGTTCCAACTTTACAGGCTAAAACTGCTTATGCTGTCTGTTTAATATCACATCCTGTTGGTACATTAGTGTCTTGTCCTCAAGATGGCCAGAGAGCTCCATAGCTTAGTTTATTAAGATGACACAACTTTCCTCATAATTAGTATTTGTGGAAATTGCCAGTGTTGCTAGTTTAGGGCTTTCTTACAAATGTCAGCCTGAGCCTCCAATTACTATCTGTGAGCGGTGCAGTGCAAGGTACAAACACAGATCCGATCCTGTGTAATTTCCAAGTCCCACTCTCTTCCTCACTGGGATGCACTGCTGTCAGATGTAGGGATAAGATGCTCTCAGCCCCTTCGTACTCTGCCTCAGGGCCGGAATAAGCCTTTGGGGGGCCCAGGTCATTGAACACAGGAGGGCCCTTCCCCAGTTGTAAACGCAGCCCCCCCTAACCCCGCACCTGCATGAGGAAGCAGTGCAGATCCTACTTAAATATATCACAGCAGGGTGATTACAAGAGCTCTCACCAGTCTTTGAAATCAATGTACTTAAATATTTATTACCAAATCAGCAATAATCACAATATTCCATATCTGGGGTCGGATGTAATGATGCCCGAGTTCAGTGGCCATGCAGGATGCTGGCCGAACTCTGACTTTTTTTTAAAGGGGAAATCACTTACAAGGCATGGCTTTGCCTTGTAAGTGATTGCCCCTTTAAAAAAACCCATTGAGTTCAGCAGGCATCCCTCATGGCCGTCGTATTTGGGCGTCATTACATCCGCCCCTGGTCGCAGTATAAGACTGTCAATGTTTCGGTCTGAACACAGACCTTTTTCAAGACATGCATTCCATGTATCTGGCCACATTACAAATAGTCTTACAAGTAATGAGACCATATGTATGTATGTATATATATATATATGTATATATACACAGATGTCCTTGTAGCGGCATCGAGTGGTGCTACAAGGACATGCTATTACTGATTAAGCTTGCAACACGCCTGTTGCATTTTTCTGAGGGATTGTGTCGGCTACCTGGACTATATATATATATATATATATATATATATAGATAGATAGATATATGTACCCATACACGCAGTGATCCGACCCGCGATCACCGCTGTTGGCGGCCAGACGTGGGAGACAGGAGTCCAGGGATCCACGAGACGAGGTTCGGGGTATGCCGGGAGTTCTATTGAATGTATCATGTGGTAACCAGTCCACCCTGGTTTATTTGCGGTACGAGTCTTGATATCTCAAAGTACTGTCTGTGTCTGAGAGTTTTTTTAATAAAACGGTTTTACACTATGAAGCGCCCCCTCTTCACATTTTTTTGCTAGATATATATATATATATATATATATATATATATATATGTATATATACACAGATGTCCTTGTAGTGGCATCGAGTGGTGCTACAAGGACATGCTATTACTGATTAAGCGTGCAACACGCCTGTTGCATTTTTCTGAGGGATTGTGTCGGCTACCTGGACTATATATATATATATATATATATATATATAGATAGATAGATAGATAGATAGATATATGTACCCATACACGCACATATTTATAGTGTATATCTAATTGCCTATACATATCTATAGTTATTTATGTCGATAGACAGATAGGCAGACAGAAATTAGATAGATAGATAGACAGTCAGTCACAGGCAGATAGATAGATAGATAGATAGATAGATAGATAGAGTAGATTAGATAGAGGCAGAGGGCGGGATGTACTAAAGGGAAAATGCGGTAAAACCCTGGGGTGTCTCCAGGGGCGGATTGGGAACAAAAAGCGGCCCTGGAAAAATTTGTACTAGTGGCCCCACATGGGCAGCACCAGAGGTGTAAGTTCTAGCCATGGGCCATAGCAGCAGCACCCTCCCTCCAAGACTTTCCAGATAGTGGGCATGTCCAGCATCAAGGGGGAAGTTAAAAATAAATAAAATTAAATATTATGAGCACATTATATGACACACCTTCAGAATTAGGTAAACTATATCATTCTTTAGAAAGATATATTTTCTTGCTTATTACACCAACCGTATCCCAATCACTATTCACTCAATCTTCTATGTCAGCCAAGCAGGCAGACAGAGCATGCACTAGATCATCTGCAATCACAGGCTAAGTGGCAAAGTAATGCAAATTATTTTGCATCTTATTCATTATGTCTATAAAAAGGACCACATGTCCTCAAACAAAACAGGACCCACGGGTGCGTCGGCCCACCGGGAATCTTCCCTGTAAACCCTATGGCCAATCCGCCTCTGGGTGTCTCTGTCCCTCCTTCCCCCAGAGTCACAGCGCAGATAAACACCTTCCTTTCCTCCAGCAGCAGCAGCTTGACGGGGAGAGCTGTCCTTTGCTATACTAATCGCATATGTTAGCACATACTAGAGATGAGCGGGTTCGGTTTCTCTGAATCCGAACCCGCCAGAACTTCATGTTTTTTTACACGGGTCCGAGCGACTCGGATCTTCCCGCCTTGCTCGGTTAACCCGAGCGCGCCCGAACGTCATCATCACGCTGTCGGATTCTCGCGAGGCTCGGATTCTATCGCGAGACTCGGATTCTATATAAGGAGCCGCGCGTCGCGGCCATTTTCACACGTGCATTGAGATTGATAGGGAGAGGACGTGGCTGGCGTCCTCTCCGTTTAGAAATTAAAATAGATAGGAGAGTGAGAGTGAGACACTTCATTTACTTACTGGAGCTTAGGAGGAGTTATACTAGTGACTGATGACCAGTGACCTGACCACCAGTGCAGTTTTATAATTTATTATTATTTAATAATCCGTTCTGTTCTTGTTCTCTGCCTGAAAAAAACGATACACAGTGACTCAGTCACACTCACATACCATATCTGTGCTCAGCCCAGTGTGCTGCATCATCTATGTATAATATCTGACTGTGCTCACACAGCTTAATTGTGGGGGAGACTGGGGAGCAGTTATAGGTTATAGCAGGAGCCAGGAGTACATATTAAACAGTGCACACTTTTGCTGCCAGAGTGCCACTGCCAGTGTGACTGACCACTGACCACTGTGACCAGTGACCTGACCACACTGACCACCAGTATAGTATATTGTGATTGAATGTCTGCCTGAAAAAGTACACTCGTCGTGTGACTTGTGTGGTGTTTTTTTATTCTATAAAAATTAAAAAACTCATTCTGCTGACAGACAGTGTCCACTCCAGCAGGTCCGTCATTATATAATATATACCTGTCCGGCTGCAGTAGTGATATATATATATTTTTTATATCATTATTTATCATCCAGTCTACTAGCAGCAGACACAGTACGGTAGTTCACGGCTGTAGCTACCTCTGTGTCGGCACTCGGCAGTCCATCCATAATTGTATACCACCTACCCGTGGTTTTTTTTTTCTTTCTTCTTTATACATACTACATCTCATTATCATCCAGTCTATATTAGCAGCAGACACAGTACAGTACGGTAGTCCACGGCTGTAGCTACCTCTGTGTCGGCACTCGGCAGTCCATCCATAATTGTATACCACCTATTCGTGTTTTTTTTTTCTTTCTTCTTTATACATACTACATCTCATTATCAACCAGTCTATATTAGCAGCAGACACAGTACGGTAGTTCACGGCTGTAGCTACCTCTGTGTCGGCACTCGGCAGTCCATCCATAATTGTATACCACCTACCCGTGGTTTTTTTTTCTTCTTCTTTATACATACATACTACATCTCATTATCATCCAGTCTATATTAGCAGCAGACACAGTACAGTACGGTAGTCCACGGCTGTAGCTACCTCTGTGTCGGCACTCGGCAGTCCATCCATAATTGTATACCACCTACCCGTGGTTTTTTTTTCTTTCTTCTTTATACATACTACATCTCATTATCATCCAGTCTATATTAGCAGCAGACACAGTACAGTACGGTAGTCCACGGCTGTAGCTACCTCTGTGTCGGCACTCTGCACTCGGCAGTCCATCCATAATTGTATACCACCTACCCGTGTTTTTTCTTTTCTTTCTTCTTTATACATACTACATCTCATTATCAACCAGTCTATATTAGCAGCAGACACAGTACAGTACGGTAGTCCACGGCTGTAGCTACCTCTGTGTCGGCACTCGGCAGTCCATCCATAATTGTATACCACCTACCCGTGGTTTTTTTTTTCTTTCTTCTTTATACATACTACATCTCATTATCATCCAGTCTATATTAGCAGCAGACACAGTACAGTACAGTAGTCCACGGCTGTAGCTACCTCTGTGTCGGCACTCGGCAGTCCATCCATAATTGTATACCACCTACCCGTGGTTTTTTTTTTCTTTCTTCTTTATACATACTACATCTCATTATCATCCAGTCTATATTAGCAGCAGACACAGTACAGTACGGTAGTCCACGGCTGTAGCTACCTCTGTGTCGGCACTCGGCAGTCCATCCATAATTGTATACCACCTACCCGTGGTTTTTTTTTTCTTTCTTCTTTATACATACTACATCTCATTATCATCCAGTCTATATTAGCAGCAGACACAGTACAGTACGGTAGTCCACGGCTGTAGCTACCTCTGTGTCGGCACTCGGCAGTCCATCCATAATTGTATACCACCTACCCATGGTTTTTTTCTTTCTTCTTTATACATACTACATCTCATTATCAACCAGTCTATATTAGCAGCAGACACAGTACGGTAGTTCACGGCTGTAGCTACCTCTGTGTCGGCACTCGGCAGTCCATCCATAATTGTATACCACCTACCCGTGTTTTTTTTTTCTTTCTTCTTTATACGTACATACTACATCTCATTATCATCCAGTCTATATTAGCAGCAGACACAGTACAGTACGCTAGTCCACGGCTGTAGCTACCTCTGTGTCGGCACTCGGCAGTCCATCC
This sequence comes from Pseudophryne corroboree, assembly GCF_028390025.1. Lineage (NCBI taxonomy): Eukaryota > Metazoa > Chordata > Amphibia > Anura > Myobatrachidae > Pseudophryne > Pseudophryne corroboree. The sequence continues at coordinate 341,531,562 of NC_086450.1, forward strand.
ATAAGTATACTAGTATCCATCCATCTCCATTGTTTACCTGAGGTGCCTTTTAGTTGTGCCTATTAAAATATGGAGAACAAAAATGTTGAGGTTCCAAAATTAGGGAAAGATCAAGATCCACTTCCACCTCGTGCTGAAGCTGCTGCCACTAGTCATGGCCGAGACGATGAAATGCCAGCAACGTCGTCTGCCAAGGCCGATGCCCATTGTCATAGTACAGAGCATGTCAAATCCAAAACACCAAATATCAGTAAAAAAAGGACTCCAAAACCTAAAATAAAATTGTCGGAGGAGAAGCGTAAACTTGCCAATATGCCATTTACCACACGGAGTGGCAAGGAACGGCTGAGGCCCTGGCCTATGTTCATGGCTAGTGGTTCAGCTTCACATGAGGATGGAAGCACTCAGCCTCTCGCTAGAAAACTGAAAAGACTCAAGCTGGCAAAAGCACCGCAAAGAACTGTGCGTTCTTCGAAATCCCAAATCCACAAGGAGAGTCCAATAGTGTCGGTTGCGATGCCTGACCTTCCCAACACTGGACGTGAAGAGCATGCGCCTTCCACCATTTGCACGCCCCCTGCAAGTGCTGGAAGGAGCACCCGCAGTCCAGTTCCTGATAGTCAGATTGAAGATGTCAGTGTTGAAGTACACCAGGATGAGGAGGATATGGGTGTTGCTGGCGCTGGGGAGGAAATTGACCAGGAGGATTCTGATGGTGAGGTGGTTTGTTTAAGTCAGGCACCCGGGGAGACACCTGTTGTCCGTGGGAGGAATATGGCCGTTGACATGCCTGGTGAAAATACCAAAAAAATCAGCTCTTCAGTGTGGAGGTATTTCAACAGAAAAGCAGACAACAGGTGTCAAGCCGTGTGTTGCCTTTGTCAAGCTGTAATAAGTAGGGGTAAGGACGTTAACCACCTCGGAACATCCTCCCTTATACGTCACCTGCAGCGCATTCATAATAAGTCAGTGACAAGTTCAAAAACTTTGGGCGACAGCGGAAGCAGTCCACTGACCAGTAAATCCCTTCCTCTTGTAACCAAGCTCACGCAAACCACCCCACCAACTCCCTCAGTGTCAATTTCCTCCTTCCCCAGGAATGCCAATAGTCCTGCAGGCCATGTCACTGGCAATTCTGACGAGTCCTCTCCTGCCTGGGATTCCTCCGATGCATCCTTGCGTGTAACGCCTACTGCTGCTGGCGCTGCTGTTGTTGCTGCTGGGAGTCGATGGTCATCCCAGAGGGGAAGTCGTAAGCCCACTTGTACTACTTCCAGTAAGCAATTGACTGTCCAACAGTCCTTTGCGAGGAAGATGAAATATCACAGCAGTCATCCTGCTGCAAAACGGATAACTCAGGCCTTGACAACTATGTTGGTGTTAGACGTGCGTCCGGTATCCGCCGTTAGTTCACAGGGAACTAGACAATTTATTGAGGCAGTGTGCCCCCGTTACCAAATACCATCTAGGTTCCACTTCTCTAGGCAGGCGATACCGAGAATGTACACGGACGTCAGAAAAAGACTCACCAGTGTCCTAAAAAATGCAGTTGTACCCAATGTCCACTTAACCACGGACATGTGGACAAGTGGAGCAGGGCAGGGTCAGGACTATATGACTGTGACAGCCCACTGGGTAGATGTATGGACTCCCGCCGCAAGAACAGCAGCGGCGGCACCAGTAGCAGCATCTCGCAAACGCCAACTCTTTCCTAGGCAGGCTACGCTTTGTATCACCGCTTTCCAGAATACGCACACAGCTGAAAACCTCTTACGGCAACTGAGGAAGATCATCGCGGAATGGCTTACCTCAATTGGACTCTCCTGTGGATTTGTGGCATCGGACAACGCCAGCAATATTGTGTGTGCATTAAATATGGGCAAATTCCAGCACGTCCCATGTTTTGCACATACCTTGAATTTGGTGGTGCAGAATTTTTTTTAAAAACGACAGGGGCGTGCAAGAGATGCTGTCGGTGGCCAGAAGCATTGCGGGACACTTTCGGCGTACAGGCACCACGTACAGAAGACTGGAGCACCACCAAAAACGCCTGAACCTGCCCTGCCATTATCTGAAGCAAGAAGTGGTAACGAGGTGGAATTCAACCCTCTATATGCTTCAGAGGTTGGAGGAGCAGCAAAAGGCCATTCAAGCCTATACAATTGAGCACGATATAGGAGGTGGAATGCACCTGTCTCAAGTGCAGTGGAGAATGATTTCAACGTTGTGCAAGGTTCTGATGCCCTTTGAACTTGCCACACGTGAAGTCAGTTCAGACACTGCCAGCCTGAGTCAGGTCATTCCCCTCATCAGGCTTTTGCAGAAGAAGCTGGAGACATTGAAGGAGGAGCTAACACGGAGCGATTCCGCTAGGCATGTGGGACTTGTGGATGGAGCCCTTAATTCGCTTAACAAGGATTCACGGGTGGTCAATCTGTTGAAATCAGAGCACTACATTTTGGCCACCGTGCTCGATCCTAGATTTAAAGCCTACCTTGGATCTCTCTTTCCGGCAGACACAAGTCTGCTGGGGTTGAAAGACCTGCTGGTGAGAAAATTGTCAAGTCAAGCGGAACGCGACCTGTCAACATCTCCTCCTTCACATTCTCCCGCAACTGGGGGTGCTAGGAAAAGGCTCAGAATTCCGAGCCCACCCGCTGGCGGTGATGCAGGGCAGTCTGGAGCGACTGCTGATGCTGACATCTGGTCCGGACTGAAGGACCTGACAACGATTACGGACATGTCGTCTACTGTCACTGCATATGATTCTCTCACCATTGAAAGAATGGTGGAGGATTATATGAGTGACCGCATCCAAGTAGGCACGTCAGACAGTCCGTACTTATACTGGCAGGAAAAAGAGGCAATTTGGAGGCCCTTGCACAAACTGGCTTTATTCTACCTAAGTTGCCCTCCCACAAGTGTGTACTCCGAAAGAGTGTTTAGTGCCGCCGCTCACCTTGTCAGCAATCGGCGTACGAGGTTACATCCAGAAAATGTGGAGAAGATGATGTTCATTAAAATGAATTATAATCAATTCCTCCGTGGAGACATTGACCAGCAGCAATTGCCTCCACAAAGTACACAGGGAGCTGAGATGGTGGATTCCAGTGGGGACGAATTGATAATCTGTGAGGAGGGGATGTACACGGTGATATATCGGAGGATGATGATGAGGTGGACATCTTGCCTCTGTAGAGCCAGTTTGTGCAAGGAGAGATTAATTGCTTCTTTTTTGGTGGGGGTCCAAACCAACCCGTCATTTCAGTCACAGTCGTGTGGCAGACCCTGTCACTGAAATGATGGGTTGGTTAAAGTGTGCATGTCCTGTTTATACAACATAAGGGTGGGTGGGAGGGCCCAAGGACAATTCCATCTTGCACCTCTTTTTTCTTTAATTTTTCTTTGCGTCATGTGCTGTTTGGGGAGGGTTTTTTGGAAGGGACATCCTGCGTGACACTGCAGTGCTACTCCTAGATGGGCCCGGTGTTTGTGTCGGCCACTAGGGTCGCTTATCTTACTCACACAGCTACCTCATTGCGCCTCTTTTTTTCTTTGCGTCATGTGCTGTTTGGGGAGGGTTTTTTGGAAGGGACATCCTGCGTGACACTGCAGTACCACTCCTAGATGGGCCCGGTGTTTGTGTCGGCCACTAGGGTCGCTTATCTTACTCACACAGCTACCTCATTGCGCCTCTTTTTTTCTTTGCGTCATGTGCTGTTTGGGGAGGGTTTTTTGGAAGGGACATCCTGCGTGACACTGCAGTGACACTCCTAGATGGGCCCGGTGTTTGTGTCGGCCACTAGGGTCGCTTATCTTACTCACACAGCTACCTCATTGCGCCTCTTTTTTTCTTTGCGTCATGTGCTGTTTGGGGAGGGTTTTTTGGAAGGGACATCCTGCGTGACACTGCAGTGACACTCCTAGATGGGCCCGGTGTTTGTGTCGGCCACTAGGGTCGCTTATCTTACTCACACAGCTACCTCATTGCGCCTCTTTTTTTCTTTGCGTCATGTACTGTTTGGGGAGGGTTTTTTGGAAGGGACATCCTGCGTGACACTGCAGTGACACTCCTAGATGGGCCCGGTGTTTGTGTCGGCCACTAGGGTCGCTTATCTTACTCACACAGCTACCTCATTGCGCCTCTTTTTTTCTTTGCGTCATGTGCTGTTTGGGGAGGGTTTTTTGGAAGGGACATCCTGCGTGACACTGCAGTGCCACTCCTAGATGGGCCCGGTGTTTGTGTCGGCCACTAGGGTCGCTTAGCTTAGTCATTTAGCGACCTAGGTGCAAATTTTAGGACTAAAAATAATATTGTGAGGTGTGAGGTATTCAGAATAGACTGAAAATGAGTGTAAATTATGGTTTTTGAGGTTAATAATACTTTGGGATCAAAATGACCCCCAAATTCTATGATTTAAGCTGTTTTTTAGTGTTTTTTTAAAAAAAACACCCGAATCCAAAACACACCCGAATCCGACAAAAAAAATTCGGTGAGGTTTTGCCAAAACGCGGTCGAACCCAAAACACGGCCGCGGAACCGAACCCAAAACCAAAACACAAAACCCGAAAAATTTCCGGCGCTCATCTCTAGCACATATGCGATTAGTATGTAGGCGAAGTGTGGCGGAATACTCTGCCACACCTTAGTACATCTCGCCCAGAGATATATATATATATATATATATATAGATAGATAGATAGATAGATAGAGAGAGCGAGAGAGAGAGAGAGAGAGATTATAGTGAAAGCACTGAATGCAAGCCTGTGGAATGTGAATGATCTTTCAGGAGAGCTGAGTCGGATTATCTCGATGCAGCTTCCCACTCTGAAGTGCTTCCTCTGTTTCCTAATGACTGTAGTGTTCTCAGCTTCTATGGTGCTGCAGGCAGGAGAGGAGCAGAATTGTCCCAGCAAAGGCTGCACTGCAGCATAAGAGGAGGGATAGAGCATCTGAGGCTGGGGGCCCCCTTAGACACAGAGGCCTGGGGGCACTTACGCCCTGTAACCCCTCCTTAATCTGGCTCTGCTATCACATGGGTGCCACCTCTTACACTCAGCCACACCCCCTGCACCTCCTCTGAGCTGGCAACAGCAACCAATCTTGCACCCTACATGGCTGAATTCGTACAAAATAGCTTGGAGCCCTTTTGTGCGAATTCGGGCTGTCGTAAAGAGCAGCCGATGCTGCGATGACTCGCACCAGCAAGATCATCGCAACTAATTTGATTGACCTCTTAGACTGTCTCTGTACTGATGTCTTTATATTTGTGGACCTGACTCTGGTTTCTGCTTGAAAAGTACAGCTTTAGGGGTTTCTGTCTGCAGCTGAAATCTAGTCGGCTGGCTGCTATTCCTGTAAATGCTTTCTGCCTGCCTTACTGCTGTGTGAGAGCAAAATGTTGTGAATATGATGCACAAGCAGCTTATGCTGATTAAATGGATATGCGGCATATCTATATTCTGTGTGCGATCGCGGCTGTATCTGCATAGGAAATGCTACAGTATGTTACCGTGTTTTCCTATGGGAAAAGGGATATAAGGGGAGATGTAATAAGCCTTGCAGAGTGATGAAGTGGAGAGAGATAAAGTACCAGCCAATCAGCTCCTTACTGTCATGTTACTGGCTGTGTTTGAAAAAAGAAACAGGAGCTGGTTGTTTGGTAGTTTATCTCTCTCCACTTTATCACTCTCCAAAGCTTAGTACAACTGCTCCATAATATGAACATTATATCATGCTACTATATTCATGATGTACATGTTTGCATATTACACCACATGTACATTGAGAAGAATTTAATGATGGTAATTTTTATACATACTGTATATCTGCTTTTTGGTACGGTGGCAGGGGTGTGGTTCATCAAATCGACAGTGTCTAGGTCGACAATGTTTAGGTCGACCACTATAGGTCGACAGTCACTAGGTCGACATGGATAGAAGGTCGACAGGGTTTCTAGGTCGACATGTGCTAGGTTGACAGGTCTAAAGGTCGACATGAGGATTTTTTTTTGGTGTCGTTTTCTTCGTAGAGTGACCGGGATCCCAACTAGGTCGACAGGGTGTCTAGGTCGACAGGGTCTTTAGGTCGACATGTTCTAGGTCGACAGGTCAAAAGGTCGACATGAGTTTTTAATGTTATTTTGGTGTCATTTTCTTCGTAGAGTGACCGGGAACCCCAATTAGGGCACCGCTTCCCCTCGCATGGCTCGCTTCACTCGCCATGCTTCGGGCATGGTGCCTTCGCTCCGCTACCGCTTCGCTCGGCACACTTTACCATTCCAATCGTAGTCCACGTGGATCGTTAAGTATGAAAAAATTCAAAAAAAGAAAAAAATGTGAAAAACTCATGTCGACTTGTACACCTGTCGACCTAGCACATGTCGATCTAGAAACCCTGTCGACCTAGAAGCCCTGTCGACCTTCCATCCATGTCGACCTAGTGACTGTCGACCTATAGTGGTCGACCTAAACATTGTCGACCTAGACACTGTCGATCTTCAGACCGGATCCCACGGTGGCAGATGTGAAATACACTATATGGACAAGTATTCGGATGCCTAACTATTACAGCAACAGGGACTGTAATAAAGTTATATTCAAATAGATATAATTTAATATGGAGTTGGTCCTCTTTTGCAGCTTTAACAGCAGCTTCCACTCTTCTTGGAAGGCATGCCACAAGATTTTAAAGTGTTTCTGTGGGATTTTCTGTCCATTCGTTCTGTAGAGCATTTATGAGGTAAGGCGCTCATGTTGGACGAGTAGGTATGGTTCGCAATCTCTGTTCCAGTTCATCCCAAAGGTGAAGTCAGTGCTCTGTGAGGGCCAGTCAAGTTCTTCCACATCGATCTCATCAAACCGTATCTTTATAGTCCTTGTTGTAATAGAAAAGGGCCTTCCCCAAACTGTTGCCACAAAGTTAGAAGCATAGCATTGCCCAAAATGTCTTGGTATGCTGAAGCATTAAGATTGCCCTTCACTGTAGATAAGGGACCTAGCCCAAACCTGAAAAACAGCCCCATACTATTATCCATCATTTACCAAACTTCATAGTTGGCATAATACAGTCAGGCATGTAACGTTCTCCTGGCATCCGCCAAACTCACACTCGCTCATCTGACTGCCAAACAGAGAAGCGTGATTCGTCAATCCACAGAATATATTTCCACTGCTCCACAGTTCGGTATTGGTGTGCTTTACACCACTCCATCCGATGCTTGGCATTGGACTTGGTGACATGAGGCATGTATGCAGCTGCTCGGCCATGGAAACCCATTCCATTAAGCTCCCGCCACACAGTTTTTGTGCTTTTATTAATGCCAGTGGAATTTCGGAACTCTTCAGCTATGGATTTAGCAGAGTGTTGGCAACTTTTACGCACCATGGCCTTAGCAATCGCTGATTCCACTCTGTGATTTTATGTGGTCTTCCGTTTCGTGGCTGAGTTGCTGCTGTTCCTAGATTTTTCCACGTTCTAAAATTTCACTTACAGTTCACTGTAGAATATACAACAGGGATGAAATTTCATGAATCGTCTTATTGCAAAGGGGGCATCCGATCACATTAGCACGCCTGAAGTCACTGAACTCTTCAGAATGACCCATTTTTATATTACAAATGTTTACAAATGCAGACTGCATGGCTAGGTGCTTGATTTTATACACATGTGGCAATGGGTCTAATTGAAAAACCTGAATTCAATAATTAACAGGTGTGGCCAAATACTTTTGTCCATATAGTATAAATTACAAGACAGTAGGGAGATATAATAAAAAGAGACTGTAGCCGGAGAACCTGTCAACCACATGGACAATGGCAGCGTAGCACGTAAGGGGTTAACCTTCCCCGCCCAACTCGATTTTAAATGGACGAATTTGTGCATGGTGCCATGTTCTACAAATGCATGTTTAATAATGTGAAATATGTTATATCACTGCGCAGTACGCAGTTGGAGAATGATGGACTGCACAGTTATAGAACTGCATGGACAAAGCACTTATGAGAAAAGTACAGGTATGAGTTATTTTGTTTCTAACAGGCTTTGACAATTGTTCTTCAGCAACTTGTACATAGCAAGTCATATGTTCATTGTCCTAGCTCGGTGTCAATTAGTAGGCCTTTTGGTGGGCATAAAATTTCTTTCAGATACAAACTAAGGTTTGCAAAGAAGACTGTTTGTGCTTTCAGCATCTCCTGTTGTGTGATAAGCCAAAACTGGTTTTACATGGAGATGTGAAAGAGAAAAGTGGCTGCTAAGTCAGATTGTGTTTTACGAATGCAAACTAGTGGGTTTCGTGTAACAACAATTAAGATTTCTCTAACGTCCTAGTGGATGCTGGGGACTCCGTAAGGACCATGGGGAATAGACAGGAATAAACATTTGCGGGCTCCGCAGGAGACATGGGCACTTTAAGAAAGAATTTAGATTCTGGTGTGCTCTGGCTCCTCCCTCTATGTCCCTCCTCCAGACCTCAGTTTGAATCTGTGCCCGGACGAGCTGGGTGCTTTTCAGTGAGCTCTCCTGAGCTTGCTGTGAGAAAGTATTTTGTTAGGTTTTTTATTTTCAGGGAGCTCTGCTGGCAACAGACTCCCTGCATCGTGGGACAGAGGGGAGAGAAGCAGCCCTACTCTCTGAAGATAGGTCCTGCTTCTTAGGCTACTGAACACCATTAGCTCCAGAGGGATCGTACACAGGATCTCACCCTCGTCGTCCGATCCCAGAGCCGCGCCGCCGTCCCCCTCGCAGAGCCGGAAGACAGAAGCCGGGTGAGCATGAGAAGCAAGAAGACTTCGAAATCGGCGGCAGAAGACTCCGGTCTTCACTGACGTAACGCACAGCACTGCAGCTGTGTGCCATTGCTCCCACACACCTCACATACTCCGGTCACTGTAAGGGTGCAGGGCGCAGGGTGGGGTGGGGGGGGGGCACCCTGGGCAGCATTTGGACCTCTTTTTGGCAAAAGTGAACATATATACAGTTGGGCACTGTATATATGTATGAGTCCCTGCCAAGAAAATGTATATTTAAGCGGGACAGAAGCCCGCCGTCGAGGGGGCGGGGCTTCTTCCTCAGCACTTACCAGCGCCATGTTTTTTCTCCACAGCACCGCTGAGAGGAAGCTCACCAGCCTCTCCCCTGCAGATACACGGTAGAAGAGGGTAAAAAGAGAGGGGGGCACATAATTAGGCACAAAAATCAATATAAACAGCAGCTACTGGGTTAACATTAAGTTACTGTGTTATTCCTGGGTTAATAGCGCTGGGGTGTGTGCTGGCATACTCTCTCTCTGTCTCTCCATAGGGCCTTGTGGGGAAATTGTCTTCAGATGAGCATTCCCTGAATGTGTGGTGTGTCGGTACGTGTGTGTCGACATCTAAAATGGGCTTATAGAGGACTGCCGCGCCCCGGAGAGCAGCAGTAGTGATATCTACAGGTGGTCACTCAACCCCCTAAAACACGTATACACAAACAAATGAGAGATCACGTCTGCGCTCATCTAATGATAAATTACATCAAGGAGTTGGGTTTGTGGTGCACAGTCTTTGATGGATAGTAAGTTCTTAATCTCAGTTCCATTTCATAAAAATATGCACGTCGACTTATTATGTCACGTACTCACGTTGATACGTGATATACCCCTCCTATGATGATAACTTTAGGATTTCATTCCTGTCCTTCCTCCCACTTCTCCGAGTAGGATCTTCAGTAGGTTCGTATCCTCGGGGGTGAGAGGAAAGAGACAACCAATAGTGTAGTAAGTTCGTAATGAATGAGGAACGTCTATTTCCTTTTTCTTAATGAGGGAGTGTGTAATGGGATGGTGATTGGACCTATATATATTGGTGCTTTTGGGGTGGTCCCAATCCGAGAGATTAGGGTGAAAAATGACTTTGTGCGTATCGTACTCACGTTAAAACGTGATGTGCCTCTCCTATAAAGGTATCTTTGGTATCTGTTCCCCGTGTTTTCTCCTATGCATCCGACCAGGACACCAAAATGGTTCTTATCCTCAAAAAGTTGGAAACAGAGAGACAGAAACAACGGCTGATAGTGTAGTAGGTACGTCGTAAAAGGTGTCCTTAACTACTATAGGTAATTCAGGAGATTGTATTATGAGTGAGCCAAAGATGGTAAAAATGGGCGTACCCGACTCACACGAAATTATACGTGAACCTTTACATAAAGGTATCTTTTAAGGAGGTCTTGAATTAAAGTAGTAATTGCTTAGTGCGTACCGTACTCACGTGAAAACGTGATGTACCCCTTGTGTAAAGGTATCTTTAGTCCCACTGTGTTTTTCTCCTCTTCCTCCAGACAGGATCTAAAATAGTTCTTATCCTCGTGAGTGGAAAAAGGAGATAGGACAATTGATAGTGTAGTAAGTTTGTTACAGTAAGTGACCGTAGAGAAGAAATGTACTCCTCTAAACTTAATCCTTTTAGTGGGGGAGTGCGTACCGTACTCACATCCATACAGGAAGGTGAAAACACATAAAGGTATCTTTTCTTCTATCGGTATACTCTCATACACGGACACTCCCACACAGATTGAGCTGATGGAAAAAATAGTGGGCATACCCAACTCACACTAGGCAAAGCAGGGACTTGTATGTAAAGGTATCTTTAAAGTGGTCCCACTGGTTCTAGAAGTTCCTGGTTCTCACACCAACACGTTTCGACAGAAAAATACTTTTTCTGTCGAAACGCGTTGGTGTGAGGGCCAGGACCACTAGGGACCGACTGGGACGGTGTTTACAAAGTTTTATGTTGTTTTAGAAGTTTCTGCAATAATTTTTTATTTGTGTGTCACCTCATGACACTATGCTTCATTTTTCCTCATGCATAATGTGAGAGGAGTGGATTTTGGAATCAGGAACTTCTAGAACCAGTGGGACCACTTTAAAGGATTAAGTTCCTCCTTAAAAGATACCCTTATGTAAAGGTTCACGTATAATTTCGTGTGAGTCGGGTACGCCCATTTTTACCATCTTTGGCTCACTCATAATACAATCTCCTGAATTACCTATAGTAGTTAAGGACACCTTTTACGACGTACCTACTACACTATCAGCCGTTGTTTCTGTCTCTCTGTTTCCAACTTTTTGAGGATAAGAACCATTTTGGTGTCCTGGTCGGATGCATTGGAGAAAACACGGGGAACAGATACCAAAGATACCTTTATAGGAGAGGCACATCACGTTTTAACGTGAGTACGGTACGCACAAAGTCATTTTTCACCCTAATCTCTCGGATTGGGACCACCCCAAAAGCACCAATATATATAGGTCCAATCACCATCCCATTACACACTCCCTCATTAAGAAAAAGGAAATAGACGTTCCTCATTCATTACGAACTTACTACACTATTGGTTGTCTCTTTCCTCTCACCCCCGAGGATACGAACCTACTGAAGATCCTACTCGGAGAAGTGGGAGGAAGGACAGGAATGAAATCCTAAAGTTATCATCATAGGAGGGGTATATCACGTATCAACGTGAGTACGTGACATAATACGTCGACGTGCATATTTTTATGAAAAGGAACTGAGATTAAGAACTTACTATCCATCAAAGACTGTGCACCACAAACCCAACTCCTTGATGTAATTTATCATTAGATGAGCGCAGACGTGATCTCTCATTTGTTTGTGTGTGTCGACATGTCTGAGGTAAAAGGCTCCCCTAAGGAGGAGATGGAGCAAATGTGTGTGTGAGGGGTGTCTCCGTCGACAACACCGACACCTGTTTGGATATGTGTAATTAAGTGCTAAGGTGAATTTATTGCACAAAAGATTAGGGAACAGACAGGGAATCTACCCATGTCTGTCCCTATGTCACAGAGACCTTCAGAGTCTCTCAATGCTCACTATCCAAAATAATAGACACTGATATCGACACGGAGTCTGACTCCAGTGTCGACTACGATAATGCAAAGTTACAGCCAAAATGGCAGGAAAGTATTCAATATATGATTATTGTAATAAAAAATGTTTTGCATATCACTGATGACTCATCTGTCCCTAACACAAGGGTACACATGTTTAAGGGGAAGAAAGCTGAGGTAAATTTCCCTCCTCTCATGATGAAAAAGAGCGGAAATCTCCAGACAAGAGACTACAGTTTCCCACAAAGAATTCTCAGGGAGTATCCTTTCGCTACTAGGGCCAGGATACGATGGGAATCTTCCCCTAGGGTGTCAAGTTTGCCCAAAAGGTAGCGCTGACTTAACAGCTATCCTCAGGGATCCTGCAGATAGCGTGCACATTCTGGTACACTACTCAGACCGGCGATTGTGTCGGCATGGGTTTATAGCGCTGTAGCAGCGTGGACAGGTACCTTATCAGCAGAGATTGAGACCCTAGTATGTATATATATATGTATATATATAGATATATATATTAAAGATGCTGTCTTAGATATATAAATATAAAAAACATGCCCAAAGAGACATTAGTCTACTGGGTTCTAGAGTCAACGCTATGTCGATTTCTGCTTGACGTGTCCTGTAGAATATGCAATGGACAGGTGATGCCGACTTAAGAGGCATATGGAAGGCTGAGGATTGTGTGGAGAAGGGATCTCGGACCTGGTCTCCACAGCTATAGCTGGTAATTCTGATCTTTTGCCTTATATTCCTGCACAGCCTAGGAAAGCACGACATTATCAAATGCAGCCTTTCGATCACAAAGAAACAAGAAAGTCCGAGGTGCGTCCTTTCTTGCCAGAGGCAGGGGCAGAGGAAAGAAGCTGCACAACACAGCTAGTTCCCAGGAACAGAAGTCCTCCCCGGCCTCTACAAAATCCACCGCATGTCGCTGGGGCTCCACAGGCGGAGCTAGGCCCGGTGGGGGCACGTCTTCTAAATTTCAGCCACAAGTGGGTTCACTCCCTGTTGGATCCCTGGGCAATAGATATTGTGTCTCAGGGATACAAGCTGGACTTCGAGGAGATGCCCCCTCACCGACGGCCCTGCCGGCTTCCCCCCACGAGAGGGAAATAGTGTTAACTGCAATTCACAAATTGTATCTTCAACAGGTGGTGGTCAAGGTTCCCCTCCTTCAACAAGGAAGGGGCTATTATTCGACCATATTTGTAGTACCGAAACCGGACGGTTCGGTCAGTCCCATATTGAATTAAAAATCCCTGAACATGTACCTGAAAAGGTTCCGGTTCAAGATGGAATCGCTGAGAGCGGTCATCGCAAGCCTGGAAGGGGGGGATTTTATGGTGTCTCTGGACATAAAGGATGCATACCTTCATGTCCCCATTTATCCACCTCATCAGGCGTACCTCAGATTTGTGGTACAGGATTGTCATTACCAATTTCAGAAGTTGCCGTTTGGTCTCTCCACGGCTCCGAGAATATTTACCAAGGTAATGGCAGAAATGATGGTGCTCCTGCGGAAGCAAGGGGTCACAATTATCCCATACTGGGACGATCTCCTCATGAAAGCGAGGTCAAGAGAGCAGTTGCTGATCAGCGTAGCACGTTCTCTGGAAGTGTTACGGCAACACGGCTGGATTCTAAATATTCCAAAGTCGCAGTTGATTCCTACGACTCATCTGCCTTTCCTGGGCATGATTCTGGACACAGACCAGAAAAGGGTTTATCTCCCGATAGAGAAAGCTCAGGAACTCATGACACATCTTCAGATGCATCGGTTAATCACCCTATCCCCCAGGGCCAGGGTGTCTCTCCTGTGGTGGCTGCAGAGTGCTCACCTTCTCGAGGGCCGCAGATTCGGCATTCAGGACTGGGTCCTGGTGACCACGAATGCAAGGCTCCGAGGGTGGGGAGCAGTCACACAGGGAAGAAATTTCCAAGGTCTGTGGTCAAGTCAGGAGACTTGCTTTCACATCAACATCCTGGAACTAAGGGCCATATACAACGCCCTACGTCAAGCGGAGACCCTGCTTCGCGACCAACCGGTTCTGATTCAGTCAGACAACATTACCGCTGTGGCTCATGTAAACCGACAAGGCGGCACAAGGAGCAAGGTGGCGATGGCGGAAGCCACCGGAATTCTTCGCTGGGCAGAGAATCACGTAAGCACACTGTCAGCAGTGTTCATCCCGGGAGTGGACAACTGGGAGGCGGACTTCCTCAGCAGGCACGGCCTCCACCCGGGAGAGTGGGGACTTCATCAAGAAGTCTTCAAGCAGATTGCAAGTCGGTGGGAACTGCCACAGGTGGACATGATGGCATCCCGCCTCAACAAAAAGCTACAGAGGTATTGCGCCAGGTCAAGAGACCCTCAGGCGATAGCTGTGGACGCACTGGTGGCACTGTGGGTGTTCCAGTCGGTCTATGTATTTCCTCCTCTTCCTCTCATACCCAAGGTGCTGAGAACCATAAGAAGAAGAGGAGTGAGAACAATACTCATTGTTCCGGATTGGCCAAGAAGGACTTGGTATCCAGATCTGCAAGAAATGCTCACAGAGGACCCGTGGCCTCTGCCTCTAAGACAGGACTTGTTGCAACAGGGGCCCTGTCTGTTCCAAGACTTACCGCGGCTGCGTTTGACGGCATGGCGGTTGAACGCCGGATCCTACCAGAGAAAGGCATTCCGGATGAGGTTATTCCTACGCTGATAATGGCTAGGAAGGACGTGACAGCTCAACATTATCACCGTATATGGCGAAAATATGTTGCTTGGTGTGAGGCCAGGAATGCCCCTACGGAGGAATTCCAGCTGGGCCGTTTCCTTCACTTCCTACAGTCAGGAGTGACTTTGGGCCTAAAATTGGGTTCCATTAAGGTCCAGATTTCGGCCCTATCCATTTTCTTTCAAAAAGAGCTGGCTTCTCTACCTGAAGTTCAGACGTTTGTAAAGGGAGTGCTGCATATTCAGCCCCCTTTTGTGCCTCCAGTGGCACCTTGGGATCTTAACGTGGTGTTGAGTTTCCTGAAATCCCACTGGTTTGAACCACTCAAAACGGTGGAATTGAAATATCTCACGTGGAAGGTGGTCATACTACTAGCCTTGGCTTCGGCTAGGCATGTGTCAGAATTGCCGGCTTTGTCACATAAAAGCCCCTATCTGGTTTTCCATGCGGATAGAGCAGAATTGAGGACCCGTCCACAATTCCTGCCGAAAGTAGTTTCATCTTTTCATATAAACCAACCTATTGTGGTGCCTGTGGCTACTACTGACTTGGAGGATTCCGAGTTGCTTGATGTGGTCAGGGCTTTGAAGGTTTATGTAGCCAGAACGGCTAGGGTCAGGAAAACAGTGTCTTTGTTTATCCTGTATGCTTCCAACAAGCTTGGTGTTCCTGCTTCAAAGCAAACTTTTGCTCGCTAGATCTGTAACACGATTCAGCAGGCTCATTCTGCGGCTGGATTGCCGCTGCCAAAATCAGTTAAGGCCCATTCCACTAGAAAGGTGGGCTCTTCTTGGGCGGCTGCCCGAGGGGTCTCGGCATTACAGCTGTGCCGAGCGGCTACTTGGTCAGGTTCAAACACTTTTGCAAAGTTCTATAAGTTTGATACCCTGGCTGAGGAGGACCTTGTGTTTGCTCAATCGGTGCTGCAGAGTCATTCGCACTCTCCCACCCATTTGGGAGCTTTGGTATAATCCCCATGGTCCTTACGGAGTCCCCAGCATCCACTAGGACGTTAGAGAAAATATGATTTTACTTACCGGTAAATCTATTTCTCGTAGTCCGTAGTGGATGCTGGGCGCCCGTCCCAAGGCCCTCATTCCGAGTTGTTCGCTCGGTATTTTTCATCGCATCGCAGTGAAAATCCGCTTAGTACGCATGCGCAATGTTCGCACTGCGACTGCGCCAATTAACTTTACTATGAAGAAAGTAATTTTACTCACGGCTTTTTCTTCGCTCCGGCGATCGTAATGTGATTGACAGGAAATGGGTGTTACTGGGCGGAAACACGGCGTTTCAGGGGCGTGTGGCTGAAAACGCTACCGTTTCCGGAAAAAACGCAGGAGTGGCCGGAGAAACGGTGGGAGTGCCTGGGCGAACGCTGGGTGTGTTTGTGACGTCAACCAGGAACGACAAGCACTGAAATGATCGCACAGGCAGAGTAAGTCTGGAGCTACTCAGAAACTGCTAAGTAGTTAGTAATCGCAATATTGCGAATACATCGGTCGCAATTTTAAGAAGCTAAGATTCACTCCCAGTAGGCGGCGGCTTAGCGTGTGTAACTCTGCTAAATTCGCCTTGCGACCGATCAACTCGGAATGAGGGCCCAAGTGCGGACTTCTTCTGCAATGCTTGTGTATAGTTATTGCTTAAATAAGGGTTATGTTATAGTTGCATCAGGGTTGAACTGATGCTCTGTTGTTGTTCATACTGTTAACTGGGTAAGTTTATCACAAGTTATACGGTGTGATTGGTGTGGCTGGTATGTATCTTGCCCTGGATTACCAAAATCCTTTCCTTGTACTGTCAGCTCTTCCGGGCACAGTTTTTCTAACTGAGGTCTGGAGGAGGGACATAGAGGGAGGAGCCAGAGCACACCAGAATCTAAATTCTTTCTTAAAGTGCCCATGTCTCCTGCGGAGCCCGTATATTCCCCATGGTCCTTACGGAGTCCCCAGCATCCACTACGGACTACGAGAAATAGATTTACCGGTAAGTAAAATCTTATCTTCCTAGGCTGCATTATGTAGGATGCAGATTTATGTTTAAAATGACAAGAACGTTGTCTGTGTGAGAGAGGGTGAATGCAATTGAAATTCAAGTTATATTTACATTAGAGATGAGCGGGTTCGGGTACTCTGAGGACCGAACCCCCCCTCCCAACTTCACTACCCGAGTCCAGATCCGAGCCCGGCTCCGGTTTTCTCGCCTGACTCGGAAACCAGAACAAGGCAAAATGTCATCATCCCGCTGTCGGATTCTCGCGGGTTTTGGATTCCATATAAGGAGCCGCGCGTTGCCGCCATTTTCACTCTGGAATTGGAGAGTGTAGCGAAAGGATGTGTCTCTGTCCTCAGTGTCTGTGCGGGAGGGAAAGTGGGGTGGCGATTACAGTGCTGTCTTGTGCTGCTCAGTCCAGTGTAGTGTCTTATGCTGCATCAGTCCAGTCACAGTGGTGGTGTCCTCTGCTGCCATATGTCCAGTGTAGTTGTATAAGTCCAATGCAGTGGGGCTGTGTTGTCCTGCATCAGTACAGTGGTAGTGTCTTGTGCTGCATCAGTCCAGTCACAGTGGTGGTGTCCTTTGCTGCCATATGTCCAGTGCTGCTGTATAAGTACAGTCCAGTGGTGCTGAGTTGTGCTGCATCAGTCCAGTGGGGTGTCTTGTACTGCATCAGCCCAGTCACAGTGGTGGTGTCCTCTGCTGCCATATGTCCAGTGCTGCTGTATAAGTCCAGTCCAGTGGTGCTGTGTTGTGCTGCATCAGTCCAGTGGTGGTGAGTTGTGCTGCATCAGTCCAGTCACAGTGGTGGTGCCCTCTGCTACCATATGTCCAGTGCTGCTGTATAAGTCCAGTCCATTGCAGTGGTGCTGTGTTGTCCTGCATCAGTCCAGTGGTGGTGTCCCTGTGCTGCTGTATAAGTCCAGTGATACTGCCGTATATGTCCAGTGTTACTGCCGTATATGTCCAGTGATACTGCCATATATATCTAGTGATACTGCCGTATAAGTCCAGTGATACTGCCGTATATGTACAGTGGTACTGCCGTATTAATCCAGTGATGCTGCCGTATATGTCAAGAGGTACTGCTGTATAAAACCAGTCCAGTGATACTGGCGTATATGTCCAGTGGTACTGCCATATATGTCCAGTGGTACTGCAGTATAAAGCCAGTCCAGTGATACTGCCGTATATATGTCCAGTGATACTGCTGTATAAGTCCAGTGATACTGCTGTATATGTCCAGTGGTACTGCCATATATGTCCAGTGGTACTGCCATATAAATCCAGTCCAATGATACTGCCGTATATGTCCAGTGGTACTGCCATATAATTCCAGTGATACTGCCGTATATGTCCAGTGGTACTGCCATATAAGTCCAGTGATACTGCAATAGAAATCCAGTCAAGTGATACTGCTGTATAAGTCCAGTGGTACTGCCGCATAAGTCCAGTGGTACGGCTGTATAATTCCAGTGATACTGCCGTATGATTCCAGTGATACTGCCGTATAAGCCCAGTTATATTGCCGTATAATTCCAGTGGTAAGTGCAGTGATACTGCCGTATAAATCCAGTCCAGTGGTACTGCAGTATAATTCCAGTGGTACTGCCATATAATTCCAGTGGTACTGCCGTATAATTCCAGTGATACTGCCGTATAAGTCTAGTGATATTGCCGTATAAGTCCAGTGATACTGCCGTATAATTCCAGTGGTACTGGCATATAAGTCCAGTGGTACTGCTGTATAAATTGACAATGCTAAATTCCTTGTCGTATAAACAACCCTTATGAAGCTAAGAACACTGTACGCTGTTTATTTAAGAAATACCGTAATGATACGCTATTTGCGTAACGATCGCTCAGCCGTAGGCGAGACGCTCAAGCGTCACGTTCGCTCACGGCCCAGTGATCACAGGACACGTTATTGGTTATGTCTAGGGGAAAGATTCGCTGTAACGTAGCATACGCTAGAGACCACGAGGAGGTCACCAGCGGTGCAGACGCTCACAACACTATACCTTTATGTTAAACCTTATACCGACGAAACACACAGAATACCTTAATGTGAATACAGGGTGTAAGTGCAACCTTGTGGAACCTGACTATCTACAAAGCTGCATGAGCGTCACCGACGCTCAAATGAACACTTAACACTATAGTAAATACACAGATACTGGTTTAGGTTTCCAAGGCCTATTAACTGTATTATGTCTAATATACTTGTAAAAGGGGATAACAGTACATATGATACACTACAATATAACAGAGACTTCCTAACCACAGAACTAAACAATAAATACAAAAAGACAATACTACACTGACCTAAATGCAATACGATACAATACTATAATACTATAAGGTATTTAAGAGAAAAAGAGGAGAGAGAGAGATAGAGAGAGAGAGAGAGAGATTGGCTCGCAGAAAGACAATGATTATGGAGAGAACTTACGCACAAAGGGTATGATCGCCAGCGCCTCGATATCCAGCTCCCGATTATCAGCAGATAACCGTTGATGAGAGAGTGAGAGCTGGATGTGGTCGGCCTGCCTATTTATGCTCCACACACAATGCAATCTCCTGGTCCTACAATCCCATTGTCCATTGGCCGAAGGAATTCGGCCCTGCATCATAACAAAAGGTCATAGGGTGATTCATACAGGTGGGCTGTGACGATTTCCAACAGCTCAGGTGGGTGGGAAACTGGGGTTTCCCGCCGCATACCTGAGTATGTGCAAATCATAGAAATGGACATAAACTTCTTATGTCCATAACTATTCGCACGAGCGATTAATACGCTCCAAACCAACACCGGAATATTGCTAATCAAATACTCTTCCGATGGGTACCAAACACTGCTGTATGATTCCTGTTAAACCCTTCGTACGATGCAAAGAGGGATTCCTCAGCTCTGGGACTTTATACTTTAACCAAACTTACAGAAACTATCAAAGGGATCATGATCTATAAACTACATTAATTGTGAACATTTGTAACTAATGAGTCGCACGCTACGATCACATAAACTCTACCGTAAATGCGCATACTGCGCGTGCGAGTGCACGCTATTGCGGGTATGCGCTTCCACGGGAGAGCGTACGCATGCGCAGCACGGACCAGTGTGCGGTGCAAATATGGCAACGTGCATTGAGACATTTTTCTGACTTTGACAGTCCACCCTTTGGCAGTCAATAATAACTGCCACAAAATATTTAAGGAGAAAAATGTAAGTCAGGGGTTAATTGATTTCCATGGTGGGGAAAGGAAGAAGAATGGAGTAGGTGTGAAGAGGGTATGACCTAGTGAGAAAGTAGAAGCATGTGTGTATGAGTCCATGTTTGGAGGGTCATGTATCATCGTGCCGTACGTGTGGTAAATCAAGCTTCGAGGTATTGCGAAGTATACATTTGAATTCCTTCTTATCCTGTGGTACAGGTCTGTGGATGGGCTGTCAAACTCTACCGAGCTCATTTCGGCTGTGGTTGTAACACAATGGGGATGCACATTTTAGTTGATGATACATGAATTGGGGGGGGTATGTGGTTGCTGCTATCTGTGCCTGTATTCCCTATCGACTATGTGTGTTATTACCTGAGGGTTGCAGAGATGAAGATAAAGAACACTTACGAAAAATGCAATGATATTCTATGTCAGGTTAATGTACGTTCGTCGATTGGGGTCTTGATTGGTGTCGGTTGATTGGAGTCTTCTTCTTTGTGCTTTTGCTCATAAATCGTGAGTAAAGCATACAACGTCCATGGATTTACAAAAAATGTTGGGCTAGCGTGATTTTAAAGTTCCTAGGGAAACTGGGGTACCCATGGCATTGTCCATCAAAATCTTGTTTATCAGGTCGTCTGCTCTTCTTCTTTCCATCTTTCCGTTGTCGGCCCCTTGGCTCATCAAATCCTTCGTCTACGTGGGTCTTTGTACCTCGGAGGAAAACATAGAAATGGGTGAAAGACGGACCGTATACTCATTACATCATTACGTCATGGTTTCTAGCATTGGGTCATAAATCAAATCCAGGTTAATTACAGTTTCCTCACTCCTCAAGCTCATCACTTTTGTACTTTGTTTGCACCTTATTAAAGCCTGCCCGCATCTAAATATCAATCCAAACGATATAACGACACCCAAAATACATAGGAGAAACTTTCCAACATCCATTATGACTCCTTGAGCCCAGTCTCCTAAACCGGAGAACCAATTTCGCGGGTTCAACCATGACACCCAACCAGTCAGCTCATTACCTACAGCAGCAAGGGTGAGATTGTGTTTTCGACGAAATTCCCACTTTAATTGCAGAATATCGTCCATCTTTTGGTCTATGACCTCTACCGGATCCTCGGTGCTATTTGTGATATACGTGCAACACTTTATGCCGTACTGTGTTGCCAATGTAACACAATATCCGCCTGTTACTGCTGTAAGATAATTAAGAACCATCCTATGCTGAACTAGTTCTGTTTTGTAAGCTTGAAGTTCTCTTCCAGTGTATCTAAACGTGTCATCATACATTTCAGTGATATTATCTAACAAATTGGCGAGTGCGGAAATGTATCTATAATTCATCACACCTCGAGCGGTGCGAGTGAAATCTAACGCTACCAGAACCTGAATCCCGGTGGATTCATGGATAAGATCAGAGGCCGGATGCTCTAACCTTTCTGACAGTTGTCTTTTAACAAGGTGCTCGTAGTGAGTGTGAGTATAAGGAGTTTGGGCACCACGGTGTATGTCCTTCATTTTGTCATGTGTAACAGTCATTACTTCAGGCAATACTTTTCCAATATAACACAATCCTTCAGAGTTCGGGGCTAGCCACTTGTACGCCTTTCTCCCACATATGAAATATGCATCATCGGGGAGAACATAGGGGACGGAGAAGGACATGACCATGTTACAAACCTTCCAGGTGAAATCTCCTGACCCTAATTCTTCCATCTGCCTAATGCACGTATCGGTTTGTACGATATGTGCACAGTATCCTGGTGATACCTCTCCAACTTTAGTAATCCTATTTCCTAAGGTATATCGATACCGGAAAGATTTTCCTCTACTGGCTATGTGGCGTACGAGCTCTGTATCTGTAGGCATTCTATCTGCTCTGTGTGAAAAGGTCATGGTAAGGTTGCTCCATGACACTTCCCAATTTCCCGGTTTTCTGGGATTGGAGATGTTAAAACATATGAGGGACCTATCCACATGGTATTGGTGGAGCTTCAAACTAGGAGGGCTGGAGATGTTAAACCTCCGGTCCACCGGTCTCCCACCACTTAGCTCAAGTACCTCCCCTAACGTTAAAGGAAATGGTACTAGCCCTGATTTACTGTGACCCTGAGGTACTTGAGAGCATACCCAACAATCTGTTTGGTTTAACACGTTACCCACTAAGGAGTGATAGTC
The DNA here is from genome assembly GCF_028390025.1 of Pseudophryne corroboree. Classification (NCBI taxonomy): domain Eukaryota; kingdom Metazoa; phylum Chordata; class Amphibia; order Anura; family Myobatrachidae; genus Pseudophryne; species Pseudophryne corroboree. The sequence goes on from NC_086450.1 coordinate 341,553,580, forward strand.
ACTCAATGGATGCCGGTCTATATGGATATTAAAACTAGATTGACATTTCTTTATGCATCCATCTTCAACCAGATTATCACAGAGCCTACAGATACAATTTTCCTCAGCTAACAATCCATCACAATTTCTTCTATCGGATCGTTTTCTGATACTCGCCTTTGCTTGTTGGCTTGGTTGATCTTGGAAAACTACGCCTCCATCATCATAATCGGAACCCATTCCAGAACCTCTTTCGACCTCTATGGTACTCTCGCCGGAACAGACTGCTCTGGTCAACATCATGGTTAACATCAAAATCCGGATCACAGTCTCTTGGGGCAAGTCCATCTTTGAGGAGGAAATAGAGAAGAATGAGAAGGGGGAAAAAGAAATTTTAAAGGAGAGGGGATGGGAAGTGGAGAAAACAATAAAAGGGAGAGGGGAGTCGACAGCTGCTTTCGGTCTTCAAGGCTCAGGTGCCGCCTCAGTCCTCCTGGAACAGACACTCTAGTGATACAACCTCTACCGTCTGTTCCTTATCACGGGACTTCTCTGGATCAGCAACCTTCTTGCAGTGGGATGAATGGACCCAAGTCTCTCTCTCAGCAACCTTCAATGCTGTGGTGCTAGTCAATAAGACCTGGTATGGTCCTTCCCATCTATCAATAAGACAACCTGAGCGTAGAAAATTTCGTATCATTACATAATCCCCAGGTTCAATGTCATGACAATTACTATCTGGTAAATCAGGAATCACCAACTTCAGATTATCATTTTGATTCCTCAACTGCTTACTCATATTAATTAAGTACTTTACAGTTACTTCATTGTTACATTTCAAATCATCCTGAGGGTTAATTATGACATGCGGTTGTCGACCAAACAGAATTTCAAAAGGAGACAGATTAAGAGGGGACCTGGGAGTGGTTCTGATACTATACAAAACAATGGGTAAAGCTTCTGGCCACGTCAATCCTGTCTCTGCCATTACTTTACTCAATTTATTTTTAATAGTGCTGTTCACTCTTTCGACCTTCGCACTCGCCTGTGGACGGTACGGAGTGTGCAGCTTACTATCAATTCCCATCAACTTACACATTCCTTGAAAGACATCACCTGTAAAATGGGTACCCCTATCACTTTCAATGATTCTAGGGATACCATATCTACATACAAATTCCTGCACAATTTTCTTAGCTGTAAACATAGCGGTATTTGTAGCTGCTGGAAAAGCCTCGACCCAATTCGAGAAAACATCTATGCAAACAAGTACATATTTCAAATTTCTACATGGGGGTAATTGAATGAAGTCAATTTGTATTACTTGGAAAGGGCCGCCGGCAGGTGGGATATGGGAGGGTTCTGTAGGTATTGCCTTTCCAATATTCTTTCTCAGACAGGTAAGGCATGACATTGCTCTTTTACTAGCATGAGAGGAGAATCCTGGGGCGCACCAGTATGCTCTTACCAATTTGCACATCCCCTCCTTGCCTAGATGAGTCAGCCCGTGAGCTGCTTCAGCCAGACACGGAAGGTATGCCCTGGGGGCCACTGGTTTACCATGTCCATCCGTCCAGAGCCCTGAGGACTCCTGGCCATATCCCTTTGCCTTCCAGACTGCCTTCTCCTGAGTGGAACACAAATTCTGCATTTCACACAACTTTTGTGTGTTGATGGTATTAAATACCATCAGTTGTGTGGTGTCTGTCCGTATGGGGGTAGCAGCTGCAAGCTTTGCAGCTTCGTCTGCTCGGCTGTTACCAAGGGATACTGGGTCTTGACTATATGTATGTGCTTTACATTTGATAACAGCCACTCTGTCGGGTTCCTGTATCGCTGTTAGAAGCCTTTTTATGTGAGCTGCATGCGCTATCGGTGTACCAGCTGCCGTCATGAAATTTCTGAGACGCCATAGCGCTCCGAAATCATGGACTACCCCGAACGCGTATCTAGAATCGGTGTAGATATTGGCAGACTTACCCTTAGCCAATTCACATGCTCTGGTTAGGGCGACCAGTTCAGCAACCTGGGCTGAGTGAGGTGGGCCTAGCGGTTCCGCTTCTATGGTGTCTTGGTCATCTACGACTGCGTATCCAGTACACAAGTCTCCCGAGTCTGACTGTCTGTGACAACTACCGTCCGTGTAGAACGTGAGTTCTGCATCTTCTAGTGGATTGTCACTGATGTCAGGCCTTGCGGTAAAATTTTGGGTCAAATATTCCATACAATCATGTGTATCTTCCTTTGCATTAAATCCTCCTTCCCCATCACTCTCACCTCCCACCCTTTGTGCCTGTCCAGGCACACCTGGGAGAAATGTTGCAGGGTTTAATGCGCTGCATCTCCTTATGGTGATGTTTACTGGGGCCATTAATGCCAATTCCCATCTCGTAAACCTTGCTGATGAGACATGTCTGGTTTGGGCAGAATTCAATAAGGCCGATACCGCATGTGGTGTATGGATTGTGAGGTTGTGGCCTAGCACGACATCTTCGCTTTTCGTCACTAGCAATGCTATCGCTGCAACGCTACGCAAGCATGTGGGGAGGGATCGCGCTACCGTGTCTAGCTGCGCGCTGTAGTATGCAATTGGCCTGCTGGCATCACCGTGTTTTTGTGTTAGTACCCCTGCTGCGCACCCAGCACTTTCTGTTCCGTATAGCTCAAAGGGTTTCCCATAGTCTGGCATACCTAATGCTGGTGCCTGCGTTAGGCACTGTTTGAGTCTCTCAAATGCTGTTTCGGATTCGTCTGTATGCGAAATCCGATCAGGTTTGTTTGAGGAGACCATTTCCTGCAAAGGTAGTGCTAATATGGAAAACCCTGGGATCCAATTACGGCAATACCCACACATTCCTAAAAACGTCCTGATCTGTTGCTGGGTTTGTGGCAGTGTCATGTCTCTAATGGCTTGGATTCTATCAGCGGTCAGGTGTCTCAGTCCTTGTGTTAGACCAGGCATTCCCAACCACGGTCCTCAAGGCACACCAACAGTGCAGGTTTTAGTGATATCCAGGCTGCAGCACAGATGGTTAAATCAAAATAACTGAGCTACTAATTAAGTCACCTGTGCTGAAGCCTGGATATCACTAAAACCTGCACTGTTGGTGTGCCTTGAGGACCGTGGTTGGGAATGCCTGTGTTAGACAGTGTCCCAAGTATTTTACCTTAGCTTGGCATAATTGCAACTTGTCTTTGGAGACCTTGTGACCTGTGTCTGAAAGATGAAACAGGAGCTGTTTCGTATCCTTCAGGGATGCCTCCAATGAATCAGAACACAGCAGTAGATCATCCACGTACTGTATCAACACTGATCCACTTTCCGGTTGGAAAGACTGTAAACAATCATGCAAAGCCTGAGAAAATATACTTGGACTATCTATGAAGCCTTGGGGTAACCGAGTCCACGTATATTGGACTCCTCTGTATGTGAATGCAAACAAATATTGGCTGTCAGGGTGCAGAGGTACCGAAAAGAAAGCGGAGCAGAGGTCAATAACAGTGAAAAATTTGGCAGTGGGAGGAATTTGCATTAGGATGACAGCTGGATTAGGCACTACGGGGAACTGACTCTCGACTATTTTGTTAATCCCCCTTAGATCCTGCACTAGCCTGTAACCCCTCCCCCCACTCTTTTTAACAGGGAAGATGGGACTATTTGCTGTGCTGGACGTTCTTACTAGAATGCCCTGTTGTAGCAAGCGCTCTATTACCGGGAAAACTCCTAACTCCACCTCTGGCTTCAGAGGATACTGTGGGATTTTTGGAGCTATCCTACCATCTTTTACTTGTACAACTACTGGAGCTACATTTGCCATTAATCCAGTGTCCTGTCCATCTTTTGTCCAAAGCGACTCTGGTATCTGAGATGTCATCTCTTCTACTTGGGATGGATTCCTATTTGTCATAATGGAATGTGACATTAATTTTGATGGGGAGTCTAACATGTCTCGTACTTCCTGAGCGTGATTCTCAGGGATGTCCAAGAATACACCTTCAGGAGTACAATAAATGACGCAACCCATTTTACATAGTAAGTCTCTTCCCAGGAGATTGGTCGGTGCCGATGCAGCCAGCAAAAAGGAATGCTTGGTATGCAAAGGCCCTATTGTAATCTCGGCTGGTTTGCTAACAGGGTAGTGCTGGACTACTCCTGTTACTCCTATGGCTGGAACTGTCCTACCAGTGGTTCTCATGCCCACTGTCGAATTGATCACTGACTTGGCCGCCCCTGTGTCTACAAGAAAGTTTAAAGTTTTACCGGCTACATTGATTGCAATCTCTGGTTCGCTTCCAAGACTGGCAATCAATTTAACTGGTTGCAGATTACAGGTATGGCCACACCCCTATTGGGTATGCTGACCTCCCTGAATCCCGCTGGCAGCAACTACTTGTGAGGGAGTTAGCTGGGAACTACCAGAGGCATGCCAATCTCTGTGTGGGGGATATCTTTTTGTTTCCCCTGTATGTGGCTCAAAACTCCGCCTCTGTGGACCCTGCTCCCAATGTCGTGTGTGGTGTTGTTGTCTAGGGGGTTGAAAAGATCTTTGTACATTTCTTACTCTACAGTCTCGTGCATAGTGTCCCGGTCTGTTACAAGAAAAACATGTTATTACACTTGCCTTACCCACAGGATTCGGTGGTACATACGCAGGCTGCCTTGTGGTCAGCGCCTGTATACTTACGGACATCAACTTATCACTTTGCGACTCCCTGTGCCTAGTGATATTTCTGTCGTGATCAATAGTAGCCTCTCTCAAGGTGGACACTGACAGACCTCGCCAACATGGCTGCGTGGTCTGTACCCTAGCTTTTAATGTTTCTTTCAAACCATCCATCAGTACAGATACTGCTACTTCTCGATGGTTTGGGTTGGTCTTAATGTCTTCTATACCAGTGTACTTTGCCATTTCTAATAGTGCCCGGTGAAAATATTCTATTGCCGTTTCGGACTCCTTTTGCTTAATGGAAAATATTTTATTCCATTTAACAACGGCTGGGAAATACTCTTTTAGCTGTAAATTTATCCTTTTTACATTATCCTTGTTGTACACGTCTGTAAGCGGTACATCTTTATCCAATGCACAATCAGCTAAAAACTGAGTTGCATCAACATTGGAAGGTAAACAAGCTCTTAGCAGTATCTGCCAATCCTTGTTGTTGGGTTCTACCGTGTTACCTAAATCCCTGATGTATTTTTGGCTAGCAACTAAATCCTTCCTGGGGTCAGGAAATTCGGACACTATTGTTCTTAATTCCATTCTGGAAAATGGAGTGTACATGGCAATGTTCCTTATGGGAGTGGCGCCAGACACATCTGTTTTTCCATTGGGAACTGCTATTACCCTTACAGGAGCAATTCTAACAGCCTCTTCCTGTGTAGATTCTACAGCTTGTTGTGGTACAATTGTTTCAGTGTAGTGCATGGTGCCGTACTTACCCGTTGACACGACCTCACCTATCCCTCCGCTAGGGGCTTTCACTAATCTCGTGGGTGTCGCTGTGCCTACTGTGGTCTCTGCTATGGTGGCTGCAAGAGAGAGAGCTGAAATTGTTGCTGAATCGTCTTCTTGATCACACTCCTGAGGAAGGTTCAAAACAGGGTACATCTTGCACGGGTTAATACTTGCATGAGTTATTTGGTTAACATCATTAACATTTACAGTGTTACTAAGAGTTTGTGTTTTACAACCCAGTGCGTTTCTCTCCGCAATCAACTTCTCTCCTGCAATGTATGGTGGAGGAGGAGCTGTGGCAATCAACTTCCTGACTGCCCCAGATCCCGCCGCCAGAGCCAAACCTCTCTGTATCTCACCTTCCTGGTGCCATAACTGTAAATAATCATGATGCTGAATTCGTCTCTTTGCTGATTTTACGAGACATATCCTCCTCCTTAAATTTTGTAACACCTCTGGACTGAAGCTACCTATTCTTGGGAACTTGTCCCTGTCTTGTACAGTCATTCTCTCCCATTCATCACATAAAGATTCGGTGTGAATTCCATATTTTTCACACATTACATATCGTGCCGACCCAACTGGTCGGTTCACAGAATCAACCTGAACCAGGGTTGATCGCCCCCTACCTGAGCAACTGGCCCCCATAGTCTGTAGGTGTTGCTTAATCCTCCTTGGATTTTCTGTATCAAGGTTTTCAGCAAGCCTTTTCAGACAACCAAATTACTCCACAGTAGGCCGGCGGTGGCGGTTTACCGAGTACCCCACTCACTCGCCCACCTCGACCAATACGACCTGTAAACACCGTTATGATGCCAGCGTACTCGATACAGGGCCCCTATGGAACCTTCAGTTTACTGGAACATATGAGGGTTACCCGCAGGACACTTACTCTTTCCAGTAAAGTTGGGGTTGTTAGATAGTTCCTGAGTGACCAGCGAACTTCCCTTCCAAAAATAAAAAATTACACAAATCACGTCAGAATGTACAAATAGCGTTTGTGACCACTTTACTCTAATGGTATTTAGGTCAGATTACTAACTACTGCACACAATTACGTGTGGTCCAATCGTTCAGTACACGAGCACTATTTGTCATGTACTGAAAGACCAATGGAATCGATGTTTCCGGCCGCGATTCCTTCAGCAAGAGCTTATGGCCTATATGGGTTCTGCACCAACACCCCAGGCGTTGTGCCACTGGACTTTTATAGCGGACCTTTTACCTTACGACCTCCTGGTCTTGTTCCTTATGACCTCCTGGTCTTGTTACCTTATGGTCCGCTATACTCTAATGCTCAAATATTATTTAACCAGAGATGCCTCCCTGGCCACCGTATATGTCACTTACACGTATGTTCCTTGACGAGTACCCGACTTTCCTTTTGGTTCCACCTTTAAAATTGTATAAACTTTTGTATACAAAACACACTCACTCAACACATGTACACTTTGTTTCTATATCTATTTCTGCGCAGAAATTGTCTTCAGGCCAAAAGTGTTACCAATTAGGAGCAGGATCTGTTAAACTAAATTTCAGATTTTCCAAAAAATAGATTTGCGTTATTTACCGCGTCGCGTTATCTACCGCTGTGCGTTACTTATCGCTTTTGCGCTAATTATCGCTTTTCGTGACTTGGGCTACGTGGGCGTAACCAGACGCTACGTTGCGTAATGAACGCTGCGTGCGTCTGCCTTTTGGATTGCGTACGCTAGTCTTTGTTAGCGACACGTGTACGCAATGCAAAGGATCCACCGTAACACAATATATTTATTTATCAATGTAGATGATCCCTGATCGTCTACCGCAATCCACACTGACTGCCTTGTATCTCAGACAAACCGTGTGTTTGTTCTATACTTTAACTATTACCTCTACTTTTAAATAACAGCAAATCTCTTTTTTAGCACTTTCTATCAACTATAAAAAAAAAAATTGGCAAACAGGAATAGTGATATACGAAATTTGAAAAAGAAATGCAGATAAATGTATGCGTACGCAAGACAAAAGAAAAATAAACAGTTTTAAAAGACACAAACGTTTTGTTCTTACTTCCGGTTACCGGATTCCTTCAGCACTCTTTACCTAAGCGAAGCAGACGCTTATCCCGTCAGCAACTGCGAGACAACCTCCCACCCTTTTGCTGGGGGATAACGTCTGCTGATCTACCTAGTGCAGATGTGAAAAGGACCGGACGAGCCCGCAATTGACAATGCTAAATTCCTTGTCGTATAAACAACCCTTATGAAGCTAAGAACACTGTACGCTGTTTATTTAAGAAATACCGTAATGATACGCTATTTGCGTAACGATCGCTCAGCCGTAGGCGAGACGCTCAAGCGTCACGTTCGCTCACGGCCCAGTGATCACAGGACACGTTATTGGTTATGTCTAGGGGAAAGATTCGCTGTAACGTAGCATACGCTAGAGACCACGAGGAGGTCACCAGCGGTGCAGACGCTCACAACACTATACCTTTATGTTAAACCTTATACCGACGAAACACACAGAATACCTTAATGTGAATACAGGGTGTAAGTGCAACCTTGTGGAACCTGACTATCTACAAAGCTGCATGAGCGTCACCGACGCTCAAATGAACACTTAACACTATAGTAAATACACAGATACTGGTTTAGGTTTCCAAGGCCTATTAACTGTATTATGTCTAATATACTTGTAAAAGGGGATAACAGTACATATGATACACTACAATATAACAGAGACTTCCTAACCACAGAACTAAACAATAAATACAAAAAGACAATACTACACTGACCTAAATGCAATACGATACAATACTATAATACTATAAGGTATTTAAGAGAAAAAGAGGAGAGAGAGAGATAGAGAGAGAGAGAGAGAGATTGGCTCGCAGAAAGACAATGATTATGGAGAGAACTTACGCACAAAGGGTATGATCGCCAGCGCCTCGATATCCAGCTCCCGATTATCAGCAGATAACCGTTGATGAGAGAGTGAGAGCTGGATGTGGTCGGCCTGCCTATTTATGCTCCACACACAATGCAATCTCCTGGTCCTACAATCCCATTGTCCATTGGCCGAAGGAATTCGGCCCTGCATCATAACAAAAGGTCATAGGGTGATTCATACAGGTGGGCTGTGACGATTTCCAACAGCTCAGGTGGGTGGGAAACTGGGGTTTCCCGCCGCATACCTGAGTATGTGCAAATCATAGAAATGGACATAAACTTCTTATGTCCATAACTATTCGCACGAGCGATTAATACGCTCCAAACCAACACCGGAATATTGCTAATCAAATACTCTTCCGATGGGTACCAAACACTGCTGTATGATTCCTGTTAAACCCTTCGTACGATGCAAAGAGGGATTCCTCAGCTCTGGGACTTTATACTTTAACCAAACTTACAGAAACTATCAAAGGGATCATGATCTATAAACTACATTAATTGTGAACATTTGTAACTAATGAGTCGCACGCTACGATCACATAAACTCTACCGTAAATGCGCATACTGCGCGTGCGAGTGCACGCTATTGCGGGTATGCGCTTCCACGGGAGAGCGTACGCATGCGCAGCACGGACCAGTGTGCGGTGCAAATATGGCAACGTGCATTGAGACATTTTTCTGACTTTGACAAAATCCAGTCCAGTGGTACTGCCGTATAAGTCCAGTGTTACTGCCGTATAAGTCTAGTGATACTGCTGTATAATTCCAGTGGTACTGGCATATAAATCAAGTGGTACTGCCGTATAAATCCAGTCCAGTGGTACTGCCGTATAAGTCCAGTGATACTGCTGTATAAATCCAGTCCAGTGGTACTGCCATATAAATCCAGTCCAGGGGTACTGCCATATAAGTCCAGTTCAGTGGTGCTGTCTTGTGTTGCATCAGTCCAGTGGTAATGTCGTGTGCTGCCATAAGTCCAGTGGTGGTGTCCTGTGCTGTATATTATTTACTCCAAATAAAAGGATTATATACATTACTTATATTATTATCCAAATAATTTTTACAGGGTTTGCCCTGTGTGGTGTAGGGGTACGCTCACCTGTGCTGCATATTATTATAATAGCTCCAAATAAAAGGGTTACTATTATCCAAATTTATTTTACAGGCTTTGCCGTGTGTGTGTGGTTTAGGGGTACGCTCTCCTGTGCCACCAAAATTGTGCGTGTATTACATCTGGGCAAATTCCAGCATGTCCCATGTTGTTTGTGCCGCACATTTGTGTCACTTAGCTTAGTCATACAGCTACCTCATTGCACCTCTTTTTCTTCTTTGCATGATGTGCTATTTTGGGCCTAGTTTTTTAAGTGCCATCCTATCTGGCACTGCAGTGCCACTCCCAGATGGGCCAGGTGTTTGTGCTGCACACTTGTGTCACTTAGCTTAGTCATACAGCTACCTCATTGCACCTCTTTTCTTCTTTGTATGATGTGCTGTTTGGGGCCTAGTTTCTGAATAGTGCCATCCTGTCTGCCACTGCAGTGCCACTCCTAGATGGGCCAGGTGTTTCTACCGCACACTTGTGTCACTTAGCTTAGTCATACAGCCTCCTCGGTACAACCTTTTGGAGTAAAAACAATATTGTGAGGTGTTCAGTGTTCAGAATAGACTGGAAATGAGTGGAAATTAATGTTATTGAGGTTAATAATACTGTAAGATCAAAATTACCTCCAAATTCTGTGATTTTAGCTGTTTAGCTGTTTTTGTGTTTTTATTTTCAAAAATCATCCAGATTCAAAGCCAAAACCCGAGAGGGTGGTTTTGGCAAATCAATCCAGATCCAAAACACGAGCCTGGAACCAGATACAAAACATGAAAAGTGCCCGCCGCACAACTCTAATTTATATTTGTGAAAGAGACAGGAACATGTTAATCAGATTGTGTTTGGGAAAGCCATTGGTTTGGTTCATGTATGAAAAGGAGCAGAACATTGCTTTATCTGATCCTTAACACTTTTGAAATGTAACTTGTATTTATTTATATTTTGTGCGATTACCTGATTGATTGGAGAAGACAGGGAGGGCTTACCCCCCTGTGGTTCTGTGTGTAGAATTGAGATAAAAAAGGTCTGTGAGCCTCCAAGGGTATTATACCATTTTCATTCTGCTGTGAACATCTTGCTGTATGCTGTTTCCCCTAGCAATAGGGAAGAGTCCTCTTTAGAACTATTGCAAATAAACATCATTAGCCTCAAGAGGACCATTTCATCTTGTGACCTGCAGGGCTAGGCAAAACCTAGCTCCATTTTCTGGCTATCCTGGATACACCCAGTGTCTCCAAGCTCTGCCTTTCCACCTGCTACCATGCTATGCTTAGATTGGGGATTCGGGGATTAATCAGCACCACACAGGGTGGTAAGACAGCGTGTTGACACATACAGAGCAGAACTGTGGTTCCAGATGCCACGGCTACAAGGAGTCTGGTGGTGGCAGCGTAGTACATGCCCACTGCGCAGTGGGTGGAGTCAGTAACAGGCGGTTACCGACGGTAAACGGGAATCCCCTAATTGGCCAGGTCCCATATGACCTAAACTCTATTCTGTGACTAGGGGACGGGACGTAAAGCGGTGAGGGCTCTCGTATGGAACCGTCTGGTCACAGAGACATTTGCTAGCACACAGATAACAATGATCCTGTGGATATGAAGTGTTTTGTACAGCCCATAAATTGCTTTGGAGTGTGCACTTAAAAGCTCTAACTCTCTCACCAGCTCATAGAGAATTACAGTAAGTGGTTCCTGTGATTCAGGCAAATCATTTAAATAATCTCCAGATCAGGATTCCAGGTCCAGCCATGCACAACAAAGCCTCACTCGATAGAGCCTCTTCCATTGATCACCATTTTTTTGTGCCTGGTAAAGCTTAAAGAGGATTGCTAGTTGTCCAGCTATACAGAGGTGGTGTTGAGTGTAAAGTTGTTAAAGTGACTAAAAGATGGTTGTTCCTACCTACAATATGTGTCCATGAAACTTACAGCTAGACATAAGCGGATCTGGTTCTCCGAGAACTGGACCCATCCGAACTTTGGAATGTCCCGATCCGAGTCCGGCTCTGGGTTTTCCAGTAGACTCAGGTCCCAAAACAAGGCAAAACGTCATCATCCTGCTGTCGGATTCTCGCAGGGTTTTGGATTTTATAAAGGTCCCGGTGATAGGCACCATTTTATCTCTGACTGTAGAGAGTTTACTGAACGGACATGTATATCTCAATCCTGGGTTGTGTAGCATGGGCTGGTGGCTGTTGTGCGGCTGGTCCTCTGTCTGTCTTTTGCTGTATCTGACCAGGGGTGGTCTGTCCACCTGGGGGTGATCTGTATCTACATCCAGAGGCTATGCCCAGTGTTAATAAAAAATACAGTAATCTGTGTACATCCAGGGGCTGGTGTGTACTATCAGTATCAGTCCAGGGGTGCTCTGAGTGTCGTCTGCTGTATCTGACAAGGGGTTCTCTGTCCACCTATGGTGATCTGTCCATACATCCAGGGGCTCTGCCCCAGTTTTAATTAAAAACCCAGTTTACTTGGGCTGGTGTGTTCTATCAGTATCAGTTCAGGGGTGCTCTGTCTGTCGTCTGTTTTGTCTGACAAGGGGCTGCTGTGTCCTCCATCGGTGAGCTGTCCACCTAGGGGTTATCTGTCCGTACATCCAGGGGCTCTTCCCCATTGTTAAATAAATTAAACAAATATTTTATTAATTTAAAATTATATATATATATATATATATATATATATATATATGTTTGTGCTGTACCCTAGTATAAATCCAGGAACTGCTGTGTCTGTATAAGGGTGCTCTGTCCATCTATCCAGGGGCTGTGCCCCAGTGTTAAAAAAATAAAATGAATATTTTATTAATTTAAAATATAGATTTTGTTTTGTGCTGTACCCCAGTATATATCAAGGGGCTGCTTTGTCTGTACAGGGGTACTCTGTCCACTGATCCAGGGGCTCCAACCAGTGTAAAATTAAAATAATAAAAGTTAAAAAGCCTAAAATCTAATTATAAATATATATATATTTTTTGTTTGTGTTGTACCCCAGTGTACTATACAATTTTTATTTGATTACTGTGACACTGCCGGTCAGACCACAGTATATTATTATTTTGTACACATACACATATTGTGTGACACTGTGGGTGAAGTTGATACCACAGTAATATATTTTATTTCGTACTTATACACGTATTGTGTGATACTGTAGGTAAGATAAACCGTAGTGTTAGATTATTAACTCTGACTCATACACGTATTGCGAAACTGTAGGTGGTAGTGATGAGCACCGGAAATTTTTCTGGTTTTGTGTTTTGGTTTTGGTTTCGGTTCCGCGGCCGTGTTTTGGGTTCGAACACGTTTTGGCAAAACCTCACCGAATTTTTTTTGTTGGATTCGGGTGTGTTTTGGATTCGGGTGTTTTTTTTAAAAAACCCTAAAAAACAGCTTAAATCATAGAATTTGGGGGTCATTTTGATCCCAAAGTATTATTAACCTCAATAACCATAATTTCCACTCATTTTCAGTCTATTCTGAACACCTCACACCTCACAATATTATTTTTAGTCCTAAAATTTGCACCGAGGTCGCTGGATGGCTAAGCTAAGCGACCCAAGTGGCCGACACAAACACCTGGCCCATCTAGGAGTGGCACTGCAGTGTCACGCAGGATGGCCCTTCCAAAAAACACTCCCCAAACAGCACATGACGCAAAGAAAAAAAGAGGCGCAATGAGGTAGCTGTGTGAGTAAGCTAAGCGACCCTAGTGGCCGACACAAACACCTGGCCCATCTAGGAGTGGCACTGCAGTGTCACGCAGAATGGCCCTTCCAAAAAACACTCCCCAAACAGCACATGACGCAAAGAAAAAAAGAGGCGCAATGAGGTAGCTGTGTGAGTAAGCTAAGCGACCCTAGTGGCCGACACAAACACCTGGCCCATCTAGGAGTGGCACTGCAGTGTCACGCAGGATGGCCCTTCCAAAAAACACTCCTCAAACAGCACATGACGCAAAGAAAAAAAGAGGCGCAATGAGGTAGCTGTGTGAGTAAGCTAAGCGACCCTAGTGGCCGACACAAACACCTGGCCCATCTAGGAGTGGCACTGCAGTGTCACGCAGGATGGCCCTTCCAAAAAACACTCCCCAAACAGCACATGACGCAAAGAAAAAAAGAGGCGCAATGAGGTAGCTGTGTGAGTAAGCTAAGCGACCCTAGTGGCCGACACAAACACCTGGCCCATCTAGGAGTGGCACTGCAGTGTCACGCAGGATGGCCCTTCCAAAAAACACCCCCCAAACAGCACATGATGCAAAGAAAAATGAAAGAAAAAAGAGGTGCAACCCTTATGTTGTATAAACAGGACATGCACACTTTAACCAACCCATCATTTCAGTGACAGGGTCTGCCACACGACTGTGACTGAAATGACGGGTTGGTTTGGACCCCCACCAAAAAAGAAGCAATTAATCTCTCCTTGCACAAACTGGCTCTACAGAGGCAAGATGTCCACCTCATCATCATCCTCCGATATATCACCGTGTACATCCCCCTCCTCACAGATTATCAATTCGTCCCCACTGGAATCCACCATCTCAGCTCCCTGTGTACTTTGTGGAGGCAATTGCTGCTGGTGAATGTCTCCACGGAGGAATTGATTATAATTCATTTTAATGACCATCATCTTCTCCACATTTTCTGGATGTAACCTCGTACGCCGATTGCTGACAAGGTGAGCGGCGGCACTAAACACTCTTTCGGAGTACACACTTGTGGGAGGGCAACTTAGGTAGAATAAAGCCAGTTTGTGCAAGGGCCTCCAAATTGCCTCTTTTTCCTGCCAGTATAAGTACGGACTGTCTGACGTGCCTACTTGGATGCGGTCACTCATATAATCCTCCACCATTCTTTCAATGGGGAGAGAATCATATGCAGTGACAGTAGACGACATGTCCGTAATCGTTGTCAGGTCCTTCAGTCCGGACCAGATGTCAGCATCAGCAGTCGCTCCAGACTGCCCTGCATCACCGCCAGCGGGTGGGCTCGGAATTCTGAGCCTTTTCCTCGCACCCCCAGTTGCGGGAGAATGTGAAGGAGGAGATGTTGACAGGTCGCGTTCCGCTTGACTTGACAATTTTGTCACCAGCAGTTCTTTGAACCCCAGCAGACTTGTGTCTGCCGGAAAGAGAGATCCAAGGTAGGTTTTAAATCTAGGATCGAGCACGGTGGCCAAAACGTAGTGCTCTGATTTCAACAGATTGACCACCCGTGAATCCTTGTTAAGCGAATTAAGGGCTCCATCCACAAGTCCCACATGCCTAGCGGAATTGCTCTGTGTTAGCTCCTCCTTCAATGTCTCCAGCTTCTTCTGCAAAAGCCTGATGAGGGGAATGACCTGACTCAGGCTGGCAGTGTCTGAACTGACTTCACGTGTGGCAAGTTCAAAAGGTTGCAGAACCTTGCACAACGTTGAAATCATTCTCCACTGCGCTTGAGACAGGTGCATTCCACCTCCTATATCGTGCTCAGTTGTATAGGCTTGAATGGCCTTTTGCTGCTCCTCCAACCTCTGAAGCATATAGAGGGTTGAATTCCACCTCGTTACCACTTCTTGCTTCAGATGATGGCAGGGCAGGTTCAGGCGTTTTTGGTGGTGCTCCAGTCTTCTGTACGTGGTGCCTGTACGCCGAAAGTGTCCCGCAATTCTTCTGGCCACCGACAGCATCTCTTGCACGCCCCTCTCGTTTTTTAAATAATTCTGCACCACCAAATTCAAGGTATGTGCAAAACATGGGACGTGCTGGAATTTGCCCAGATTTAATGCACACACAATATTGCTGGCGTTGTCCAATGCCACAAATCCACAGGAGAGTCCAATTGGGGTAAGCCATTCTGCGATGATCTTCCTCAGTTGCCGTAAGAGGTTTTTAGCTGTGTGCGTATTCTGGAAAGCGGTGATACAAAGTGTAGCCTGCCTAGGAAAGAGTTGGCGTTTGCGAGATGCTGCTACTGGTGCCGCCGCTGCTGTTCTTGCGGCGGGAGTCCATACATCTACCCAGTGGGCTTTCACAGTCATATAGTCCTGAGCCTGCCCTGCTCCACTTGTCCACATGTCCGTGGTTAAGTGGACATTGGGTACAACTGCATTTTTTAGGACACTGGTGAGTCTTTTTCTGAGGTCTGTGTACATTTTCGGTATCGCCTGCCTAGAGAAATTAAACCTAGATGGTATTTGGTACCGGGGACACAGTACCTCCAACAAGTCTCTAGTTGCCTCTGCAGTAATGATGGATACCGGAACCACGTTTCTCACCGCCCAGGATGCCAAGGCCTCAGTTATCCGCTTTGCAGCAGGATGACTGCTGTGATATTTCATCTTCCTCGCAAAGGACTGTTGGACAGTCAATTGCTTGGTGGAAGTAGTAAAAGTGGTCTTACGAGTACGACTTCCCCTCTGGGATGACCATCGACTCCCAGCAGCAACAACAGCAGCGCCAGCAGCAGTAGGCGTTACACGCAAGGATGCATCGGAGGAATCCCAGGCAGGAGAGGACTCGTCATAATTTCCAGTGACATGGCCTGCAGGACTATTGGCATTCCTGGGGAAGGAGGAAATTGACACTGAGGGAGTTGGTGGGGTGGTTTGCGTGAGCTTGGTTACAAGAGGAAGGGATTTACTGGTCAGTTGACTGCTTCCGCTGTCGCCCAAAGTTTTTGAACTTGTCACTGACTTATGATGAATGCGCTGCAGGTGACGTATAAGGGAGGATGTTCCGAGGTGGTTAACGTCCTTACCCCTACTTATTACAGCTTGACAAAGGCAACACATGGCTTGACAAATGTTGTCCGCATTTCTGTTGAAATACTTCCACACCGAAGAGCTGATTTTTTTTGTATTTTCACCAGGCATGTCAATGGCCCTATTCCTCCCACGGACAACAGGTGTCTCCCCGGGTGCCTGACTTAAACAAACCACCTCACCATCAGAATCCTCCTGGTCAATTTCCTCCCCAGCGCCAGCAACACCCATATCCTCCTCATCCTGGTTTACTTCAACACTGACATCTTCAATCTGACTATCAGGAACTGGACTGCGGGTGCTCCTTCCAGCACTTGCAGGGGGCGTGCAAATGGTGGAAGGCACATGCTCTTCACATCCAGTGTTGGGAAGGTCAGGCATCGCAAACGACACAATTGGACTCTCCTTGTGGATTTGTGATTTCGAAGAACGCACAGTTCTTTGCTGTGCTTTTGCCAGCTTGAGTCTTTTCATTTTTCTAGCGAGAGGCTGAGTGCTTCCATCCTCATGTGAAGCTGAACCACTAGCCATGAACATAGGCCAGGGCCTCAGCCGTTCCTTGCCACTCCGTGTGGTAAATGGCATATTGGCAAGTTTACGCTTCTCCTCCGACAATTTTATTTTAGATTTTTGAGTCCTTTTTTTACTGATATTTGGTGTTTTGGATTTTACATGCTCTGTACTATGACATTGGGCATCGGCCTTGGCAGACGACGTTGCTGGCATTTCATCGTCTCGGCCATGACTAGTGGCAGCAGCTTCAGCACGAGGTGGAAGTCGATCTTGATCTTTCCCTATTTTTGGAACCTCAACATTTTTGTTCTCCATATTTTAATAGGCACAACTAAAAGGCACCTCAGGTAAACAATGGAGATGGATGGATACTAGTATACTTATGGATGGACGAGCGACTGCCGACACAGAGGTAGCTACAGCCGTGGACTACCGTACTGCGTCTGCTGCTAATATAGACTGGATGATAATGATATAAAAAATATATATATATATCACTACTGCAGCCGGACAGGTATATATTATATAATGACGGACTTGCTGGACACTGTCAGCTCAGCACTGCAGACTCCTAAAGTAAGCTACTAGTATCAAGAAGATAGAAAAAAAAAAAACACCACAGGTAGGTGGTATACAATTATGGATGGACGAGCGACTGCCGACACAGAGGTAGCTACAGCCGTGGACTACCGTACTGCGTCTGCTGCTAATATAGACCGGATGATAATGATATAAAAAATATATATATATATATATATCACTACTGCAGCCGGACAGGTATATATTATATAATGACGGACCTGCTGGACACTGTCAGCTCAGCACTGCAGACTCCTAAAGTAAGCTACTAGTATCAAGAAGATAGAAAAAAAAATAAAACACCACAGGTAGGTGGTATATAATTATGGATGGACGAGCGACTGCCGACACAGAGGTAGCTACAGCCGTGGACTACCGTACTGCGTCTGCTGCTAATATAGACTGGATGATAATGATATAAAATATATATATATATATATATCACTACTGCAGCCGGACAGGTATATATTATATAACGACGGACCTGCTGGACACTGTCAGCTCAGCACTGCAGACTCCTAAAGTAAGCTACTAGTATCAAGAAGATAGAAAAAAAAAAACACCACGGGTAGGTGGTATACAATTATGGATGGACGAGCGACTGCCGACACAGAGGTAGCTACAGCCGTGGACTACCGTACTGCGTCTGCTGCTAATATAGACTGGATGATAATGAGATATAAAATATATATATATCACTACTGCAGCCGGACAGGTATATATTATATAATGACGGACCTGCTGGACACTGTCAGCTCAGCACTGCAAACTCCTAAAGTAAGCTACTAGTAGTATCAAGAAGAGAAAAAAAAAAAAAAACACCACAGGTAGGTGGTATACAATTATGGATGGACGAGCGACTGCCGACACAGAGGTAGCTACAGCCGTGGACTACCGTACTGCGTCTGCTGCTAATATAGACTGGATGATAATGAGATATAAAATATATATATATCACTACTGCAGCCGGACAGGTATATATTATATAATGACGGACCTGCTGGACACTGTCAGCTCAGCACTGCAGACTCCTAAAGTAAGCTACTAGTAGTATCAAGAAGATAGAAAAAAAAACACACCACAGGTAGGTGGTATACAATTATGGATGGACGAGCGACTGCCGACACAGAGGTAGCTACAGCCGTGGACTACCGTACTGCGTCTGCTGCTAATATAGACTGGATGATAATGAGATATAAAATATATATATATCACTACTGCAGCCGGACAGGTATATATTATATAATGACGGACCTGCTGGACACTGTCAGCTCAGCACTGCAGACTCCTAAAGTAAGCTACTAGTATCAAGAAGATAGAAAAAAAAAAACACCACAGGTAGGTGGTATACAATTATGGATGGACGAGCGACTGCCGACACAGAGGTAGCTACAGCCGTGGACTACCGTACTGCGTCTGCTGCTAATATAGACTGGATGATAATGAGATATAAAATATATATATATATATCACTACTGCAGCCGGACAGGTATATATTATATAATGACGGACCTGCTGGACACTGTCAGCTCAGCACTGCAGACTCCTAAAGTAAGCTACTAGTATCAAGAAGATAGAAAAAAAAAAACACCATGGGTAGGTGGTATACAATTATGGATGGACGAGCGACTGCCGACACAGAGGTAGCTACAGCCGTGGACTACCGTACTGCGTCTGCTGCTAATATAGACTGGATGATAATGATATAAAAAATATATATATATCACTACTGCAGCCGGACAGGTATATATTATATAATGACGGACCTGCTGGACACTGTCAGCAGAATGCGTTTATAGAATAAAAACACCACACGACGAGTGTTTAACTTTTTCAGGCAGACAATCACAATATACTGGTGGTCAGTGGTCACTGGTCAGTCACACTGGCAGTGGCACTCTGGCAGCAAAAGTGTGCACTGTTAAAATATGTACTCCTGCTATAACTGCCCCCCAGTCTCCCCCACAATTAAGCTGTGTGAGCAGTGAGCACTCAGCACAGTCAGATATACAGTATTACATAGATGATGCAGCACACTGAGGGCACACTGAGGCTGAGCACAGATATGGTATGTGACTGTGTCACACTGTGTATCATTTTTTTTCAGGCAGAGAACGGATTAATTAAACTGGTGGTCACTGGTCACACTATCAGCAAGTAGTACTCCTAATATGCTCCCCAAAATTAGTAAATCAAGTGTCTCTACTACTCTCTAGTCTACTCTAAACGGAGAGGACGCCAGCCACGTCCTCTCCCTATCAATCTCAATGCACGTGTGAAAATGGCGGCGACGCGCGGCTCCTTATATAGAATCCGAGTCTCGCGATAGAATCCGAGCCTCGCGAGAATCCGACAGCGGGATGATGACGTTCGGGCGCGCTCGGGTTAACCGAGCAAGGCGGGAAGATCCGAGTCTGCCTCGGACCCGTGTAAAAAGCGTGAAGTTCGGGGGGGGTTCGGTTTCCGAGAAACCGAACCCGCTCATCACTAGTAGGTGGTACATTTTTTTGTTCAAATTGTGGTGTGTGCTGTACCCCACTTGGTTCATGTTTCTTGATAGCTATGGAGGGCGAACAATTGAGAGAAGAACAGGAAGCACATACTAGTGCTGCAGGTGCTGCCGCCAGTCATGATGATACAAGTCCGTCAACGTCATTTACTAAGGCCAATGCCCAAGGGCATAGACAGCTTAAGTCAGGGCAAGTAAAATCAAAGAAAAAATAAATGTCGGATTAGTAAAAGTCAGATTAGTGCAATAACCAATAAAAATGGTTGTCTATGCAATAAACACTGTCAACGATGCCCCAATGATTAATTTACATTTTTTACATCAAACAAATTAATTTAAATGACTAATCAATCCTTCCTTCCACTACATACATACTCTACCTTACTTGGGCCCCTGATCTGTGTCAGATCATTTTTGCTGATTTTGGTTTCTTTATTTTTTTTTTACATTTACAAAAAAAAACTAAAATCACATGATTAGGCCTCTTTTTGTTCCTAGAGTATTATTAAACCCAATAACAATAATTTCCAGGCATTTCCAAGTAATTTTGACCACAGTACAAACAATGTAAAATATATATTGTACAAATCTGTAATCATCTGTACAGATTATTTTCAATCTCAATGTAAGATCAGTTCCTGAAAGTTATGGTTGACCTGGAAAAGGATCCACCCGTTGGAGTAGTTTGGCAACAATGGGTGGAGTGCCTCAGGTTGCCTCAGCCTGCCTCAGCCAGCTTTACGCAAGGTATGTACCATCACCATGTAGATAAATATGTATGTTTTTGACCAATATACACAACTCATTTTGTATTAATTAAACATATTTCCACTTTATTGCAGACATCCTGGCAGAAAAGGAGTGCTGGCTGTGGCTCCATTATATGGAATCAAAGTGAGCTGGTCAAAACTGACTGGAAATGAGTGGAAATTAATGTTATTGAGATTAATGATACTGTAGGAACAAAAACAGGCCAAAATGTTGCTGTTTTTATTATTATTTTTTTAAATACAGATCCAAAACCAAAACCCGCAAGAGCGGTTTTGTCAAAACCAATACAGATCCAAAACACGAAGGAGATACAGATCCAAAACCCAAACCTCAAGATTTGGGCCAGCGCACATCTCTACTTACTGCTAAAATCTTTACTTTACATTATGTTCAATATATTGTGCTATAACGTCATCTTGGAAACCTGATGAGCTGCATGTGATTATCTTTAGAGTATTGTTCACATTTCTCAATAGATCATTAATTCAAAGGTCAAACATGTCAGCTGTATAACCTTTGTTACCTGAATGTGTGCAGTGTGAATACGCTCTTTGTTCAGCAACATCACAGGGGTTACTACGATTGTATTAGCCAAGGGCGTCCAACACCCTCAATCTAGAGATGAGCGCCTGAAATTTTTCGGGTTTTGTGTTTTGGTTTTGGGTTCGGTTCCGCGGCCGTGTTTTGGGTTCGAACGCGTTTTGGCAAAACCTCACCGAATTATTTTTGTCGGATTCGGGTGTGTTTTGGATTCGGGTGTTTTTTTCCAAAAACACTAAAAAACAGCTTAAATCATAGAATTTGGGGGTCATTTTGATCCCAAAGTATTATTAACCTCAAAAACCATAATTTACACTCATTTTCAGTCTATTCTGAATACCTCACACCTCACAACATTATTTTTAGTCCTAAAATTTGCACCGAGGTCGCTGTGTGAGTAAGATAAGCGACCCTAGTGGCCGACACAAACACCGGGCCCATCTAGGAGTGGCACTGCAGTGTCACGCAGGATGTCCCTTCCAAAAAACCCTCCCCAAACAGCACATGACGCAAAGAAAAAAAGAGGCGCAATGAGGTAGCTGTGTGAGTAAGATTAGCGACCCTAGTGGCCGACACAAACACCGGGCCCATCTAGGAGTGGCACTGCAGTGTCACGCAGGATGGCCCTTCCAAAAAACCCTCCCCAAACAGCACATGACGCAAAGAAAAAAAGAGGCGCAATGAGGTAGCTGTGTGAGTAAGATTAGCGACCCTAGTGGCCGACACAAACACCGGGCCCATCTAGGAGTGGCACTGCAGTGTCACGCAGGATGGCCCTTCCAAAAAACCCTCCCCAAACAGCACATGACGCAAAGAAAAAAAGAGGCGCAATGAGGTAGCTGACTGTGTGAGTAAGATTAGCGACCCTAGTGGCCGACACAAACACCGGGCCCATCTAGGAGTGGCACTGCAGTGTCACGCAGGATGTCCCTTCCAAAAAACCCTCCCCAATCAGCACATGATGCAAAGAAAAAGAAAAGAAAAAAGAGGTGCAAGATGGAATTATCCTTGGGCCCTCCCACCCACCCTTATGTTGTATAAACAAAACAGGACATGCACACTTTAACCAACCCATCATTTCAGTGACAGGGTCTGCCACACGACTGTGACTGATATGACGGGTTGGTTTGGACCCCCCCCAAAAAAGAAGCAATTAATCTCTCCTTGCACAAACTGGCTCTACAGAGGCAAGATGTCCACCTCATCTTCACCCTCCGATATATCACCGTGTACATCCCCCTCCTCACAGATTATCAATTCGTCCCCACTGGAATCCACCATCTCAGCTCCCTGTGTACTTTGTGGAGGCAATTGCTGCTGGTCAATGTCTCCGCGGAGGAATTGATTATAATTCATTTTAATGAACATCATCTTCTCCACATTTTCTGGATGTAACCTCGTACGCCGATTGCTGACAAGGTGAGCGGCGGCACTAAACACTCTTTCGGAGTACACACTTGTGGGAGGGCAACTTAGGTAGAATAAAGCCAGTTTGTGCAAGGGCCTCCAAATTGCCTCTTTTTCCTGCCAGTATAAGTACGGACTGTGTGACGTGCCTACTTGGATGCGGTCACTCATATAATCCTCCACCATTCTATCAATGTTGAGAGAATCATATGCAGTGACAGTAGACGACATGTCCGTAATCGTTGTCAGGTCCTTCAGTCCGGACCAGATGTCAGCATCAGCAGTCGCTCCAGACTGCCCTGCATCACCGCCAGCGGGTGGGCTCGGAATTCTGAGCCTTTTCCTCGCACCCCCAGTTGCGGGAGAATGTGAAGGAGGAGATGTTGACAGGTCGCGTTCCGCTTGACTTGACAATTTTGTCACCAGCAGGTCTTTCAACCCCAGCAGACCTGTGTCTGCCGGAAAGAGAGATCCAAGGTAGGCTTTAAATCTAGGATCGAGCACGGTGGCCAAAATGTAGTGCTCTGATTTCAACAGATTGACCACCCGTGAATCCTTGTTAAGCGAATTAAGGGCTGCATCCACAAGTCCCACATGCCTAGCGGAATCGCTCCGTGTTAGCTCCTTCTTCAATGCCTCCAGCTTCTTCTGCAAAAGCCTGATGAGGGGAATGACCTGACTCAGGCTGGCAGTGTCTGAACTGACTTCACGTGTGGCAAGTTCAAAGGGCATCAGAACCTTGCACAACGTTGAAATCATTCTCCACTGCACTTGAGACAGGTGCATTCCATCTCCTATATCGTGCTCAATTGTATAGGCTTGAATGGCCTTTTGCTGCTCCTCCAACCTCTGAAGCATATAGAGGGTTGAATTCCACCTCGTTACCACTTCTTGCTTCAGATGATGGCAGGGCAGGTTCAGTAGTTTTTGGTGGTGCTCCAGTCTTCTGTACGTGGTGCCTGTACGCCGAAAGTGTCCCGCAATTTTTCTGGCCACCGACAGCATCTCTTGCACGCCCCTGTCGTTTTTTAAAAAATTCTACACCACCAAATTCAAGGTATGTGCAAAACATGGGACGTGCTGGAATTTGCCCATATTTAATGCACACACAATATTGCTGGCGTTGTCCGATGCCACAAATCCACAGGAGAGTCCAATTGGGGTAAGCCATTCCGCGATGATCTTCCTCAGTTGCCGTAAGAGGTTTTCAGCTGTGTGCGTATTCTGGAAAGCGGTGATACAAAGCGTAGCCTGCCTAGGAAAGAGTTGGCGTTTGCGAGATGCTGCTACTGGTGCCGCCGCTGCTGTTCTTGCGGCGGGAGTCCATACATCTACCCAGTGGGCTGTCACAGTCATATAGTCCTGACCCTGCCCTGCTCCACTTGTCCACATGTCCGTGGTTAAGTGGACATTGGGTACAACTGCATTTTTTAGGACACTGGTGAGTCTTTTTCTGACGTCCGTGTACATTCTCGGTATCGCCTGCCTAGAGAAGTGGAACCTAGATGGTATTTGGTAACGGGGGCACACTGCCTCAATAAATTGTCTAGTTCCCTGTGAACTAACGGCGGATACCGGACGCACGTCTAACACCAACATAGTTGTCAAGGACTCAGTTACCCGCTTTGCAGTAGGATGACTGCTGTGATATTTCATCTTCCTCGCAAAGGACTGTTGAACAGTCAATTGCTTACTGGAAGTAGTACAAGTGGGCTTACGACTTCCCCTCTGGGATGACCATCGACTCCCAGCGGCAACAACAGCAGCGCCAGCAGCAGTAGGCGTTACACGCAAGGATGCATCGGAGTAATCCCAGGCAGGAGAGGACTCGTCAGACTTGCCAGTGACATGGCCTGCAGGACTATTGGCATTCCTGGGGAAGGAGGAAATTGACACTGAGGGAGTTGGTGGGGTGGTTTGCGTGAGCTTGGTTACAAGAGGAAGGGATTTACTGGTCAGTGGACTGCTTCCGCTGTCACCCAAAGTTTTTGAACTTGTCACTGACTTATTATGAATGCGCTGCAGGTGACGTATAAGGGAGGATGTTCCGAGGTGGTTAACGTCCTTACCCCTACTTATTACAGCTTGACAAAGGGAACACACGGCTTGACACCTGTTGTCCGCATTTCTGGTGAAATACCTCCACACCGAAGAGCTGATTTTTTTGGTATTTTCACCTGGCATGTCAACGGCCATATTCCTCCCACGGACAACAGGTGTCTCCCCGGGTGCCTGACTTAAACAAACCACCTCACCATCAGAATCCTTCTGGTCAATTTCCTCCCCAGCGCCAGCAACACCCATATCCTCCTCATCCTGGTGTACTTCAACACTGACATCTTCAATCTGACTATCAGGAACTGGACTGCGGGTGCTCCTTCCAGCACTTTCAGGGGGCATGCAAATAGTGGAAGGCGCATGCTCTTCACGTCCAGTGTTGGGAAGGTCAGGCATCGCAACCGACACAATTGGACTCTCCTTGTGGATTTGGGATTTCAAAGAACGCACAGTTCTTTGCGGTGCTTTTGCCAGCTTGAGTCTTTTCAGTTTTCTAGCGAGAGGCTGAGTGCTTCCATCCTCATGTGAAGCTGAACCACTAGCCATGAACATAGGCCAGGGCCTCAGCCGTTCCTTGCCACTCCGTGTGGTAAATGGCATATTGGCAAGTTTACGCTTCTCCTCCGACAATTTTATTTTAGGTTTTGGAGTCCTTTTTTTTCTGATATTTGGTGTTTTGGATTTGACATGCTCTGTACTATGACATTGGGCATCGGCCTTGGCAGACGACGTTGCTGGCATTTCATCGTCTCGGCCATGACTAGTGGCAGCAGCTTCAGCACGAGGTGGAAGTGGATCTTGATCTTTCCCTAATTTTGGAACCTCAACTTTTTTGTTCTCCATATTTTATAGGCAGAACTAAAAGGCACCTCAGGTAAACAATGGAGATGGATGGATTGGATACTAGTATACAATTATGGACGGACTGCCACGGTTAGGTGGTATAAAAAAACCACGGTTAGGTGGTATATATTGTAATACAATTATGGATGGACGGACTGCCTGCCGAGTGCCGACACAGAGGTAGCCACAGCCGTGAACTACCGCACTGTACACTGGTTGATAAAGAGATAGTAGTATACTCGTAACAACTAGTATGACTGACTATGACGGTATAAAGAATGAAAAAAAAAACACGGTTAGGTGGTATATATTGTAATACAATTATGGATGGACGGACTGCCTGCCGAGTTCCGACACAGAGGTAGCCACAGCCGTGAACTACCGCACTGTACACTGGTTGATAAAGAGATAGTAGTATACTCGTAACAACTAGTATGACTGACTATGACGGTATAAAGAATGAAAAAAAAACCACGGTTAGGTGGTATATATTATAATACAATTATGGATGGACGGACTGCCTGCCGACTGCCGACACAGAGGTAGCCACAGCCGTGAACTACCGCACTGTACACTGGTTGATAAAGAGATAGTAGTATACTCGTAACAACTAGTATGACACTATGACGGTATAAAGAATGAAAAAAAAACCACGGTTAGGTGGTATATATTATAATAATACAATTATGGATGGACGGACTGCCTGCCGAGTTCCGACACAGAGGTAGCCACAGCCGTGAACTACCGCACTGTACACTGGTTGATAAAGAGATAGTAGTATACTCGTAACAACTAGTATGACTGACTATGACGGTATAAAGAATGAAAAAAAAACCACGGTTAGGTGGTATATATTATAATACAATTATGGATGGACGGACTGCCTGCCGACTGCCGACACAGAGGTAGCCACAGCCGTGAACTACCGCACTGTACACTGGTTGATAAAGAGATAGTAGTATACTCGTAACAACTAGTATGACACTATGACGGTATAAAGAATGAAAAAAAAACCACGGTTAGGTGGTATATATTATAATACAATTATGGATGGACGGACTGCCTGCCGACTGCCGACACAGAGGTAGCCACAGCCGTGAACTACCGCACTGTACACTGGTTGATAAAGAGATAGTAGTATACTCGTAACAACTAGTATGACACTATGACGGTATAAAGAATGAAAAAAAAACCACGGTTAGGTGGTATATATTATAATACAATTATGGATGGACGGACTGCCTGCCGACTGCCGACACAGAGGTAGCCACAGCCGTGAACTACCGCACTGTACACTGGTTGATAAAGAGATAGTAGTATACTCGTAACAACTAGTATGACACTATGACGGTATAAAGAATGAAAAAAAAACCACGGTTAGGTGGTATATATTATAATAATACAATTATGGATGGACGGACTGCCTGCCGACTGCCAACACAGAGGTAGCCACAGCCGTGAACTACCGCACTGTACACTGGTTGATAAAGAGATAGTAGTATACTCGTAACAACTAGTATGACTATGACGACGGTATAAAGAAAGAAAAAAAAATACCACGGTTAGGTGGTATATAATTATACAATTATGGATGGACGGACTGCCTGCCGAGTGCCGACTGCCGACACAGAGGTAGCCACAGCCGTGAACTACCGCACTGTACTGTGTCTGCTGCTAATATAGACTGGTTGATAAAGAGATAGTATACAACAATATACTACTACTGGTGGTCAGGCACTGGTCACCACTAGTCACACTGGCAGTGGCACTCCTGCAGCAAAAGTGTGCACTGTTTAATTTTAAATTAATATAATATTATGTACTCCTGGCTCCTGCTATAACAACCTGCAGTGCTCCCCAGTCTCCCCCACAATTATTATAAGCTTTTATACATTGATGTGCAGCACACTGGGCTGAGCTGAGTGCACACAGACTGAGTCACACTGTGTGACTGCTGTGTATCGTTTTTTTCAGGCAGAGAACGGATATAGCAGAGAACGGATATATTAAATAAAAGTTAACTTAACAACAACTGCACTGGTCACTGTGGTAAACTCTGTCTGCACAATCTCTCTCTCTTCTAATCTATTCTAATGGAGAGGACGCCAGCCACGTCCTCTCCCTATCAATCTCAATGCACGTGTGAAAATGGCGGCGACGCGCGGCTCCTTATATAGAATCCGAGTCTCGCGAGAATCCGACAGCGTCATGATGACGTTCGGGCGCGCTCGGGTTAACCGAGCAAGGCGGGAAGATCCGAGTCGCTCGGACCCGTGAAAAAAAAAAGTGAAGTTCGTGCGGGTTCGGATTCAAAGAAACCGAACCCGCTCATCTCTACCTCAATCAGGCCCTTCCATTTTCCCTCAGTAGCATTAAGGTTTCTTGTCTGTTTTTTATAGGCATCACACCTCAGTGGCATACACTTTGAGCAATCAAAATCAGAATCAGAATCAGCTTTATTGGCAAGATATACTTGCGTATACTAGGAATTTGTTTTCGGTTTACAGTGCAGCAGACACAAGGGAAGAAGTAAACAAGGAAGGGGGGACATGTGCAGTCTTCAGATAAAAGAACCATAGGGAACAGAGTGATCATTACGTGCCGAGAAATACAGTAGAGCGACTGGGTGATCTACCAGGTGGTCGGTTGGTCAGGAGTTCAGCAGGTGGAGTGCTTGAGGAAAGAAGCTTTTGAGGCTTCTGTTGGATCTGGTGGGGATGGCCCTGTATCGTCTGCCAGATGGCATCAGGTTGAGCGTGCCGTGGCTAGGGTGAAGCGGGTCCTTAACTTTTTCTAGTTGCCTGTTTTTTGGGTCTGGACAGATACAGATAATGGACGGGGGAAGGTCCACTCCGATGATCTTCTCAGCTGACCTTACCACTCTTTGGAGCCTGCGTTTATCTCTCTCGCTGGCGGAACTATACCAGACGATTATCGAGGAGCACAGCACAGATTCTACGATTGCAGAGTAGAAGAGGAGCAGGAGCTTCTGTGGGATGTTGAACTTCTTAAGTTGCCTTCGGAAGAACAGCCTCTGCTGCTCCTTTCCGATGATGGCCTTTGCATTGAGCCCCAATTTGAGATCTCTGGAGATTGTGGTCCCCAGGAACTTGAAGGAGTCCACTAGTGACACCATGCTGTCGGCTATGATTAGTGGGGGAATTCCATCTGGCTTCTTCCTAAAGACCACTACCATCTCAACAGTTTTGAGTGGGTTGAGCTCGAGGTTGTTGCAACTATACCACTGGGCCAGCCGGTCCACTTCCTGTCTGTACGCCGATTTGTCCCCATCTTTTATGAGGCTGATGACGGTGGTGTCATCTGTGAATTTTATGATCTTAATTGACTGCAACTCGGAGGAGCAGTCGTTGGTATACAGAGAGAAGAGCAGGGGTGAGAGGACACAGCCCTGAGGGGCCCCAGTACTGATGGACAGTGCTTGGGAGGAGAATTCTCCCACTTTGACCACCTGTTTTCTATCTGTCAAAGTCTACAATCCAGGAACAGGTAGCTTCTGGGCGCATTGGCGGAGAAGTTTGGGGTAGAGAATGCTGGGGACTAATGTATTGAAGGCTGAGCTGAAGTCGACAAACAGGACCCTCGCATAAGTGCCGGGCGCATTCCAGATGCTGCAGAATGTAGTGCAGGCCCAGGTTGACAGCATCCTCAAGGCACCGATTTGCTCGATAGGCGAACTGAAGGGGGTCTAATTAGGCCGTAACTAGGTGTGGGCGAGCGGTGCCTTGCACACAGCGCACGTGTCATGTGGGCGCACCGCTCACGTCTACCCTTGGTTGCATGCACCGCCACTGTCCCCTGCTGCAACGCTGTCTGATGTAAAGTGCGCTCCTTCCGGCAGTCCTTCTCTGAGTCAGCGCCGCAGCCAGCGCTGAGGCTTCCTGTCCGTGTATGGTCTGCCTCCCTCCCGTCCAGCAGTGTCTCTTCTCTCTTGTGATCGCGGACGTTTCACTCCAGCACTAGCTTCTTCAAGGAACGAGCAGACAGCACTCACTCTACTCTGCCTTCTCCCTTATAGTGTCCGATTTCTTGCTGGGAGACATAGCCACAGTGTGAGTATCTATGCTGGCACCCAGCACACACTGTTAACTATTACCTGTCAGGCTCTTATCTATTACCGGCAGCTCCATTCACACAGAGCTGTAAATTCCTGCTCGCACTGATTTATAATCAGTACGAGCTTAAATTGAACTTCCCTGGTATTTAGTTAATGAGAAACGTTTGCCCATATTCTGTAGTGAGAGAGACGTTTTTACATCACCATATGGGCTGCCTAAATGGAACTTTGAATATATCTTATTGACATGATTTGCAGTTATAACTGTACATTTGTGCTGTGGGCACACCATCCACATCCACCCCAATTGGCCAGCTGCAGCACTGCCTGCTATAACATATAAAAGTAGTGCTGCGCCCGGCTCCTCTGCCAGATGCACAGCTGCTGCCGGTTGATATATATTATAGCCAGCAGCAGTGTGCAGACTATCTCTGTTTCCCCGTTCCGTGTGCTGCAGATCCGTAACGCACCTCCCCCCTCCTCCTTGACTGGTAAACCAGCGCAGTGTCCCTGCACTATACAGGCCAAGCCAGAGACATGCCTCCTCCCAGCAGGGAATGCCGGGAGGATGGAGTGGGGGCAGCAGCTCTGATTCCATAGTGTACCGCAGCTAAAGTCGTCACCAGCACAGGGACATATCCCCGCCACCACCATGGTTGCCTACACTCCAGCCAACATCTCATAGGTACCACTGTGTGTCTCTCCCCCCTATCTGCCGTAATGTGTAAAAGGGGACTCTACCTGCCGTAATGGGTAAAAGGGGACTCTACCTGCCGTAATGTGTAAAAGGGAGCTCTGCCTGCCATAATGTGTGAAATGGGGCTCGGCCTGGTGTAATGTGTGTAAGTGGCACTACTGTGCGTGTAATTTGAATAATGGAGACTACTGTACAGCATAATATGAATTGGTATTATTTTGTGGCCATGACCCTTACCCATGAAGCCAAACACCAAACAGAACCACAAACAAAATGCTTTACTTTATATTAGTGGTTTGATTTGCAGTTTTTCAAACCACAGCTTAGTACATTGCATATTCATATTCTTTCCATATGTAAGATTCAGCATGACTGTCAGAAATAATTTAGTGTAATCTGTTTGACTTTCAGGAAGTCGCACATCTTACAAACTTCCCATGAAAATGAAAACATACCATATGATAGTCCTCTCTATCTATATATCTATATATATATATATATATATATATATATATGCAGACTTCCTCCCTCTGTCACCTCCTCCATTTAAGGCCACCATCCTTGTCTAGATTTAAATACGTTAGTGTTCCTACCTCCGTTGCACTCGCCACGCTACGAGGTTCTATTCCCACTCTATGGGTGTTGTGGACACCCACAAGTGGAAATAGCCCCTGTGCGCTGGTATTCTGGCTGGCGGGATTCCGGCATCGGCATCCTGACCGCCAGGATCCTGTCAGGCGTGAAATTGAATGGATCCCCTTGTACACTCTACCCCTCATCTCTACTTTTTACATAACCATCCTTCACCCTTTTCATGTGAATAGTAATGTTATGTCCTTTAACTGCTATTGGTTATAAACTATGCTAAAATGATGTGGCTTTATTATATGGTCTGCTCAAATGTAAATTTATTTACAAATTTAAATAAACAAAGTGTATTAAAAAAAGAAAAAAAAGAAATGTGGTTATGTGAAACTGCAGTTTACTAACGTTCAAACGTACTAACGTAAAAGTCCATGTAATTATATTCTTGTGTGACTCTAATGCTCTATCAGGGTTTGAGTCCAAGGGGTCAATCCAATTATGTACGACTTTTTTGCGAGTTGCAAGATGCGAGATGTGAGTTACCATTTTGCAATCCAATTAGAAAGTTGCACTGAACAAGGCAGAGTAAACTCGCATAATTCCGTTCCTTATTTTACGGTGAAAATGTCAGAACACCATACAGACCCCTTGGATACCCCCTAATGACTAATTAGGGAATTGGAAGTTTCCATTTAGCTTAATAGTCCAACAATTACATGTAATTTCTGGGGGTTTAACATAAGTGGCCTCAAATTAAACCAAAATCAACTGTTTCATTGTTTTATGCACACCAAATATTTTTTTTAAATAATTGCTTTTTATAATTCTTTTAAATTTTCTCAAAGTCACCTCAAAGTAGCGCTAAAGCATCTTTTTCCCACTATTTTCATTTTCCTTTTTTTTTTTCTATGAAAAAGGGCCTAATTCAAATTTGTCAGCTGATGGTCAAAACCATGTGTACTGCTGCGGAAGAGGGGGGGGGGGGGGGGCTTCAGATATAACATTTGCAGAGAGAGTTAGATTTGGGTGGGTTATACAGTTTCTGTTCAGGGTAAATACTGGCTGCTCTATTTTTACACTGCAATTTAGATTTCAGTTTGAACACACTTCACCCAAATCTAACTCTCTCTGCACATGTTATATCTGCCCCACCCCCCTGCAGTGCACTTAGTTTTGCCCATTAGCTAACAAATTTGCTGCTGTGATCAGGTCCAATTAGGCCCAACATTTGCTTTTTAGCATTTTTTGTATTTGTATTTTTTTTTATTTTTAAAATCATAAATCAGCTATTTAATACCAAAATCTCCATTACTTTCCTTTTAACCACTAACAGCTTTCTGTATGATTATGCAAATTAAATTTTCATATTTTTTGGGGGGTCCAGGAAGGTCGCCCCACTTTTCTATCACATCGCATATCGCTAACAATTCGCAAACCTCTGCTGCGAGTGCTGTGAATAGACATATTTAACTGGATTGGAGAATTCTTGGGAGCACACATTCATATGAAGTCTGTGAGTGTCATGATACATCTCCCAACTCGCAACTCGCACTAAAGTGGATTGACCCCTAAGACTTCTCCTCAGTCTCTTGGATATTACAGCAAGTGATGTGATGTACTGTATCTGTCAGGAATCTACATTCCCCATCGCATCACTTCCAGTGAACAGGCGTCTCCTGGCTTCAGTCCTCTGTCTTCAGAGTATCCCCTGTGAATTGGACCTGTGGAACTACAGGTCCCAGCAGTTCCAGTTCCAGTCTTCAGTCTCCTGTAGCCTACAGCTCACTGTGCTCCACCTAATCAGTTCTATCTTTTGGTAACCACTGGTTTCAGCCAGCAGCCTGGAGTACACAGTGCTTCTAGTTAAACAGCATTAACTCCCGGTGCACTACTGATCCCAGCCAGCAGTCAGCAGTGCATTGCATTAACTGTCTACAGAATCATTCTCCTGGTTAATCATCAGCTCCAGTTAACTCTCAGCTGATTTGGGCACCCAATCCAGCAGGGTGTGTTCTCACAGAGATTCATCCTATCATCACAGAGCAAGGGGTATATAAACTCCAGTTCCTGGCTCATTCTCATCGCCTTGGACAACGAGTCACATTTGGTGTGTCAAGGTCTCCAGTGGTTCCCCGTGTTCCAGTCTCCAGTGGTTCCCCGTGTTCCAGTCTCCAGTGGTTCCCCGTGTTCCAGTCTCCAGTGGTTCCCCGTGTTCCAGTCTCCAGTGGTTCCCCGTGTTCCAGTCTCCAGTGGTTCCCCGTGTTCCAGTCTCCAGTGGTTCCCCGTGTTCCCGTCTCCAGTGGTTCCCCATGTTCCCGTCTCCAGTGGTTCCCCGTGTTCCCGTCTCCAGTGGTTATTCATTGCCTAACTTGTGCACCTTATTACCAGCATTCCATTCTGTGCATTGCATCCAGTACTTAACAAGCATGCTGCCTGGGCCTTGCTTGGCTAAAGAACTTTTATGTTCCAGAGACTGTGTGCTTTTACAAGTATTACCGGAGTTCTGTCTTCTAAACCATTTACATTTATTTAGCAAGTCATTCCACGTTTAGTTATCAGACTGTGTGCTTTGCAAGTATTACCGGAGTTCTGTTTTTCAAACCATTTGCATTTATCAAGTTATTCCACGTTACCAGAGTTTTGCTTTGTTTCAGTTATTTACAAATCCGTTTACATCCAGCTACCAAGTTATTTCACATTTGTGTTACCAGTGGCTTTATTTTACTTAAAACCATTTGCATCCAGTTGCCAAGTTGTTTCATGTTTTGTTGTCAGAGACTTTATTTGCTTTAAACCTTCTGCATTCAGCCATCAACTTATCACCAATATATATTTGTGTTGCCAGAGACTTTTTACTATTACCTTGAATTAATTTACCGTTTATCATTTCATTTCCGCTACTACCAATGCTACGTACCATCTAATATTATATCATTGTTCTGTGACCTTTGTGTTTATTAAACATCAGCGCATATGCGCAGGACTTTATTCAGTCTCCACGTTTCATACGTCCTTCCAACACTGACCCACTAGTGCCCCCTCCGGGAACAGACTAAATCAGAATCCTGACAGCCTGACAGTATCTGTCAGTGTTGTCTTGTGTGTATCGTCTTTCCCTTCTGTGTCTGTGGTCTCCAACAGGGGCCGGCTGCTGCTCTGACCACACATTGCAGGGGGGAGCCAGTCAGCACATATAAACATACATGTTATGTTGTAAGTAATTTATGTGCTGACTTGCCTTACCCAAGGATCAGCAGCTGCCGCTGTGTGTATCACTGACCTGTCATTGCTACACGGGAGACATCACCCTGCTTGTCAATCATCTTCTATAAGCCTGACTCCTGAGAGCCAATGGGAGTTGGGGGGCGGGCTTACAGAAGATGATAGACAGTGTACTGTGGTGGCAAATCATTGATACACACAGTGGCGGCTGCTGATCGCTGCGTAAGGCAAGCATATATACTACATACACTATCACATGTATGTTTATATGTGCTGACTGGCTCCCCCTTGCTAACATTAACTGATCCCAGATTTACTATGTCACACATTTACACCCTAGAAAGTTTAATTTATTATCAGTGTATATTGAGGCAATAAGAAATCATTTTTTTAGTAGAATGTATTAAAAACTACACAAAATATTATTAATAAATAGGTCCCCAGGTACAAACGCCTTTGCCATACAATCACAGATCCTATACCAGTCACTTTGTTTTTTTTTTTTACTTGGTTCTGCTAGCAGCTATAATGTGACTCTTATTACATTTGTTTACACTTTTTGAACAAAATATGATAATTCTAAAAAAAAAAAAAAAAAAATTTGTTACTGATTTTAAAAATGGCAATTTGTTGAAATGAGAAGACATTGTTACTAGAATACTTCCCAGTTTGACACTGGGAAAGTTTACCACATGGGATACTCTTTGTAATATGTTTATAAAGAACCAATTAAGAAGAAAAAAGAGACAAAGTAAATGTGCTTAAAAACCAGAAGCGCTGTCTTAGCTGGAGATAATCAATGCGCACATTCATTGATTAGCTGAATGTCAGACAACTCAGAAACCATCGACAAAATCTACAGGGGGAGGGGGATTGATTTTTATTGTGCTCGGGAAGCGATACAACTTTTGTTCTTTAAAACAATCTCTACCATAAGCCAGGAGAGCAGGTAAATACCAGCTGATTCAAGCACAATACATAGATACTGTGTTCTTGTTATGCAGGAAAATATATATATAATGAAGAATACAGTAACCTTTGTTTAGGGTGTAATGAGCATGAAAGCTTAACAACTGTTCCCATATCTTTTACATGTAGAGCCAGAGTGCACCCCTGTCATATAAGTGTTTCATGATAAAATATACCATCCCATATTATCAATTACAGGTACTGTACAAACCTGCTACATTTATACTGGAGTAAATCAAAGGAAAGGGGGAGAAAGTGAGTGTGTGTGTGTGTGTGTGTGTGTGTGTGTGTGTGTGTGTGGGACAGGAGGGGGGGATGGGACAACAGTGTGATGCTGTAGTACCGATCGGGTCTGTTCTTGCAGACAAGGTAACAATAATTGGTACTTTGCTGCATGAACAACAACTCCAACCACATCTGAATAGCCCCCAATATTCTGTACATTGCCCATTCATAGATGTATGGCCATTTTTGGGAACTACCACCAGGGCAGGTGACGGGGACGGGGTCAAAGGGGACACCTGTACAGGGCCCCAAGGATCAGAGGGGCCTCAGTTATATGCCGCTTAGTGCCTGGCAGGTATACAAGCCGTCTTGCCCAAATAGGGCAGCGAGCAGTAGGCGGTGTGGCCGCAGAGTGACAGAAGACTCTCACACACAGTGACTGTGTGGTGCGACTGTGTGCCTGTTCTTCCCGGTCCAGCAGTTACGGGACATGGCAGCAGCTCTGCTGGCCAGGATTCCCGTGCCCTGCGTCGGCCTCTTCTGGTGAGGTGTGAGGGCTGCATGGTTCTTGCTGTGTGGTGTTTGGGTCGGGATACTGGGAAGTGCAGCTCAGGTGACTCTTTACCCGGGGTAAGAGTGGATTGGTGAGGGGGGGATACAGGGCTTTTAGGATGGGGTTGGGGACAGTGGTGCCGAGAGGGGGGTAGAGGGTATAAATTACCCAGGCCCAGATCTGATGCAGTGGCCCAGTGAGGGCCCATAGGGGGCCCTCCCTTACCTGTAATGCTGTTTCTCAAGAGACCCCTTTTTCTGATCAATCCCTGAGAGCCCGCATTACTGTTATTACTGTTATTCCAAAAGAAGGAAAAGATCCATCCCTACCATCAAGTTACAGACAGATCTCTATACTAAAGGTAGATGTTAAATTGGGATGCAGTTAATATTCTGAAGGATGGGATGTCGGTGGTCGATATACTGATGCAGGAATCCCAAAGGATGCCATAGCCCTGCATCTAAATACCAACGGTGCCCGGGATACCAGCATCAAAATACGGACAACCGGAATCTCGATCATTCTTCCAGCGAGACATAATGGCGGTTTAGGGTTAGGCACCACCGGGGAAGGTTAGGTTTAGGCACTGACAAGGGAGGGTTAGGTTAGGGTAGGGGAGAGTTAGGGTACCTTACAGGGGGCTGTTGGGATTCTAATGGTTGGGATTCTCCTGTTGATATTCTGACCGCTGGGATCCCATCCATCGGGATATCATACTGATTCCGTTAAACTATATGCAAAACTCATTGCTAACCACCCTGGACCGTTACTGTCAGGTGTGGTCTCCCCCGATCAGGTCAGTTTTATTCCATGAAGAGAGGCAAGGGATAACACTACCAAAATAATTGATCTTATAGCACATGCTCAATTAGTGAAAACTCTGTTGATGCTTCTTTCTACTGATGCTGAAAAGGCCTTTGATCAGGGGGAGGTGATTTTCATGGAAGTGGTCTTGAGGTGTGTGACCGGACTGTCCCGTCCCCAGTACACAGAATGGATGTTTAGGTCACACAGGACCTGGCCACATAGGGGATTCCCACTTACCGTCAGTAACCGCCTGTTACTGACTCCACCCACTGCGCTTTGGGCGGGTTTATGCTGCCACCACCAAACTCCTAACCTGCAGTGGCGTTTGGAACCACGGTTCTGCTCTGTATGTGCCGACACACTGCCTTACCACACCTGTGTGGTGTTGACGAATCCCCACCAGTCCTCTACCGGTAGCTGGCGGAAGGCAGAACTTGGAGACGTTGGGGTGCTCCCTGGACAGCCGGAGAACGGGGCTATGTTTTGCATAGGCCTGCAGGTCACAAGATGAAGATCTTTATTTGCCCAAATACAGGCTGAGCAATACAGCAAGCTGTTACAGCAGAATCAAAATGGTATAATACACTTTTCATGGGGCAACTGCCCTCCTTTTATCCTACTCCAATACACAATACCACAGGGGGTAAGTCCGCCCTGTGGTTTACAACCAATCAGTGTTTACCCATGGGCTGTGCATGCCTTGGTCACATGCACAGCTAACATTGTCCTCTATGGACAGTGGGGAGTGGTCACTCTCCTTTGACTGTCCCATCCTGGAGGATCAGGATACGCCCCGGTGCCATTCAGTCTAGGCTGGGGGAAGTTTTCCCACCTAAACTGACTTCCATAAACCTGCCCGGGACCTAGCCCACTGTCTGCAGCCTGGATTCAGGCTCCAGAGCTGGGCAGCCTAGATCCCCGGTCAGGGTTTCCTGGCCATTACGGGTGATCTCCATGGATCTCCAGAAAACCACTCAGCTTGTTTCAAAGCTGAGCTTCTCCTCTCTCTTCCAATGCCACTTCCAAGTGTGAGGCTGGAAGGGAAAGTATTCCGTTTTTGGGGAAAAGGTCTGGGAGAATCCATCAGCTTGCACAGCCATGGATTCCCCCTCCTGGGACACACAACCAAGTAAGTGCATTTTACCTTTAAATACATTACATTTAAACACATGTGTTTCCCTTTAAATATACACTGAGCCTGTGCCCTGCACAGGCTCCACATACCCAGGCACTGCAATGCCTCATAACACTATATATTTTTATATATATTACATTAAAAACAATGCTTTGTTTTTAAATATGGTGCCCAGCGCTCAGCGCTGGGCTCCCCTAGCCCTGCAGCCTGGCTGCGAGGGCTCTCTCTCTCAGTGCTGAAGGTATGGGGCTGGCTTCCCCCATCCTCCAGCCTGCCTGTAATGCCTACCACTGGGGTCCAGGGAGCTGGCTCTCCCTGTCCCCCCAGTGCAGCACTCATTTGGTGGCCTCGCCGCATGGTGCGGCGCACCCCCCTGATCAGAAGCCCGGCGGCTCAGGACGCTTGTCCCAGCCGCCGTGGCTCTGTGCCCTTTGTAGCGCTGAGGTGCCAGGAGCGTAGCTTCCGGACCCCAGCACTCACCAGCCTGATCCTCCCCCCGCCGCTAGGGTACCGGCTAGCCCGGTCCCCCATGAGCAGCGCTGAACTATGTGGCCTCGCTGCAGCATCTGGCAGTGATCCAGGCTGCGCCGCACCCCCCCTGCCACCCAGCAGCCCGGTACGCTCATCCCGGCTGCCGCGGCTGGCTACCACCAGCGTGCTGAAACGCCGGGAGCAGAGCTCCCGGCCTCCAGCAGAGGCAGCACAGAGCGCGCTGCAGCGGAAGCTGAGCTCCCAGAAGCTGAGCTCACCCTTCTCCCCCCGGCGCGCACACACAGCTCAGTGCGCTGGGGGCTGTACTCGCCGCGGCCGCTGCCGGGAGCAGAGCTCCCGGACTCCGGCGGTCAGCGGCGTACAAAGATCGCTGCAGCGGGAGCTGATCTCCCGACTACAGCGGTTCACCTTTCCCCCGGCGCGCACAGACTGCTCATTGCGCCGGGGGCTGCTCTCACTGCCGCGGTCGCCGGAGAGGTCCGGGCCTGCGGCACACATTTAAAAAAAATGCACTGTAAAACATTTTAAACACATGGCGCCTAGCGCCCACAACATTTAAAATTGGCGCCAAGCGCCCAGGGTCCCTTAATATGGCGCCATGCACTGAGGGTTAACCCCTTCAGTGCTGCGGCCGCTATTGTCCACGTGGGCTGGGGGGTCTCTCCGGCCACAAGGTGGTTCGGCCTAGGTAAAGTCTTTTTACAGAAAATTCTTTTACTTTATCGGGCTCCTTCGGGTCAGAGTAAATGGGATACTTTCTGAATCGATTAAAATAACTAAGTCCACTGCACTGAACATCAATGTTCCTTTGAGTACGTTTCAGCCCTGACAGTGTCTTTTCAATTTACTTGGCACCCCTCACATGTAAAGTATTTGGGCATACTAATTCCCTCATACAACATTTACCATTAATCATACACCTCTTTTACAGAACTTACGACAAGAGATGGCACAATGGCTCACACAGAAATTCTCTTGGCTGGGACGTATGAATATAATAAAAATCAATATACTTCCTAGATTACTATATCTTTTCCAAACAATTGCTTTAAAACTCCCACCCCACTTCCTATAAGAGGCACATAAGGCGATTAGCTACTTTGTATGGGGTGGTTGGAAGCCTAAGTTCAAGCATTGTAATTTACTTCGGGGAAAAAAACCCAAGGGGGACAAAATTTTCCAATGATCTCTGCATACTACCAGGCCTCGGTCTTACATAGGATCCTAGACTGGTCATGACTGGGCTTACAGAGGAAACAATGGGTGGATCTGGAGACTTCCCCTATGAGTCTAAAGTTGCAAACTACACCATGGTCCTCAAAACTGAGAAGTTCAACTCCTCCGACTGTAGGTCCCACTCTGACTTTGGAAGTCATTACGTCTTAAGCCGGGAATTTCTTCAGAAATCTCCCCACTTATGTCCATCTTTGACAATACAAGCTTCCCCCCAGGTACTTCAAGAAGGATATCCTCCAAATGGAAGAGGGCAGGCATAACCAGAATGACTCAATTGATTGCAAATGGCTCACTTTAAACCTTTTCTGAGATATGCAAGACCTCCGATATTTCAGCAAGAGATTATTGGCTCTATCTCCAGCTATGCCATTTTGTCATTTCTCAAAGTGGGGTATCTAGATTTAACAGAGATCTCACACATTTCGAAAGTATGTGCTCCCAACCTTCAGATCCGTCACATATAATAGTGACCTTATACACCAGGGGATACATGTTAACTGGGAAGAGC
This sequence comes from Pseudophryne corroboree, assembly GCF_028390025.1. Taxonomy (NCBI): domain Eukaryota; kingdom Metazoa; phylum Chordata; class Amphibia; order Anura; family Myobatrachidae; genus Pseudophryne; species Pseudophryne corroboree. The sequence continues at coordinate 341,593,518 of NC_086450.1, forward strand.
ACTGTCAAGTCACTGCACAATGTTCCATGAGCCTTGAGGTTGTTGCCTAAGTCACAGGGCCAAATTCAAATCTTCCGTCCCCCCCTCCCACTCACTATTGTGCTCGCTGGCCGTATACTAATGTTACTGCTGACGGGCGTGACAACTCCATTTCAGCCTGCTACTTCCGGAGGTAGAGAGTTGAAATGCGTGTAAAGAGACCCATTTGGGCACCCAAATGGGTCTCTTAACGATCGTGCCCATTACTTTAGTCGGGTTTAGGTGCTTGATGCGCCTAAACAGACTGGAACTGTTTTGGTCATATGTTTGTAAATCCAGTCATCAGAACACGGAGACATGTGAGTTCACTGCTGTGCTGCTTTATTCCATCACCAACTACAGACACACTGCACACTGGACCACCCACTTCCCAGCATCCCCCTGGTCCTAGGGACCATCACTGAAGATTCAGGCTTACACATGTTAGTAAGGGAGTGTCTACAAATATTAAGCATTCTAATACACTAACATCACATCCTCTTTTCTTTAAAGATAAGCCCTGTACGCTTCAATGCAACAATTAACAACGTCATATTAAGAACATCATCTAACACGTTTCAATGAGTCTCTCAAGTCTGCGTATTTCCCTTTTGGGTCTTTCATACACAGTTTGTGTTTCATCAACCATATTGGACCTTTCTAGAATCGTGGTTTGTTCACCATTATCAGGATCATCATACATGTCAGATGAAGGGTATTCTTCAGTCATGTTGTCTTCATTATGGTTAGGTTGAGATCTTAAATCCACCCTATTTCTTCTTACTTCCGTTCCATGCTCTGTACGTATAGTATAAGATCTTGGTGCTACTTGTGCTTGCACAATACCTTTCTGCACCCAAATACCTTTCTCGGGATCTCTGAGACGGACTTGGTCACCCGATTTTAGATCAGATAAGCGTTTTGTTCGTCTGTCATGGAACAGTTTCTGTTTCGGCTGTTAACGTTCCTTACTCAGTCTGACCAACGCTGAAGATTCAGGCTTACACATGTTAGTAAGGGAGTGTCTACAAATATTAAGCATTCTAATACACTAACATCACAGGAACGAGCGCAATCAGCGTGATAGCGGGCCACATTTGAATATCGCCCCTTCTTCTCCCGTCACTTTAGATGGGAGATAGTGGATGCAATATCATTTGGTTCCGGCCCACTGTCTCCTTAAACCATTTTGCGCCTAGATTTGTTCCTCAGCCAGCAGTTGATCAATCAGATCCCCCTCAATTCAGTAACTAAGTGCCCCAATTTCCTATAGCAGTTACTATTTCCTCATCTCCTGCACATCCAGTAAGCCTCCTACATATTCTGAATCCTCCCTCCATGAGTATATAACAGTCACTGCTCCACAAATCTGCCCCAGTGATTTCCTCCAATATTTCATCCTTAGACATGCACAGGATCCAGTTAGAATACTGGCAGTCTAAATACCAATGCTAGAATCCCAACACTGACCGGAATGCTGGTACCAGCATACCAAATAAAGACACAATCCCAGCACCGAAATCATGGGGGAAAGGTTAGGTTTAGGCTGAGGGATAAGGGTGAGGCTGCGGGGAGGGGGGTTAAGTTTAGGCTGCGGAAAGGTGTTGGTTAGGTTTAGAAATCATCGGGCAGGGTTAGGGTTAGGCTGCAGGGGGGCAAGGGTTAGGGTTAGGCTGCTGTAAGGGAGGGTTAGGGGTCAATGGGGAAAGGTAAGTATACTTACCTTCCCCTGTTGGAATTCTCACCATCGGGAAGCTGCGGTCGGTATTTTGACCTCCAGCATCCCCTGCGCCGGCATTTCAAACCCAACCCACATGCACATCCCATTTAACCTATTCAGAATGAACCTATAGGCTCGAAGACTCTGTTTCATACAAATACTTCTTTTTACAGGCATATATTTACCCCACAGCTAGCAGCCTATTAGCACGTTAACAATACAACAACACACACAACAACACACACACACACACACACACACACACACACACACACACACACACACACACACACACACTTAAATGATGATCCAAGATACTAAATAGTCTGCTCATCAGTTTAAAATACAAATTTCCCCCCTACAATCTATGGGTTCTCTTCCCTCACCAACTCCCATCTTTTCTTTCGATTCTGACTATATAGTCAGAATCGGAAGAAAAGATAGTGCAGATCGCAAGGTGACAGTCACCTTGCGATCCCGATTCGATGCCGATGCGCGGCCCCGCGCGGTCGGCATCGGCAGAAAAAAAAGACTGTGCAGGCAAGTCAATCTTGACTATCTCTATAGAAGAGATAGTCAAGATTGACACTTAGCCAAAATCGCACAGAACCAGGATCGCAAGCACACTCATTATGTGCTTGCGATACTGGCTAAGTGCCGACCCGGCCCCTGTCGCACAGTGAGAATCGGTTAAGACCAAATCTCACCGTGTGTACACACCCTTACTTAAGTCATGGTGGTCAATCCAATTAGGTGTGAGTTGTGACCTGCGAGCCCTTCTCACTGCAAAATTGCGCTGTGAATTAAATTTGCTTTTTTATGTGCACAGTGCACATACCCCTGAGCATTTGAAAATGTAGAGAAAATCTTTATTTTATGGTAAAAATGTTGGGATATAGGGAGTCATTCCGACCCGATCGCTCGCTGCAGTTTATCGCAGTGCAGCGATCAGGTCGGATCTGCGCATGCGCCGGCGCTGCAGTGCTCTGGTGCATGCTGGACGGCTGAAGGCCGTTGTACCGTAGCGATCGCCTCTACCTGATTGACAGGCAGAGGCGGTAGCTGGGCGGGAGGGGTCTGGATGGCGGCGCGGTCCGGCCAATGCAGGCGTGGCCGGACCATTGGGGGGCAGGCCACAGTGGCTGCGTGATGTCACACGCAGCCGCTGCAACCCGGGCAGCGAAGAGGTTCTCCCGGCCATCCGCAGTAGCTGCCCTGGCCTGGAGGTACTCCTGAACCTGTGCGATGCTTTTGCATTTCTGTGGGGGCAGGGGGGGAGCGGCACTGACATGCGGGGCGGACTAGCCCTGTGCTGGTCATCTCCCCGCATGTCTGAGTGCCTGATCGTAGCTGTGCTGAATTTAGCACAGTTACGATCAACTCGGAATGACCCCAATAGTGCAAAACCTCTGGTACACTCCTTCAAGTCAATAATCATGCACTTCGAAGGGTTTAATTAGCATAATTTGGTCGATAAAGACATGTCAGTTTTCAAGGGAATTTCATTAAAAATATCAATAATGGGTTAAATTATGTACCTGGAGGTGTATTGACAGGTGAATGGTTTTTGAACTTGCAGATGAGAGCTAAAAGTGTTTATTCCTACTTGGGTTTTTACAAATTTGTATCAAAACACTGAGAAAGTACTATACAAACATTTTACTGTACTCCCAAGTGCTGGAAAGACTTTAAATTGATGAAAATGCCTGCTATTATTATTATTATTTTTTTTTTTTTTATTCAGTCATTTGACATCATATAAATACTAGTGATGTGCACCGGACATTTTTCGGGTTTTGTGTTTTGGTTTTGGATTCGGTTCCGCGGCCGTGTTTTGGATTCGGACGCGTTTTGGCAAAACCTCACCGAAAATTTTTTGTCGGATTCGGGTGTGTTTTGGATTCGGGTGTTTTTTACAAAAAACCCTAAAAAACAGCTTTAAATCATAGAATTTGGGGTTCATTTTGATCCCATAGTTTTATTAACCTCAATAACCATAATTTCCACTCATTTCCAGTCTATTCTGAACACCTCACACCTCACAATATTATTTTTAGTCCTAAAATTTGCACCTAGGTCGCTGGATGGCTAAGCTAAGCGACACAAGTGGCCGACACAAACACCTGGCCCATCTAGGAGTGGCACTGCAGTGTCAGGCAGGATGGCACTTCAAAAAAATTGTCCCCAAACAGCACATGATGCAAAGAAAAATTAAAGAAAAAGAGGTGCAAGATGGAATTGTCCTTGGGCCCTCCCACCCACCCTTATGTTGTATAAACAGGACATGCACACTTTAACGAACCCATCATTTCAGCGACAGGGTCTGCCACACGACTGTGACTGAAATGACTGGTTGGTTTGGGCCCCCACCAAAAAAAGAAGCAATCAATCTCTCCTTGCACAAACTGGCTCTACAGAGGCAAGATGTCCACCTCATCCTCATCCTCCGATTCCTCACCCCTTTCACTGTGTACATCCCCCTCCTCACAGATTATTAATTCGTCCCCACTGGAATCCACCATCTCAGGTCCCTGTGTACTTTGTGGAGGCAATTGCTGCTGGTGAATGTCTCCACGGAGGAATTGATTATAATTCATTTTGATGAACATCATCTTCTCCACATTTTCTGGAAGTAACCTCGTACGCCGATTGCTGACAAGGTGAGCGGCTGCACTAAACACTCTTTCAGAGTATACACTGGAGGGAGGGCAATTTAGGTAGAATAAAGCCAGTTTGTGCAAGGGCCTCCAAATTGCCTCTTTTTCCTGCCAGTATACGTACGGACTGTCTGACGTGCCTAATCGTTAAAGTGTGCATGTCCTGTTTATACAACATAAGGGTGGGTGGGAGGGCCCAAGGACAATTCCATCTTGCACCTCTTTTTTCTTTCATTTTTCTTTGCGTCATGTGCTGTTTGGGGAGTATTTTTTTGAAGGGCCATCCTGCGTGACACTGCAGTGCCACTCCTAGATGGGCCAGGTGTTTGTGTCGGCCACTTGTGTCGCTTAGCTTAGTCACACAGCGACCTTGGTGCGCCTCTTTTTTTCTTTGCGTCATGTGCTATTTGGGAAATATTTTTTTCAAGTGCCATTCTGTCTGACACTGCAGTGCCACTCCTAGATGGGCCAGGTGTTTGTGTCGGCCACTTGGGTCGCTTAGCTTAGTCACACAGCTACCTCGGTGCAAATTTTAGGACTAAAAATAATATTGTGAGGTGTGAGGTGTTCAGAATAGACTGAAAATGAGTGGAAATTATGGTTATTGAGGTTAATAATACTATGGGATCAAAATGACCCCCAAATTCTATGATTTAAGCTGTTTTTTAGGGTTTTTTGAAAAAAACACCCGAATCCAAAACACACCCGAATCCGACAAAAAAAATTCGGTGAGGTTTTGCCAAAACGCGTTCGAACCCAAAACACGGCCTCGGAACCGAACCCAAAACCAAAACACAAAACCCGAAAAATTTCCGGTGCACATCACTACCAGGAACAGAGCATTTTCTCCCTCATGGAGAGGGTCAGGTAGGCAAGCATGGCATATTTCCATTAGGAAATAATGGAGCAATTGCTGGCTGCGAATAGCCATAATAGTCGCAGCCTGGCATGCCATGCAGTAAGCCGTGTGCAGCATGTCACACCGCAGAAACGATGAACATGGCTACAGCTGTATGAAAGTGGTATAATAGAGAAACAATGTATAATTCAACTGGAACCTGACTCCTAGAGGAGTGGGTGGGCCCTCGGGCAGTGGGGCCCACCAGGGTTTTCCAATATACCACTACGGGCCAGTCCTACCCTAAACATATATATCAGTGGTTCTCAAACTCGGTCCTCAGGATCCCACACAGTGCATGTTTTGCAGGTAACCCAGCAAGTGCACAGGTGTATTCATTACTCACTGACACATTTTAAAAGGTCTACAGGTGAAGCTAATTATTTCACTTGTGATTCTGTGAGGAGACCTGCAAAACATGCACTGTGTGGGGTCCTGAGGACCGAGTTTGAGAACCGGAGATATATAATATATTAAGCAGTATCTACAATATGACCCGTAGTCATGAATTCTCATCAATAAAATAAAGTATAAAAAAATAACAATTCATCTAGACTAGAGATCCTAACTAGGTCATATTTTATAACTTTGTATTAATGATTAAAGTGCTTCATGTCTGTAGTTCCTGATGAATGTAGGTGATGGGTACACTAATTTAACATGGCTTCCATTTACTCTTTACTTTTTAATGAAACTAACTTAATTTGACAAACAGCTTTGTTGTACATTCATATTAGTTCTAACTGATTATGTGAATAGCAAGCTATCCTGCTGAATATCAAAGTGCTTTCCACATAGCAGCTTCCGTGTGGATAATTATGTTATATTGAAGACAGCTGGGTTTCATTTAGAAGGTAACAGAATCAATATAGTGAGCATCATTGCCTTGATAACAGTGTATCCTGCTTCTGTTCTCTTGGTAGCTGCCAGCAGAATGTACTGCTCGTACTAACTCCTTATGAGTGAAGACTAATGTATATGTCAAGATGTCCTAGTTTAACACTGCTCTCATGTAGCTTACTACATACACTATGATTACAATTTACAATTGAAAGTTAGCTAAAGGAAAACTTTTAGATGTTTAAATTGGCATAATACAGCATTCCATAGCAATAATAATATTGATTTATTTTCTCATTTAAATCTGCACTACCGCCATAGTGGCAGGACTAATCCACCATTCACACTGCACTAAAAACCTGGTGTCGACCTGGTATTTTGCCGGGTCGACATGGGTCGCTGTGCAGTGTGAACGGGTCACTACTGAATTCCCAGGTCGCCTAACTCGGTAATTCAACCCGAGAATAAAGAAGGGTTATTCTTGGGTTATTACCGGGTCAGTCGCAGTGTGAACGGGTTACCCGGGTCAATGCGACCTGGTACCTGTTCACAGCCTAGGGAGAGGCAGCACTGGAGATGATGTCATCTCCAGTGCCGCCTCCGCCCCCGATGCTGCCTCTGGCCCCGCCCGCGGATGGGAAGCATCACATCCGTTCACATTGCGTTCACATTGCACAGGTCCAATGCCAGGTCACACCCGGAAAGGACCTGTATCCAATTCCCGGGTGTGACCCGGCAATGGCAATGTGAACGGAGTATTATCAGTATGACAGGTTAGCAGTGGGGCTGCCTGGAAAAGCTGTAGAGCAGGGCCCAGTTGAGAGGTGTGGCACCTTGATCTACATCATGACATCTCCCCCACTGTACAGTGCTGCTAAATGCACTGTATCTAACATTCCAAGATCAAATACTTGCGTGCTACAATATTATTGCTTTCATAGAAAAAAAAAATGAATGAACCTATTGTATTTAAACAATTTTTTTAATGTGATATTTATGTTAATGTTGGAAATAGCCCAATTTAATAACCCAATTTAAAAGCACGAGAAAAAAAAAACGATATATATATATACACGCACACAATCAAAGCATTGAAAGGAAAGTAATAGGCTCTGTACACATGGGCAATGAAAACATTGCTTGTTAAAAGCAAAGACAAAACCTTGTACTTTGTCCTAACTTTTAACAGTGTTCAAAGTGTGTTATCAAAGCCTCACTGCAGTATGGTGTACCATGTACTTAATGAGCGCTCCCTTAGAACTCTATGATATATCTGCAGGCATTGTTGTAATTGACACCATGTAAAGCAAAGCTAGTGTATGACAGAAAGTGTCAGTACAGATCCATTCGCATATATTAGTTTGTAGACTATCAGTGTAAAACTAGTTCAGGAAGCTTCAACAATGCTCAGCGAAGGCCTCATTTAAAAGTCCAGATTTATCAAATCTTCTAAAGAGATGTTGCCCATAGCAACCAATCAGATTCTAGCTGTCAGGTTACAGAATGTACTAAATAATAGCTAGAATCTCATTGGATAAGCAATATCTCTGTTCTGGTCCTCCATAGAAGGTTTGATAGTGGATTAGCTGGGAAGGGGAGGTGTTAGGGGCAGCTCCCCTTGCGGAAAAATCTTCAAATGGTGACTATGGAGTATCAGATATCAGTGGCGGCAGACCCCAAATGCTGCTGGAACTCCCCATTGCCCATATTAACCACAGGGCTGGCTCCATATTAGGCAGCTTTATGTGGCTAACATATATAGTGGCAGATGCTCAATTAGCTTAGTGATATCATTCAGGTGCTTGAAAGGGAGGGGTTTCTCTAAGCAGGAAAAAACACACATTTTGTTTCACCCAGCACCCTGAATAATAGCAGTAACCAGATTTAAATCCTATACAATATCTTAGAATTCAGAGATCTTGGTTACATTTATCTGCGCAAATGTATGTATAAGCCCCCAAGCCGTGTCAAGGCCTTTCTGTATATATTGGGGGTCCCTAGCGCTATATCTAGGTGCAGGACATGGCACCCCAAAATCAGCATAAGCCAGAAAACTCCAAATAAAGGGGTTATTTAATATTTAATCCAAACAGGGTTTGCCCTGTGTGGTGTAGGGGTACGCTCTCCTGTGCCGCCTATTGTTATATAACTCCAGAAAAAATATGGAGAACAAAAATTTGGAGGATAAACTAGGGAAAGATCAAGAACTACTTCCTCCTACTGCTGCCGCTGCTGTTTTTGCTGCTGGAAGTCAATCGTCATCCCAGATGGGAAGTCGGAAGGCCACTTGTACTACTTCAACTAAGCAATTGACTGTCCAACAGTCCTTTACGAGGAAGATGAAATATGACAGCAGTCATACTGTTGCAAAGCGGATAACTGAGGCCTTGACAGCTACAGATGTAGCCACCTTTATCTTGACTGGCTGAGACGTTTGTCCCGATCGAGCATACGCAGCGTACCGGGGCGTAGGGAGGCGCGCCTAGTCACAGAGAGGCGTACCTAATCGCACGGAGGCAGACAGAGCGTTTGGCGTTACCTTTACGTGTAATACCTGCGATCATCCACCAGATGTCGCCTTTTACAATCACCACTGCGCATGCGTGTGGTCTCCCATAAAATACAATACTGAAATATATAATAAGGACTACTTTACTAAGGCGTCTCATTACGCTGCATACAGTAAATACTCATTACGCTACATTATTTAATACAGTAAATACTCATTATGCTGCATTATTTAATACAGTATATACGGTACAGACGCAAATAGTACAGCATACAGTATATGATCCATCTACAGTACTTTATGAAAATGTGAGCGTCCAAGTCCCGCAGACAAAACAACATAAAACCAGTAGTGTACACTGTCGCAAATGGACATGTTAGAAGTTCAGTATTGCCTCTTGAGATTAGGAATTTTGTACAGTATGTTAGCGTCCTAATCCCATAGCCATTACAGCATAATCAAAACCAATGGATTTATTCATCTGTCTGCGGCGAAGTGGTGAAGTGTTCCGCTTCCTATACTCAGAGTCCCGAGTTCGATTTCTAAAGTACGAATGCATGTTAGTTTTTTCCAGACACTTTATTATTTTTTTATTCACATAAACCAGGGCAAAGCTGCAGGAGCGATTCTACTGTTAAGGTTCTATGCACCGTACAGTACACATACAATTCTGTAGCAGGGCAGACTCAATAGAAATGGCTACCACCTATGACTCCTTGCCCCACGGAGGCCCTAGGCTACGGAGCAAGTAACAGTCCAGATTTTGCAGGCTATGGGGCAATGCTGAAGGAGCGTCACAATCCCCTAGCTAAAATACACTGGGGCGATAGGAATAAGCGAGGTCTATGCACATTACGGTACACCGGACTCAATCGCACAGCACACTGGCAAAATGGCCGCTGCCCCTGAACCCCCACCACGTGGCAGACAGCGCTCGGATATGGAGGGAGAGATGGCAAAACTTTTGCAGGCTACGGGGCAATGCTGAAGGAGCGTCACAATCCCCTAGCCAAAATACACAGGGGTGATAGAGATAAGCGAGGTCTATGCACATTACGTTACACCGGGCTCGATCGCATAGCAAACTGACAAAACACAAGTTTTATATAAAGCAGGGCAAAGCTGCAGGAGAGTTTCTACTGTCAAGGTTCTATGAACCGTACAGTACACATACAATTCTATAGCAGGGCAGACTCAATTGAAATGGCTACCACCTGTGACTCCTAGCTCCATGGAGGCACTTGGCTATGGAGCAAGTAACAGCACAGATTTTGCAGGCTACGGGGCAATGCTGAAGGAGCGTTAGAATCCCCTAGCTAAAATACACAGGGGCGATAGGGATAAGCGAGGTCTATGCACATAACGATACACCGGACCCCATCGCATCGCAAAGTGAAAAAATGTCCGAGGCACGTGAGCCCCTGCCTTGTGGCAGCACTCAGCTATGGAGCGAGCAACGGCATAGGTTTTGCAGGCTATTGGGTAATGCTGAAGGAGCGTCAGAATCCCCTAGCTAAAATACACAGGGGTGATAGGGATAAGCGAGGTCTATGCACATAGCGATACACCGCAAAGTTCCCCATGGTTTTGATTATGCCTTTTATTTGAACACAGTATTTTCCACTGCCTCGCCCTACCCCCATCCCACTTTCCCCTTCCCCCCTGGGAGCCTGCAAAGTACATGCAGTAGACAGGTAAGGAGTTCCGATCAGGTTACAAGACATGTGCAACAGTATACTACTGTATGTAGGAAAATCCCCCACCCACTCTGATTTATGTGAAACCTGTGTGCACCCTTCCATTGAATGTATAACAAAGAAAAAATAATAATAAAGTGAATGTCACGGGAACATATATATATAAAAAAACTTTGGGACTCAAACCTGGGACTCTCAGCATGGGAGGTGGGAGCCTTCATCGCTAGGTTGGTATGGAAGGGGAGACAATTAGCTGCTGGAGGGTACCAACCCCAAGTTTCTGTGACCCCCACAAGGCTCATGGCAAGCGTCGGAACCCATGGTGGGTCTGAATTAACGGGCCCATTATAGTCTATGGGAAAATGGGTCCAATTTGCATACTGATATCTCTGGTTCTGGGTGTCCCAGAGACTCGGGACTGGTACCATTTAAAAGAGGAGACTCTTGGCTTTCGGGGCAGACCAACCACTAGTTTATGTGTGGAAAGAGAAACGGGAAGCAACCGTGTATCGGGTCCCCTCCAGTTGTCTGCCTAGCTTGCACAGGATGCAGGGTTTCTGGCTAGATAGGAAATACTGTACAGAAATGCTAAGCATGGTAATTTGACATCCAGGAACATAGGGAGGAGTTTTTATCTCTCTCCATTATACTTAGAAAAATTACACTTGCCACTGTACATTATAAGCTGTTCGTGCTAATTAGTACACTAGTAGAACATACTGTACAGAGATACTAAGTACAGTGATTTGGCATCCACGAACTTAGGGAGGAGCTTTAATCTCTCTCCATTGTAATCTTTCTAAGTATAATGGAGAGAGATAAAAGCTCCTCCCTAAATTCCTGGGTGCCAAATTACCGTCCTTAGTATCGCTGTACTCTATGTTCTGCTAGTGTACTAATTATTAGCACGAACAGCTTGTAACGTACAGTGGCAAGTTTAATCTTTCTATGTATAATGGAGAAATAAAAGCTCCTCCCTAAGTTCCTAGATGCCAAATCACCATCCTTAGTATCTCTGTACAGTATGTTCTACTAGTGTACTAATTAGCACGAACAGCTTTTAACTGCATGGCAAATCACCGTACTTAGTATCTTTGTACAGTATGTTCTATTAGGGTACTAATTAGCACGAACAGCTTGTAACGTAGAGTGGCAAGTTTAATCTTTCTATGTATAATGGAGAGAGATAAAAGCTCCTCAGTAAGTTCCTGGATGCCAAATCACCGTACTTAGTATCTCTATACAGTATTTTCTATTAGGGTACTAATTAGCTGTTCGTGCTAATTAGTACCCTAATATAAAATACTATACAGAGATACTAAGGATGGTGATTTGGCAACCAGGAACTTAGGGAGGAGCTTTTATCTCTCTACATTATACATAGAAAGATCAAACCTGCCACTGTACGTTACAAGCTGTTCGTGCTAATTAGTACACTAGTAGAACATACTGTACAGAGACACTACGGACAGTGATTTGGCATCCAGGAACTTAGGGAGGAGCTTTTATCTCTCTCCATTATACTTAGAAAGATTACAATGGAGAGAGATAAAAGCTCCTCCCTAAGGTTCCTGGATGCCAAATCACTGTACTTAGTATCTCTGTACAGTATTTTCTACTAGTGTACTAATTAGCACGAACAGCTTGTAACGTACAGTGGCAAGTTTAATCTTTCTATGTATAATATAGAGAGATAAAAGCTCCTCCCTAAGTTCCTGGTTGCCAAATCACCGTCCTTAGTATCTCTGTATAGTATTTTATATTAGGGTACTAATTAGCACGAACAGCTAATTAGTACCCTAATAGAACATACTGTACAGAGATACTAAGTACAGTGATTTGGCATCCGGGAACTTACTGAGGAGCTTTTATCTCTCTCCATTATACATAGAAAGATTAAACTTGCCACTGTACGTTACAAGCTGTTCGTGTTAATTAGTACCCTAATAGAACATACTGTACAGAGATACTAAGTACGGTGATTTGCCATGCAGTTAAAAGCTGTTCGTGCTAATTAGTACACTAGTAGAACATACTGTACAGAGATACTAAGGATGGTGATTTGGCATCTAGGAACTTAGGGAGGAGCTTTTATCTCCATTATACATAGAAATATTAAACTTGCCACTGTACGTTACAAGCTGTTCGTGCTAATTAGTACACTAGAAGAACATACTGGGGACTCGGACTCATACAGTGCTTGCATTTGTAATAACTAGGGGTAAGGACGTTTACCACCTAGCAACATCCTCCCTTATACATCACCTGCTGCACATGCATAAGAAATCATTGTCAAGTTCAGAAACTTTGGGTAAGAGCGTAAGCAGTCAACTGACACCTAAATCCCTTCTTCCTCTTGTACCCAAGCTTATGCAAGCCACACCACAAACTCCCTCAACGTCAACTTCCTCCTCAGTCAGGAATGTCAGTAGTCCTGCAGGCCATGTCACTGGAAATACTGAGGAGTCCTCTCCTAACCGGGATTCCTCCGGAGGATCCTTGAGTGGTATGCCTCCTGCTGCTGCTGTTGCTGCCGCTGCTATTGTTGCTGTTGGGAGTTGATCATCATCCCAGAGGGGAAGTCGGAAGACCACTTGTACCACTTCAACTAAGCAATTGACTGTCCAACAGTCCTTTGTGAGGAAGATGAAATATGACAGCAGTCATCCTGTTGCAAAGCGGATAACTGAGGCCTTGACATCTATGTTGGTGTTAGACGTGCATCCGGTATCCACCATTAGTGCAGTGGGAATTAGACAATTGATAGAGGTAGTGTGTTCCTGGTTCCAAATCCCATCTAGATTCCACTTCAGTAGGAAAGTGTTTCCCGGACTGTACAGGGACATTAAGAAAAGTGTCCTCAGTGTCCTGAAAAATGCGGTTGTACCCAGTGTCCACTTAACCACGGACATGTGGACAAGTGGAGCACGGCAAACTAAGGACTACATGACTGTGACAGCTCACTGGGTAAATGTATTGCCTCCCGCAGCAACAACAGCAGTGGCAACAGTAGCAGCTTCTCACAAACGCCAGAACGTTCCTAGGCAGGCTACACTGTGTATCACCGGTTTCCGCAAGAGGCACACCGCTGACAACCTCTTATGGAAACTGAGGGACATCATCGCACAATGGCTTACCCCACTTAGACTCCCCTGGGGATTTGTGATATGGGACAATGTCACCAATATTTTGCGTGCATTACATCTGGGCAAATTCCAGGAGGAGGAGGAGAAGGATGAGCTAAGATGGAGCGTTTCCGCAAAGTATGTGGGACTTGTGGATGGAGCCCTTCATTCACTTTGCCAGGATTCAAGGGTGGTCAATCTGTTGAAATCAGAGCACTACATTTTGGCCACCGTGCTTGATCCTAGGTTTAAAGCCTACGTTGTATCTCTCTTTCCGGCAGACACAAGTCCACAGAGGTTCAAAGACCTGCTGGAGAGAAATTGTCAACTCAAGCGGCACATGACCCGTCAACAGCTCCTCCTTCATATTCTCCCACAACTGGGGCTGTGAGGAAAAGGATAAGATTTCCTAGCCCACCTGCTGGCTATGATGCAGGGCAGTCAGGAGTGAGTGCTGACATCTGGTCCGGACTAAAGGACCTGCCAACGATTACTGACATGTCTACTGTCACTGCATATGATTCTGTCACCACTGAAAACTGGTGAAGGATAATATGAGTGACAGCATCCAAGTAGGTATGTCAGACAGTCTGTATGTATACTGGCAGGAAAAAGAGGCAATTTGGATTCCCTTGCACAAACTGGCTTTATTTTACCTAAGTTGCCCCCCCTCCAGTGTGTACTCCGAAAGAGTGTTTAGTGCAGCCGGTAACCTTGTCAGAGATCGGCGTAGGAGGTTACTTCCATAAAATGTGGAGAAGATGATGTTCATCAAAATGAATTACAAATTCCTCCAGGAAGACCTTTACCAGCAATTGCCTACAAAAGGTACACAGGGACCTGTGATGGCAAATTAATACTCTGTTTGGAGGAGGATGTGCACACTGAAAGGGGTAAGGAATCAGAGGATGATGATGAGGTCAACATCTTGCCTCTGTAGGGCCAGTTTGTGCAAGGAGAGATTGATTGCTTCTTTTTTGGTGGGGAGCCCAAATAAACCAGTCATTGCAGTCACAGTCGTGTGGCAGATCCTGTCGCTGAACTGATTGGTTTGTTAAAGTGTGCATGTCCTGTTTATACAACACAAGGGTGGGTGGGAGGGCCCAAGAACAATTCCATCTTGCACGTCTTTTTCTTCTTTGCATCATGTGCTGTTTGGGGACTAGTTTTTTAAAGTGCCATCCTGTCTGACACTGCTGTACAACTCTAGGGGTACTGCCGTATAAGTCCAGGGGTACTGCCGTGTAAGTCCAGTCCAGTGGTGCTGTCTGGTGCTGCATCAGTCCAGTGGTGGTGTCTTGTGCTGCCATAAGTCCAGTGGTGGTGTCCTGTGCTGTATATTATTTACTCCAAATAAAAGGCTTATATACATTACTTATATTATTATCCAAATAATTTTTACAGGGTTTGCCATGTGGGTGTAGAGGTACGCTCACTTGTGCTGCATATTATTATAATAGCTCCAAATAAAAGGGTTACTATTATCCAAATTAATTTTACAGGCTTTGCCGTGTGTATGTGTGGTTTAAGGGTACGCTCTGCTGTGCCACCAATATTGTGCGTGTATTACATCTGGGCAAATTCCAGCACGTCCCATATTTGTGCCGCACACTTGTGTCGCTTAGCTTAGTCATACAGCTACCTCATTGCTCCTCTTTTTCTTCTTTGCATGATGTGCTGTTTGGCCTATTTTTTAAATCTGCCATCCTGTCTGCCACTGCAGTGCCAGGTGTTTGTGTAGTATACTTGTGTTGCTTAGCTTAGTCATACAGCCACCTCGGTGCAACCTACTGGCCTAAAACAATATTGTGAGGTGTGAGGTGTTCAGAATAGACTGGAAATGAGTGGAAATGAATGTTATTGCGGTTAATAATATCGTAGGATCAAAATTACCCACAAATTCTGAGATTTTAGCTGTTTTTATGTTTTTTTCAAAAATCACCCAGATCCAAAACCAAAACCAAAACACGAAAGGGTGGTTTGGGCAAAACCAATCCAGATCCAAAACACGAGGATGGAACCAGAACCAAAACCAAAACACTAAATACGAAAAGTGCCCGCCGCACATCTCTAATATGAACACATTTATTTTCTTTCACTCTCCATGTTGTATGGTCCGTACTGTAGCTGGATTTATTTATTAAAATACTGTTATTATTCAAAACACCAATAACATAGTTTTCTTATGGTGGACAGATAGGCTACTCCCTTGGGCATCAGGAAACCGTGTCCTTGCTCTCACCTTCGGATGAATGATTATATATCTGGCATCAAACCCCAAACACTATGTGACAGAGGGAAAATAAGAGGATTCCTTTAGGGACTGCCTGTGTTAAATGGAATGTGTGCCATGTTAAACTAAGCGGAACAACTAAACTAACAAAACAGACCTGGCTTATGAATAATCCATCAATCGGAGGACAACATCTGCTTAGTGTATGATGTCATGTAAATGCTTTATAGATATAGTAGAAGGTGTACATGCACAACAAAAAAGGCTTATGTTTGATAACTAGATAAACACATAATGTTTACTGAGGATTGTTTAGCTGTGCAACATGTTGTTTTAGAAGTACTATAAATGCATACAATATAGCAGTACTATGGATTTATTTACTAACATTACGTAAAATTCAATATCAACCAATCAGCAATTAGGTAATGAAATATCTTCCCAAATGTCTGGCACAAGGCATTTAATGTGAGGCCTGCCCATGGGGGCCAGCCCCTGCCATCAAGGGAAGAACTGGAGAGGCTCAAGCTATACTTTGCAACTTCCCCACAGCCAGCGGTGGACTGACCGTAGGCCTTACCAGGGCTTTTCTCGGGGTTGTGGCTCACTCATTGGTGCCCATTCTCGGCATCTGCTTATTGGTACCGACAGAAACTTTGCAGTCCATTCCTATGGGCTCTACCTCCTTTCTGGGGGGCCATCCATCTGTGTTCCCATGGAGTACTGGTCTCTCTCTGCCCCACCACAGCTTGGAAAATGTAATGTCAGGGGTCTGTCCCTCTGAGCGAATGAGTGATATATTTACTGCTGCACCACTTTTGGCACACATTTACACAGATGGACATACTGGGTACACACTTGTACGCATATATTGGAAAGGATGGGCATACTGGGCACACATTTATTGGCACACATTGAGAAGGATGGACAAACTGGGAACACATTTATTGGCGCACTAGTCACACATTTAAAGTGATGGACACATTGGGCACACATTTATAGGCACAGTAGGCACACAATTATAGCACACGACACATTTAGAGGTATGGACACACTAAGCACACATTTATTGGCACACTGGTCACACATTTAAAGGGATGTGTAATACCCTGAAGTTACTGCACCATGGGGAATTGGCCCCCTCAGTGATTGGACCCCCCAGGTTGCAGGGCAGAAGGCACCTGGGGCGGTCTGTTGCTGGGGCCCCGGGAGCCAGTCATTAAGGAGGACAGGGGAGGTCCAGGGAGAGAGACCCCTACAAAAGAGGCACCCCAGCGCGGGACGAGAGCCCCGGAGGAATGGGAAGACTACCTGGGGAAAGTGTCACCATGTAGCCGCCAGGAGCCTGAAGAGCAGAGTACCCTGCTGAAGTTTGCCTGCTCCCAGCCAAGCCGCCGCCGGGATCAGGAGCGATGACCAGCTTGGAGAGAGAGAGGAGCCGCCTGCCACGTCATGGGGATCGTCAGCGCTGAAGAGGACCAGAGACCCCTGCGGAAAAAGAAGTGCTTCCGCGTCACTGCCTGCCGGGACGGAACGCTGGGGAGAGCCGTCGCTGGGGAGGAGACTGCAGTGCAGAGCCAGAGGGTGACCTGCAGACCAGCGAGGCCGTGGATGACCCCAGCTCCCAGGATCTAGAGGAGTGACAGCGGGTGGCCAGTGACGGGGAGCGCAGGCATCGCGGAGGACGACCCCGGATGTGAGGACCCCTGCAAGGACCCCCGGCTGGATGAAGAGGACAGCGCGGTGCGGAGGACAGCACAAAAGAGGACCTGCGACAAGGAACCCAGGCTGCCGAAGACAGGAGCACCGCGATGGGACCGGAGAGGAGCATCCACCGCTGGCTACAGGACGAAGACTCCCATGACAGCGCGGTGGCAGCTATAGAGGAGAAGACCCCGGGTGGTGACTGGCTGGAGGGAGCATCAAGGAGCCCGACTGCTGCACCAGGGTACTGAAGACGAGGAGTGGAGGATCGGAGGTGGCAGAAGCGCCGCAGCGATGGGTGAGAACTTGCAAACAACCCTTCCGCTGCAACACTCTGCCCTGTTAGTACCCTCCGCTGCCAAACTCTGCATATTGGGGGAGAAGTTAATTAAGGGGGTAGGCTCCCCTATAGCTGTGTCACCCCCCCAGTTAACCCTTCCGCTGCTGAACTCTGCCATTGACACCTTCCGCTGCACAGAAATCTGCAAACGGGGGACCAGTTAATTTCTAAAAGGGGGTAGGCTCCCCTCATTAATCAGTGCCCGCAAGTTATGTTTTTTTTTAAAAGAGGGGTAAGCTCCGCCCAGCAGTGCCCCGCAGTATATATATTTAAATAAGGGGTAGGCTCTCTTTCATAGTGCCCCACAAGCTAGGTTAATTATGGGGAAGGACACCCTACAGTAGCTGTGCCCCTGCAATTACGTACAAACAGGGGGTGGGCACCCCTTGGGTAGGCCCCCCCTAGAGCTAATGGTGCCCATATCTAGAGTTAATGTATTTATCTGCTATTGAGGTATGCTGGCACTTATAGTACTCTTTTGCAAGCTCCGCCCAGCAGTTTTAAAGCTAATGTGAATGTATTTATCTGCTATTGAGGTATGCTGGCACTTATAGTTCTCTTATGCAAGCTCCGCCCAGCAGTTTTAAAGCTAATGTGAATGTATTTATCTGCTATTGAGGTATGCTGACACTTCTAGTTCTCTTATGCAAGCTCCGCTCAGCAGTTTTAAAGCTAATGTGAATGTACTTATCTGTATTGAGGTATGCTGGCACTTATAGTTCTCTTATACAAGCTCCGCCCAGCAGTGTTAAAGCTAATGTGAATGTACTTATCTGTATTGAGGTATGCTGGTACTTATAGTTCTCTTATAAAAGCTCCACCCAGCAGTGTTAAAGCTAATGTGAAAGTACTTATCTGTATTGAGGTATGCTGGCACTTATAGTTCTCTTATACAAGCTCCGCCCAGCAGTGTTAAAGCTATTGTGAATGTACTTATCTGTCATTGAGGTAGGCTGGTACTTATAGTTCTCTTATGCAAGCTCCGCCCAGCAGGGTTACCGCTATTGTTAATGCATTTGTACGCTGGTTACCTGAGACTTTAGTATAGCAGTCATAACCAGCTTGCTGCAACTGTGCATCTGTTTCCTGCTTACCTGCCACTTGTATTGCAAACGCTAGTTACCTGAGACTGTAGTATAGAATTCATAACCAGCTTGCTTCAACTGTGCACCTGTTTCCTGCTTACCTACCACTTGTATTGCAAATGCTGGTTACCTGAGACTGTAGTATAGAAGCCATAACCAGCCTGCTTCGACTGTGCAACTGTTTCCTGCTTACCTACCACTTGTATTGTAAAAGCTGGTTACCTGAGACTGTAGTATAGAAGCCATAACCAGCCTGCTTCAACTGTGCACCTGTCTCCTGCTTACCTGCCACTTGTATTGCAACCGCTGGTTACCTGAGACTGTAGTATAGAAGCCATAAGCAGCCTGCTTCAACTGTGCACCTGTTTCCATGTTTACCTGCACTTGTTAATTTTGTAAGAATAATAAAATGGAGTTGGATACTGTATATGTGTGTTTTGTCATTGTGTCTGAGGGGTAAAGCAGGTCTGCCGCTCTGATCACCCGAACCTGATTCACATTAGCACCCCACAATTTAGTTTAAGTTTTCGGCATCAGGATTGTGGGTGTTTCAGTTTGTTACATACCACAAAAATGGCGTCACGAACAGGATCAGAGAATCTCAGGCGGGCCTGTGCTCCAGACACAATGACTTGTTTGCCAAAAGAGCTGTACCCAGTTCAAGGCTTAAGTAAACTGTTGTATTGTGTTAAGGTGTATATGTGAGGACACGTATAATTTTAGGGGGGAGAATGTAATACCCTGAAGTTATTGCACCATGGGGATCACCTTGTAATTGTTTTTTTTTTACATAGAAGAACTACAAAGCCAAGGGTAGATCATGGGCTGAACTGTGATGTCCCCTGTCAGCTCTGGCAGGGATAGTTTGGTGCCACTGTAGTGGGAAGATTTCCCCCCTGCTCAGCAACTACCAAGCCCGGGAATTGGCACCCTCAGTGATTGGACCCCCCAGGTTGCAGGGCAGAAGGCACCTGGGGCGGTCTGTTGCATGGGGCCCCGGGAGCCAGTTATTAAGGAGGACAGGGGAGGTCCAGATAGAGAGACCCCTACAAAAGAGGCACCCCAGCATGGGACGAGAGCCCCGGAGGAATGGGAAGACTACCTGGGGAAAGTGTCACCATGTAGCCGCCAGGAGCCTGAAGAGCAGAGTCCCCCGCTGAAGTTTGCCTGCTCCCAGCCGAGCCGCCGCCGGGATCAGGAGCGATGACCAGCTTGGAGAGAGAGAGGAGCTGCCTGCCACATCATGGGGATCGTCAGCGCTGAAGAGGACCAGAGACCCCTGCGGAAAAAGAAGTGCTGCCGCGTCACTGCCTGCCGGGACGGAACGCCGGGGAGAGCCGTCACTGGGGAGGAGACTGCAGTGCCGAGCCAGAGGGTGACCTGCAGACCAGCGAGGCCGTGGATGACCCCAGCTCCCAGGATCTCGAGGAGCGACAGCGGGTGGCCAGTGACGGGGAGCGCAGGCATTGCGGAGGACGACCCCAGATGTGAGGACCCCTGCAAGGACCCCCGGCTGGATGAAGAGGATAGCGCGGTGCAGAGGACAGCACAAAAGGGGACCTGCGACAAGGAACCCAGGCTACCGAAGACAGGAGCACCGCGATGGGACCGGAGAGGAGCGTCCACCGCTGGCTACAGGATGAAGACTCCCATGTCGGCGCGGTGGCAGCTGAAGAGGAGAAGACCCCGGGTGGTGACTGGCTGGAGGGAGCATCAAGGAGCCCGATTGCTGCACCAGGGTACTGAAGACGAGGAGCGGAGGATCAGAGGTGGCAGAAGCGCCGCAGCGATGGGTGAGAACTTGCAAACAACCCTTCCGCTGCAATACTCTGCCCTGTTAGTGCCCTCCGCTGCCAAACTCTGCACATTGGGGGAGAAGTTAATTAAGGGGGTAGGCTCCCCTATAGCTGTGTCACCCCCCAGTTAACCCTTCCGCTGCTGAACTCTGCCATTGACACCTTCACTGCACAGAACTCTGCAAACGGGGGACCAGTTAATTTCTAAAAGGGGGTAGGCTCCCCTCATTAATCAGTGCCCGCAAGTTATGTTTTTTTTTAAAAAGAGGGATAAGCTCCGCCCAGCAGTGCCCCGCAGTATATATATTTAAATAAGGGGTAGGCTCTCCTTCATAGTGCCCCACAAGCTAAGTTAATTATGGGGAAGGACACCCTACAGTAGCTGTGCCCCTGCAATTACGTACAAACAGGGGGTGGGCACCCCTTGGGTAGGCCCCCCCTAGAGCTAATGGTGCCCATATCTAGAGTTAATGTATTTATCTGCTATTGAGGTATGCTGGCACTTATAGTACTCTTTTGCAAGCTCCGCCCAGCAGTTTTAAAGCTAATGTGAATGTATTTATCTGCTATTGAGGTATGCTGGCACTTATAGTTCTCTTATGCAAGCTCCGCCCAGCAGTTTTAAAGCTAATGTGAATGTATTTATCTGCTATTGAGGTATGCTGACACTTCTAGTTCTCTTATGCAAGCTCCGCTCAGCAGTTTTAAAGCTAATGTGAATGTACTTATCTGTATTGATGTATGCTGGCACTTATAGTTCTCTTATACAAGCTCCGCCCAGCAGTGTTAAAGCTAATGTGAATGTACTTATCTGTATTGAGGTATGCTGGTACTTATAGTTCTCTTATAAAAGCTCCACCCAGCAGTGTTAAAGCTAATGTGAAAGTACTTATCTGTATTGAGGTATGCTGGCACTTATAGTTCTCTTATACAAGCTCCGCCCAGCAGTGTTAAAGCTATTGTGAATGTACTTATCTGTTATTGAGGTAGGCTGGTACTTATAGTTCTCTTATGCAAGCTCCGCCCAGCAGGGTTACCGCTATTGTTAATGCATTTGTACGCTGGTTACCTGAGACTTTAGTATAGCAGTCATAACCAGCTTGCTGCAACTGTGCATCTGTTTCCTGCTTACCTGTCACTTGTATTGCAAACGCTAGTTACCTGAGACTGTAGTATAGAATTCATAACCAGCTTGCTTCAACTGTGCACCTGTTTCCTGCTTACCTACCACTTGTATTGCAAATGCTGGTTACCTGAGACTGTAGTATAGAAGCCATAACCAGCCTGCTTCGACTGTGCAACTGTGTCCTGCTTACCTACCACTTGTATTGCAAAAGCTGGTTACCTGAGACTGTAGTATAGAAGCCATAACCAGCCTGCTTCAACTGTGCACCTGTCTCCTGCTTACCTGCCACTTGTATTGCAACCGCTGGTTACCTGAGACTGTAGTATAGAAGCCATAACCAGCCTGCTTCAACTGTGCACCTGTTTCCATGTTTACCTGCACTTGTTAATTTTGTAAGAATAATAAAATGGAGTTGGATACTGTATATGTGTGTTTTGTCATTGTGTCTGAGGGGTAAAGCAGGTCTGCCGCTCGGATCACCCGAACCTGATTCACATTAGCACCCCACAATTTAGTTTAAGTTTTCGGCATCAGGATTGTGGGTGTTTCAGTTTGTTACATACCACAAAAATGGCGTCACGAACAGGATCAGAGAATCTCAGGCGGGCCTGTGCTCCAGACACAATGACTTGTTTGCCAAAAGAGCTGTACCCAGTTCAAGGCTTATGTAAACTGTTGTATTGTGTTAAGGTGTATACGTGAGGACACGTATAATTTTAGGGGGGAGAATGTAATACCCTGAAGTTATTGCACCATGGGGATCACCTTGTAATTTTTTTTTTTTTACATAGAAGAACTACAAAGCCAAGGGTAGATCATGGGCTGAACTGTGATGTCCCCTGTCAGCTCTGGCAGGGATAGTTTGGTGCCACTGTAGTGGGAAGATTTCCCCCCTGCTCAGCAACTACCGAGCCCGGGAATTGGCACCCTCAGTGATTGGACCCCCCAGGTTGCAGGGCAGAAGGCACCTGGGGCGGTCTGTTGCTGGGGCCCCGGGAGCCAGTTATTAAGGAGGACAGGGGAGGTCCAGATAGAGAGACCCCTACAAAAGAGGCACCCCAGCATGGGACGAGAGCCCCGGAGGAATGGGAAGACTACCTGGGGAAAGTGTCACCATGTAGCCGCCAGGAGCCTGAAGAGCAGAGTCCCCCGCTGAAGTTTGCCTGCTCCCAGCCGAGCCGCCGCCGGGATCAGGAGCGATGACCAGCTTGGAGAGAGAGAGGAGCCGCCTGCCACATCATGGGGATCGTCAGCGCTGAAGAGGACCAGAGACCCCTGCGGAAAAAGAAGTGCTGCCGCGTCACTGCCTGCCGGGACGGAACGCCGGGGAGAGCCGTCACTGGGGAGGAGACTGCAGTGCCGAGCCAGAGGGTGACCTGCAGACCAGCGAGGCCGTGGATGACCCCAGCTCCCAGGATCTCGAGGAGCGACAGCGGGTGGCCAGTGACGGGGAGCGCAGGCATTGCGGAGGACGACCCCGGATGTGAGGACCCCTGCAAGGACCCCCGGCTGGATGAAGAGGATAGCGCGGTGCAGAGGACAGCACAAAAGGGGACCTGCGACAAGGAACCCAGGCTACCGAAGACAGGAGCACCGCGATGGGACCGGAGAGGAGCGTACACCGCTGGCTACAGGATGAAGACTCCCATGTCGGCGCGGTGGCAGCTGAAGAGGAGAAGACCCCAGGTGGTGACTGGCTGGAGGGAGCATCAAGGAGCCCGATTGCTGCACCAGGGTACTGAAGACGAGGAGCGGAGAATCAGAGGTGGCAGAAGCGCCGCAGCGATGGGTGAGAACTTGCAAACAACCCTTCCGCTGCAACACTCTGCCCTGTTAGTGCCCTCCGCTGCCAAACTCTGCATATTGGGGGAGAAGTTAATTAAGGGGGTAGGCTCCCCTATAGCTGTGTCACCCCCCAGTTAACCCTTCCGCTGCTGAACTCTGCCATTGACACCTTCACTGCACAGAACTCTGCAAACGGGGGACCAGTTAATTTCTAAAAGGGGGTAGGCTCCCCTCATTAATCAGTGCCCGCAAGTTATGTTTTTTTCAAAAGGGGGGTAAGCTCCGCCCAGCAGTGCCCCGCAGTATATATATTTAAATAAGGGGTAGGCTCTCCTTCATAGTGCCCCACAAGCTAAGTTAATTATGGGGAAGGACACCCTACAGTAGCTGTGCCCCTGCAATTATGTACACACAGGGGGTAGGCACCCCTTGGGTAGGCACCCTTAGAGCTAATGGTGCCCGTATCTAGAGTTAATGTATTTATCTGCTATTGAGGTATGCTGGCACTTATAGTTCTCTTATGCAAGCTCCGCCCAGCAGTTTTAAAGCTAATGTGAATGTATTTATCTGCTATTGAGGTATGCTGACACTTATAGTTCTCTTATGCAAGCTCCGCCCAGCAGTTTTAAAGCTAATGTGAATGTACTTATCTGCTATTGAGGTATGCTGGCACTTATAGTTCTCTTATACAAGCTCCGCCCAGCAGTGTTAAAGCTAATGTGAATGTACTTATCTGTATTGAGGTATGCTGGTACTTATAGTTCTCTTATGCAGGATCAGAGAATCTCAGGCGGGCCTGTGCTCCAGACACAATGACTTGTTTGCCAAAAGAGCTGTACCCAGTTCAAAGCTTATGTAAACTGTTGTATTGTGTTAAGGTGTATACGTAAGGACACGTATAATTTTAGGGGGAAGAATGTAATACCCTGAAGTTATTGCACCATGGGGATCCCCTTGTAATTTTTTTTTTACATAGAAGAACTACAAAGCCAAGGGTAGATCATGGGCTGAACTGTGATGTCCTCTGTCAGCTCTGGCAGGGATAGTTTGGTGCCACTGTAGTGGGAAGATTTCCCCCCTGCTCAGCAACTACTAAGCCCGGGAATTGGCCCCCTCAGTGATTGGACCCCCCAGGTTGCAGAGCAGAAGGCACCTGGGGCGGTCTGTTGCTGGGGCCCCGGGAGCCAGTTATTAAGGAGGACAGGGGAGGTCCAGATAGAGAGACCCCTACAAAAGAGGCACCCCAGCGTGGGACGAGAGCCCCGGAGGAATGGGAAGACTACCTGGGGAAAGTGTCACCATGTAGCCGCCAGGAGCCTGAAGAGCAGAGTCCCCCGCTGAAGTTTGCCTGCTCCCAGCCGAGCCGCCGCCGGGATCAGGAGCGATGACCAGCTTGGAGAGAGAGAGAGGAGCCGCCTGCCACGTCATGGGGATCGTCAGCGCTGAAGAGGACCAGAGACCCCTGCGGAAAAAGAAGTGCTGCCGCGTCACTGCCTGCCGGGACGGAACGCTGGGGAGAGCCGTCACTGGGGAGGAAACTGCAGGTGACCTACAGACCAGCAAGGCCGTGGATGACCCCAGCTCCCAGGATCTAGAGGAGCGACAGCGGATGGCCAGTGACGGGGAGCGCAGGCATCGCGGAGGATGACCCCGGATGTGAGGACCCCTGCAAGGACCCCCAGCTGGATGAAGAGCATAGCGCGGTGCAGAGGACAGCGCAAAAGAGGACCTGCGACAAGGAATCCAGGCTGCCGAAGACAGGAGCACCGCGATGGGACCGGAGAGGAGCGTCCACCGCTGGCTACAGGATGAAGACTCCCATAACGGCGCGTGGCAGCTGAAGAGGAGAAGACCCCGGGTGGTGACTGGCTGGAGGGAGCATCAAGGAGCCCGATTGCTGCACCAGGGTACTGAAGATGAGGAGCGGAGGATCAGAGGTGGCAGAAGCACCGCAGCGATGGGTGAGAACTTGCAAACAACCCTTCCGCTGCAACACTCTGCCCTGTTAGTGCCCTCCGCTGCCAAACTCTGCATATTGGGGGAGAAGTTAATTAAGGGGGTAGGCTCCCCTATAGCTGTGTCATCCCCCAGTTAACTCTTCCGCTGCTGAACTCTGCCATTGACACCTTCCACTGCACAGAACTCTGCAAACGGGGGACCAGTTAATTTCTAAAAGGGGGTAGGCTCCCCTCATTAATCAGTGCCCGCAAGTTATGTTTTTTTTTAAAAGGGGGGTAAGCTCTGCCCAGCAGTACCCCACAGTATATATATTTAAATAAGGGGTAGGCTCTCCTTCATAGTGCCCCACAAGCTAAGTTAATTATGGGGAAGGACACCCTACAGTAGCTGTGCCCCTGCAATTATGTACACACTGGGGGTAGGCACCCCTTGGGTAGGCACCCTTAGAGCTAATGGTGCCCGTATCTAGAGTTAATGTATTTATCTGCTATTGAGGTATGCTGTTACATTTTTTAGTACTCTTATGCAAGCTCCGCCCAGCAGTTTTAAAGCTAATGTGAATGTATTTATCTGCTATTGAGGTATGCTGGCACTTATAGTTCTTTTATACAAGCTCCACCCAGCAGTTTTAAAGCTAATGTGAATGTACTTATCTGTATTGAGGTTTGCTGGCACTTATAGTTCTCTTATACAAGCTCCGTCCAGCAGTTTTAAAGCTAATGTGAATGTACTTATCTGCTATTGAGGTATGCTGGCACTTATAGTTCTCTTATGCAAGCTCCGCCCAGCAGGGTTACCGCAGTCATAACCAGCTTGCTGCAACTGTGCACCTGTTTCCTGCTTACCTGCCACTTGTTATTGCGAATGCTGGTTATCAGAGACTGTAGTATAGAAGCCATAACTAGCCTGCTTCAACTGTGCACCTGTTTCCTGCTTACCTGCCACTTGTATTGCAACCGCTGGTTACCTGAGACTGTAGTATAGAAGCCATAAGCAGCCTGCTTCAACTGTGCACCTGTTTCCATGTTTACCTGCACTTGTTAATTTTGTAAGAATAATAAAATGGAGTTGGATACTGTATATGTGTGTTTTGTCATTGTGTCTGAGGGGTAAAGCAGGTCTGCCGCTCTGATCACCCGAACCTGATTCACATTAGCACCCCACAATTTAGTTTAAGTTTTCAGCATCGGGATTGTGGGTGTTTCAGTTTGTTACATACCACAGATGGATACACTGGGAATACTTTTATAGGAACACTTGGCACATATTTAAAGGGATGGACATTAGGAAGGATTGAAAAGTGGGTCAAAAATTTTTTTTTTCCACATAAATTGCGAGGGTCGAAAAAAATTGTGGGACCACTCGAGAAGATGATTGCCATTTAATTTTTAAAAAGCAGATAATATCTTAGTCGGTCGTCAACCGGCGCCTAAAGATTTTGTATTTATGCTCCATAAGCACCACCACAAAGAGATCTGGTAGCGCTTTTTTTCATACTGTTTGTTGCTAAGTAGCAGAGTACAATAGTTTTGACTCATAATACATGCCTTGTTCATTGTATAGTGTCATATAGTAAGTGCGCTCAACATAGTCGTATCATCTAAAATGCCATAGTAGGGTCTCTGTTGCCCTTTGCCTGCAGCTCTCAGCTTGTTGCGAACAAATACATACCCAATACTCACCACGTGGAGGTGGCTGCAGCTCGAGTCCCACCCGCCGCTCACCCTGTCACGTTCTAACGCACCCAGCCGCTCCTGAGGACGCTCAACGCTGCCCGACACTGAAAAAACAAGGAGCTTTCTAATCCCGAAAACCCCGGGATTGAATCCCGGGCAACTTTAGGCCTGAATCCCAGTATCCCACCTATCCCAATCCCGAAATTAGCCACTCTAGTTCCAACGTAAGTAAGCAGAATTCTATTGGCTGTGGTCAGAAATCGTACATGTGATGGATTACCTAGGCACATGTTGGCTATGATTTTAGAGTTGGAACCACTCTTTACTGCATTACACAAGTTATTTTTGGTCAGTACACAACTCAGATGTAATGCCCGGAAGGGTTGTATTTACCTTCTTAAATTTAACGACATGAAAGTGGTTGCATTCCAAGAGGCTTTTCCCAATAGACCAGATTACTGTTCTGCACATTTTGTCCCTCCATCAATGCTGGAGACAGGCTGGACAACAACAACAACAACAACAACAACAACAACAACACCACCACAGTATACCACAGTAAACCTTTATCAGCACTGCCAGAGTGCTTTGTGGTGGTGTTCTGCAGAAATGCGTATAAGATGTAAAGACAAACTCTTTAGGCGCTGGTTGGCCGTCTAAACTATTAACCAATTTTGAAAAACGAAATGGCAATCATCTTCTCAATTGGTCCCACAATTTTTTTTCTGACCCTCACAGTCAATGCAGAAACTTTTTTTTATTTCAACCCACCCTAGTGGACACTCTGGGCACACATTTATAGCCACACTTTTAGGTAAAATTGTTTTTTTGCACTACTTTTGTGCTGGAACCACCTTCTCACAGTACTCTCGGGGGGGGGGGGGGGGGGATCGGTTGAGCGCAGAAAGGGGGCTGCTGGGAGGCGTGGGTACTGCTGGGAAGCTCAGGGGCTGCTGAGAGATGTAGTGCTCCCAGCTGCTGGCTCCTGGGAGAATATACTCACACAGGGAGGGCCACACACCAGGGGTTATACACACAGACACTCATGCACACATACAGTACACACAGATGATCATACAGGTGAGTAATTACAGACTAATTAAGCTAATTGGAAACTTCCAATTGCTTAATTAGTCCTAAGGGGTTCCAGAGCAGGTCCCAGTGATTTTTCCTAAAAATAACGAGTTTATGAAAAATCTGGAGGTGCATGAAAAAAGACGCAATGATTTCTATGGAAATCACTGTTTCTCATTTTCTGTCCTGCAATTGAATAGCAAAACCCTGTGGTTGCAGGAAAAACTGTGGGCATCTCAGAGCTTGCATGTTCACGCGCATGCTAGTACACAAGGGGATTGCAAAGATTACATGAGTTTAAATGTTTTTATAAAATGAGTTTTATCAATTTTTATCAATGATTATGATTTTTTTTTTTACCAAACCAAAAACCGAATCCAAACTTAAACAGTTGAGAGTGCCAACAAATCCAATAAGTGAAGAAATTAGTCCAGCACAGTCCCAAGGTTAGGCACAGACTGTAGACAAGCCTAGATAAGTATTATCAGGTTTGTAGTGAAGTCCTTAAGAAGAGACATGGGCCAAGATAAATGCCATGGTTCAAAGTCCAAATTATTCTAATGCTATGGGTCCCACAACAAACTCTCAGCAGGACATCACATCTGAATCAAGACCAGTGAATCACATCCCAAGAATAGCAGGTATCCCCTTCTTATCTGCCCAGAATAGCCTAAAGGGGGGTACTCACAGAGAGATCCATGCTTAAAATCTAAGCAATCTGACTAGATTTCTTAGATTTAAGAACAGATCACTCGTGTGTACCCCCCACAGCGATAGCGTTATCGCCAGTGCTAGATTGGCCTGCATGCAGGTTCAATCTAGCACGTCGCTCATTTCACCCGCTGGGTGAAATGAGTGGCCCCCCATCCTCCCCCACATCGCTCAGCACACATCGCGCTGTGCTGAGCGGTGGGAGAGATGTGTGCTGAGCGCTGCGCTCAGCACACATCTCTCCCGTGTATATGGCCCTTAAGGCTTCAGGAGTATGTTCATCTTCCCTCTATCTCAGAGCATCCCAGATGTACCAGAATACAATACACAATGGCCTGGCTATAATGATTACATTCAATTCTCAGTTCTCACCTGATTTACAAAGTGACACCATTGTTGTCATTTAAAATTCAAGCCTGTATTGAAATAGTAATTAAGAAATATTATTGATGTTAAAACAAAAAGAAATAGGAATTAAATAACAATAGCTAACTTCCATCTATACAGAACCAATGTTAAGTCATTGCATGAGAGAAGAACAGAGCACACATACTGGGAAATTGATCATACCTGAGTCCAATAGGAGGAATTTTCATGTTCAATTGCTGCCTGAGAAAAAGTTGGAATTTATTGGAAGGCTTTATTAAATACAACCCTGAGGAAGTCGCAAGAGACAAAACGCGTTGGATGCTAATGCACATGAGACCTGCAGTTTAACTTGGTGTCTAATGCACCCCATACACTTGTGAGATATCAGGTACAAGCCTTTGATTTCGCCCGCATCTGTGAGATAAATCGCAGAATTGTATGCACATTCTAGGTACCATGCAACGCGATGCACAGGCACGCCGGTCGAATGTTGCGTCTCAAGATATTAAGTGCTGCACTTAATATTTATCACATCACAGTGCGATTGCATGTGTTTTTAAAAACACATGCGATATATCGCACTGCGATGATCAATAGGCACCCGCCGGGAGCTGCCAGGCTCGGCCGTGACATGCCCATCAAGTGATTATCATGCGATCTATCGCATGATCGCATGGTAATCACTTTGTCAGTTCAGGTTCAGGAACTGACGGCGCGATGCCCTGCGATGTCGCGTCACGGTGCATCGCAGAAGTGTATGGGCACCATAAGAGCTCACACCAATTAAAGGGTAGACTAAGACGTTAATAAGATCTAGCCCAGAATGGCCACTTTGCATTTGATATGGAAAGCTGTTTTACTGATTGATTTCTAATAAAACCAACTATGAGTGAATTATACAAAAGCTGATTGATTGAGTGTTTGGGTGAACTCTGGTGTGAAGCTCCCATTGCAGAGATAAGAGGACTTCACTTATATATATCCTGAAGAAGGGGACCAGGTCCCCGAAATGTTGATGCCACTGTTTGCACAAATATATTTTTGAATTGGAAGTCTCTGAGTGCCGCCTCGTACATTCTTGCTATATGCCACGGGTGCTTCTCGGCTGAGGAGGGCACCTGAGCATTATTAGTCCAGGTTTGGACTTTTATGAGAGACTACTTTTGGCACCCTAAGACCCCCAATCTGCACAATTCTGTTTGGTCCGAAGCCCGTCCTTGGGGTAGTAGCCTGTATAAAAGTGATATAATTTTGGATATTTTAGTATAACTGTATCACCTGTAGTAGCGCATTGTAGGTAACATTTTGTGTGTGCATGTGTGTATACCTGTGTGTGTATGTATATATATCAGTGACGTGCAGTGAGCTCAATGACCAGGGAGGCACTGCTGCACTCACACAGTATGCTGCCCCCTCTCTCACCTGGGTCCTGGGCAGGTTTGTCCTGTGCAGAGACCTCCGTCCGGGGGAGAGCGGGTGCTGCTGCCACTGGGTGGGATGGCTAAGGAGGCTGAACGAGAGGGAGGATCGCGACTGCACATACTCTACTGCCGGGTGGGTGACTCACTCTGCCATGCGCTGCCGCCAGTTCCGTAAGTTGAAGGAGAGGGTAGAACCCTGCTGCCACTGCCGCACGTCCTCTACTGCCTGCTGGGTGACTCGCTCTGCCTGGCACTGCCGCCGGGTCCCGTTGCCGCTTCCCCATGCCGCATATGTGATTGGAGAGCGGATTCAGCACTGGATCCGCTGTCCAATCACATGTGCCTCGCTGACAGGGGGCACATGTTTAAGTGCCCCTTTCTCAGCTTTTTTTAATGGGCTTTTACAGCCCAGTGCTTGGCCCCGCCCCCCACTTTAGCCCATTCCCACTGTCAACGGGAGGCACTTGCTATCAATGCCTCCCAAACTAATTTAATAGAATAAAATGATTAGATTAATATAAAGAAGGTGCTTATGACACAGAATGTGTGTCATAAGTATCTTTCCTGTACTGTTTTGATCATCAATGACAGGGGAGGCACTGCCTCCCCTGCCTGCACGTCCCTGATATATATATATATATATATATATATATATACAAGGAATAGGTATGGACCGGCACTCCGTTTTCAATGTCCAAAAAGTGCGCCGGTTCCCTCTCAGCAGTAGTGGATAAACAAGCAGGAAAAAATGAGCGGCACTCAGCGTCTTAATCAAAATGGAAAAGTGTATTCACATCACCATCAAAACCAACGTTTCGGGACACGCAGGTCCCTTTGTCAAGATTAATATAAAGAAGGTACTTATGACACAGAATGTGTGTCATAAGTATCTTTCCTGTACTGTTTTGATCATCAATGACAGGGGAGGCACTGCCTCCCCTGCCTGCACGTCCCTGATAGATATATATATATATATATATATATATATATATATAAATAAGAATTTTGAAGGCGGCACTCACGAGTCTTGATTCTGCTTACAAAGCTTTATTCAGTAAAATTCAACACGTTTCGGGCTGCTGCCCGTCGTCAGGGATTAAACACACTGTGCTCATACATGGACCTTATACAAACAGACACTCCCCTCTAATCACTCATAGTTGTGTTCACCTGTGATAGACAGTCCCCACCTTCCACCTAGCTGCAGGAATCTGCTCACAAATACTTCTGCAGCACATTGTGCATAATATATGGATCAAAATCCCATAACAAACAAACAAACAAACAAACAAACAAACAAACAAACAGAAACACCAATATCAAAACACATATATAACAATTACAGGTTAAAAACAAACATACAGGCGTCTGTGTTGATCAAAGAATTATTTGCATAATAATATACTTATTAAATTATGATGCTATTAACCCAACAATTTAAACTATTTATTTATGTGATACACTGGACTACTATAGCAAAGCTGCACTTCTCCCCAGGGCCGGCTCCAGGCATGTTCGAATAGAGCGGCCGCGCGGGGCACCACCCTTAATGGGCGCTGCACGCTGGCGGCGCCATATTAGTGCCTGCCTGGAGCCAGCCTGCAGTGTCCCGGCCCCAGCCTCTTGTGTGCGCGCTATGCGGCACCGGCGTCTGACGCCACGTGTATCTGGCACTGTGGGGTCATTTATGAATCTGGCACTGTGGGGGCATTTATGTATCTGGCACTGTGGGGGCATTTATGTATCTGGCACTGTGGGGGCATTTATGTATCTGGCACTGTGGGGTCATTTATGTATCTGGGACTGTGGGGTCAATTATGTATCTGGAACTGTTGGGGCATATCTGCACTGTGGGGGCATTTATGTATCTGGCACTGTGTGGGCATATCTGGCACTGTGGGGGCATTTATGTATCTGGCACTGTGGGGGCATTTATGTATCTGGCACTGTCGGGGCATATCTGCACAGTGTGGCCATTTATGTATCTGGCACTGTGGGGGCATGTCATGTGTATCTGGCACTGTGGGGTCATGTCTGCACTGTGTGGCCATTTATGTATCTGGCACTGCTGGGGGGCATGTCACGTGTATCTGGCACTGCTGGGGGGCATGTCACGTGTATCTGGCACTGCTGGGGGGCATGTCACGTGTTGTTGGCACTGCTGGGGGGCATGTCACGTGTAGCTGGCACTGCTGGGGGGCATGTCATGTGTAGCTGGCACTGCTGGGGAGCATATAATGTAGTGTTCCCACTAGGCGCCTGTGGCTAGGCAATGTGTCTAACGTGCTCTGCCTGGCGCAAAGTGTCTAACGTGCTCTGCCTGGTGCAAAGTGTCTAGGAGGTTCTACCTGGTGCAATGTGTATTAGCTGCACTACTGTGTGGTGTAATGCGAATTGCCACTATTATGTGGCAACGCCCCTAAATTTTGCTGCGCGCCTTCAGCGCGCACTGTCCATGCTTCGGTATGTAGGCAGGGGAGCACAAAGCATTACAGCATGTACATCATTTTGCCCTCCTAACTTAAAAATGTGCCCTCCCTGTGGTCAGCACCCTGCCCTAAAAAGTGAACACTATCATGTGTAGCTGGCACTGCTAGGGGGCATATTGTGTGTAGCTGGCACTGCTGGGGGGCATATAATGTGTAGCTGGCACTGCTGCGGGGCATGTCATGTCTATCTGGCACTGCTGGGGGGCATATCATGTCTACCTGGCACTGCACTACTGTAGACATTATGTGTAGCTGGCACTATACTGGAGACATTATGTGTATCGGACACTATACTGGAGACATTATGTATAAGGAACACTACTATGGCTGTTAAGTGTAAGGCTGCTAATTGTGTGCTTAGAGGGTGTGTGAAAATATATTTATTTATAGTTTGATAATATGAAGTTACGAGGCCACGCCCACTTTTCCAGGAGGCCACACCCACTTTTTTAGGAGTGCGCATAGGGTTTGGGGGGGGGGGGGGTTCTTTTACATTGTCTCACTCAAGGTGCTAGTAGGCCTGGAGCCGGCCCTGCTTCTCCCCTTTTAGTACCTATATGCTTCACAATAAGCAATGTAGTCCTAGTGTTTCATTAAACCCCCCTAGGATATAATGTGTCTAATTTATGTATCCAGCGACTTTGTAATTGTAGCACTCGTTTTCCACGATTGGTGGAAAATCAATGAGTTTTGAGCGACTACTGGTCAGGTAGTGTCCTGCTTCTAGGCAGTGACACGCTACTGGCTGGTCAGTGATGCCTGTTTCCAAAGCCATTCTGATGGCTTTGCGATGGTTAGCCATCCTCTCTCTGAACTGACACTCTGTCTTGCCCACATAGTATTTACCACATGGGCATGACAGAGTGTAAATAACATTCTTTGACATACATGTTAATGGGAACTTAATAGAATAAGCCTTACAAGAATAGGGATGACATATCGTACTCCCTGGCATAATAGCTTGGCATGTGATACAGCCTAGGCATCGATAACAACCTGCTTTTCTGGTAAGGAAATGTTCAGATGGTTTAATTTTACACATGTCAGTTATATCATATTTGATTAACATGTCTTTCAAATTTCTACCTCTGGTATAAGCGCTCATCAATCTACAGTTGTTTAAAGCTGGCAGATCTTTATCACTTTCTATGATAGGCCACAGTGATTTTTTATTTTTATTTAACCCGTCGCTAGTATTAGTATAACGACATACCCATGGAATAGGCTGCTTGTCTGGAATCTTATTTGATCTCTGTTTTAATGTATCAGCTCTTGTATTTTGTGTCACTCTTTGTTTAGCCGCCTGCAAATGCGGTCATTTGTATCCTCGCTGTAAGAACTTTTGGACCATATTATCTAAAGCTGGTTCTACTTGTGCTGTCTCACTGGTAATATGTTTAACTCTCAACATCTGGGAGTAGGGTAAAGAGCGTTTTAATGCTGGTGGATGGAAGGGGTGTAGTATGGTATGCCAGCTGTCGGGGTCCCGGCGCACAGCATACCGGCGCCGGAATCCCAACCACCGGTATACAGACAGTGTGGCGAGCGCAAATGAGCCCCTCGCTGCGCTCGCCATGCTGTGGGCTTGGTGGTGCGCTATCTATTCTCCCTCCTGGGGGGTCGTGGACCCCCAAGGGGGAGAAATGGTGTCGGTATGCTGGCTGTCGGGATTCCGGCGCCGGTATACTGTGTACCGGGACCCCGACAGGTCTGAGAAGCATTGTGTCTATCTATCTCAAATACAGTAAAACATTACCAGCACTGTCTCCTTGAAATAAAATATCTTTTTTGGTCATATTCATAAAGGCGTTGGCGTATGATGGGGCCACATTGGACCCCATCGCACAGCCCCGCCTCTGAAGGTAGTACTGATAGTTAAATATAAAATAATTTCTAGTTAACACCAAAGTTAATAACTCCCAAAAAAAAAGGGAATTGTAGGACCTTAATACAACTCATTATTACGTATAATGCGATCAACCGCTTTTATGCCTTGATCATGTGGGATACAGGAGTATAATGACATTATGTCCGCACTACACAATATGGTGTTCAATGGAATGGATCACAGTGATGCCAGACGATTTAGTAAATATGTTGTATCCTTTAGATAATAATCTGTTTGTTGGATACAAGGATTTAATAATGTGTCCAAGTATACACCCGCAGGGGGTGTAGTATGGCTGACCGGCGGTCAGGAGACCGCCGGTCAGCTTACCGACGCTGGGATCCCGGCAGCATACCGACGCCGGGATCCTGGCGGGGAGGGGCGAGTGCAGCAAGCCCCTTGCGGGCTCGCTCCGGTCGCCACGGGTTCTATTCCCACTCTATGGGTGTCGTGGACACCCATGAGTGGAAATAGTCCCTGTTGGTCGGCATGCCGACAATCGGGATAGTGAGGGGTCGGTATGCTGGAGGAGTCATGTGACTGTCAGTCTCCCAACCGCCGGTCACATGAATACCACCCCCCGCAGGCGCACACCTAGGCAGCGAGCTTGTGGGGTAGGATTGATTGTTGAGTTCTCAACAGGGATAGAGATATCAGGGTGGTAATTACTACTGGCCGGTGGAAATATAAGTAGCTCTGTTTTGGAAATATTAAGTTTGAGGTGGCGAGATGACATCCAAGATGAAACAGCAGAAAGGCATTTAGTGACCCTGACCAATACAGATGGTGACAAATCTGAGGAGGATAGGTAGATTTGAGTATCATCTGCGTACAGATGATACTGAAATCCAAAAGAGCTGATTAGTTTAACAAGCGATGAGGTATAGATGGAGAAAAGCAGAGGACCGAAGACCAAGACTTGTGGTACTCCAACTGAAAGAGGTAGCGAAGAGGAGGAGGATTCAGAGAAGTGAACACTGAAGGAGCGATTAGATAGGTGGGATAGGAACCAAGAGAGGACTGTGTCTTTAAAACCTAGGGATTGTAGTATTTGTATGAGAAGAAAATGGTCACTAGTGTCAATAGCAGCAGAGAGATCTAGAAGAATAAGAAGTGAGTAATGGCCGTTGGACTTTGCAGTGACTAGATCATTCACTACTTTAGTTAGTGCTGTCTCTGTGGAGTGCTGGGAATGAAAGCCGGAATGAAGTGGGTCAAATAAATTGTGTATTTTAAGAAAGTGTGTGAGGCAAGTGTAGGCAAGTCTCTCAAGTAGCTTGGAGAGGCATGGCAGCTGAGAGATGGGACAGTAGTTTGAGAGAGTGTTAGGGTCAGAATTTTGTTTTTTTCAGAATGGGAGTAATCAGTGCATGCTTGAACAGTGAAGGAAAGATACCAGTAGAGAGAGAGAGATAACAGATGTTAGTTAAGGTTGGGATGAGCACAGGAGACAGAGATTTACTTACTTGTGAGGGTATACGCGCAAAAGGAGAGGTAGTAGAGTAGCAGGCTGAGAAGAGTGTTGACACCTCATCTACACTTGCGGGATCAAATGAGGAGAGAGTGCCAGAGGGTTCAGGTAGAGAATTGAGCAGGTCACTGGCTGAGGAAGAGCATACAATTTCATCTTGGATCTCATCAATCTTGTCCTTGAAGTAGGAAGCATTATCTTGCGCCTTGATAGTGGCTGGTGGGTTGGGGGAGGGAGGGTTCAGAAGTTATTTAAATGTATTAAAAAGTTATTTGGGGTTAAAGGCTTGAGCAGAGATGAGAGTTTGGAAATATGTTTGTTTGTAGAGTTCAGTGTATTACAATAAGAGTGCTAGACAGTCTTATATGTGATAAAGTCGCTAGGAATACGATATTTACACCACTGACATTCAGCTTTGCATGAGAGTTTTTGTAGGTGTCTTGTTAATTTAGAGTGCCACAGTTGACATTTTGACCTACGTGGAGTGTGATGGGTAGCTGGAGCCACTTGGTCAAGGGCTATTTCTAGAGTCTGGTTCAGGTGTGATACAGCAGTCTCAGGAGAAGTAAATGCAGAAATAGGTGGGAGAAATTGTTGCAGAGAGGTGGACAGTTCTTGAAAATTAATTGTGTTAATATATCTGTGGGTTTGAGGAGGATTAGAGGACTTCAATGACTGAGTTTGAAGTAATGGTGGAGAGCATGCAGGTGATAAGGTTGTGATCTGAGAGAGGGAAAGGGGTGTTAGTGAAGTCAGAAACTGAGCATAGTCTGGTGAATACTAGATCAAGACAGTGGCCCTCCTGATGAGTAGAGGAGTCAGTCCATTGGGAGAGGCCGAGAGAGGAGGTTAGAGAGAGTAGTTTGGAGGCATGAGCAGCACATTTTGGACTATCAATAGCAATATTGAAATCACCCATGATGATGGTGGAGATGTCAGAGGATAGAAAGTGAGGGAGCCAGGCAGAAAAATCTTCCAGAAATTGTTTGGGTTGCCCAGGTGGGCGATAGATAGCTGCAACACGCAGAGAGAAAGGAGTGTAAATCCTGATGGAATGTACTTAAATGATGTGAATGTGAGTGATGGTACTTGTGGTAGAACTGTGTATGTGAAAGATTGGGAAAGTAATAATTCAACCCCACCTCCTTTACAGTTACCAGGCCTGGAGGTGTGTGTGAAGTGGAGACCACCCTGTGACAGTGCTGCAGGGGAGGCCATGTCTGATTGTGTGAGCCATGTTTCTTTATAGCAAGCAGAGTGAAGTTGTTAGATATGAAGGACATGGAGGGATGTGTGTAACCTATACAGTATGCTGGCTGCAGGTCCGCGGGGATTGGAGGCGCTGCATGTCTTATAGCTGCCGCTGAACCCGGGATGTTGCATTCAGCTCCACTCTCTTTCAGAGCCCGCCCCCAGACTCTTGTGAAAACCAGCCAATGGGAGCCTGGGGGCGGGTTTAGCAGGAGAATAGAGGTGTTATGCTGAATGCTAAGTCCCAAGTTCAGTGGCTGCTTTAACACGCATCACTGACGTTTCCCGGAGACCGGCAGCCAACATATATGTTACATACATCCCAGCATGTATGTTCATTTGTGCTAAGCTGCTCCACCATGCATAATGTGGTGTGAGCAGCAGCCGCCATTGCAAGGAAACTTCACCTGAACAGTAAGAATGTGTATGAAAGCCGGAAGTGAAACTGCGCCAGTTCGAGCTCAGCACCTTCGGTACTGTGGCAACAAAGTACATGTCATAGGAATTGAAGATTTTATACCGCCCAAGGACAGGACTTATCTGTTCTGCAACGTCTGTATTTTTCAAAACAGCATTTTCAAAATGAAAGTGCCTCCTGTTCTCAGTTGGATTGGTGCATACATACAAATTCCAAAAGGGGTTCTTTGGCACACCCTGATTGATTAAATACTGTAGTAGCTTTTCATTAGGGATGGGCATCGATGTTCAATCTTTTGTTTTAAATAATGTCTGATGTATTGTGATTATTGGATCAATTCTGGAGACATGGGATCAGATGTAATAGGTAGTGTTTTTGTGGTTTACTAAATAATATCACATCAAATCACACATTTGAAACTTTTTTAGCTAAAAATCGCATATGGAATAGGGTGCGATTTTTAGGGTTAAAACAGAATTCACATGCAATTTTTTGCAATTTTTAGTAAAGGAAATATGATTTTTAGTAATAAAAACATGCATTCTTTTAGTACATGTATTCATTACTTTGTGCACTTAACCAGAAGCATGCACAGATCAGCGAGTTCCATGCTAAATTACGTGCAGCCCCTCCCCAAATGAATAACCAGCACCGGGCTCTTTGAGCTGGTCCTGGTTGCAAAAATACGTCTACTTGTCCTATAGAATCCATTAGGGTAACTGTAAACCCCCCCCCCCCCCCAAATTCACCAAAAATCCAGTGTAGATCAGGCCTCTTCAGTCCATATAGGCATCCAGGGGTTTAAAAGAACAAAACAAACAAAAAAAACCCTGATCCACACAATTAAAGGGATTCCATGTTTACACATGAATCCCCTTTTCGTGAATGGCAGGGCCCCTCATGACTTCTGTGATTTCTGGACTAGCCAGCCAATAGCGCTCTCCGCTACGTCATAGCGCTCTCCTGATTGGCTGTGTGCTCCTGGCCTGTCAATCAGGCAGAGTTCATAGGCTATAGTGGAGGATTGCGATTTACCATTAACATAAATGGTGGGAACTTTGCGGTCTGTCGTAGATTGCGAGGTTAATTGAGGTCACCACGTGAAAAGCTGACTTGAATTAAGCCAGACACAGACCCTGTGTAATTCATGAGTGTCCCAGTTTAAAGGGATAGCATGGTAAGCCTATCTTTATAAAAATGTAAAAAAGCCATGTTTACCTTTTCATGTGTCAACCTGTCCTGTATCGACCTTTTTACTGCGTTGACCTTTTTCCCATGGTGACCTTGTCCATGTCCAATAGTGGTTGACCTATTGACTGTCAACCTAAGTTCTGTCTATCTACCATCCGGATACCTAAGTTTCTTACCATGAAAAACATAAGTATTTGCAAATGTGGTGATGTGGTGCTGGGAAAACCTCTTTCTGTACTGTCACATGTGCAAATGTTTTAATAAATTTTTCTATGCATGTTATATATATATATATATGTTATATATAATGACACTGTAAGTGCAATGAAGAAATGAAAGTGATGAAATGTCTTATGTTCATTCACAATCAGCTTTGATATTGTTTGTGTTTTCGTGTACTTGTTAGCAGTTGGGCAAGACCATAGGGCTGATTTAGACCTGATCGGTGCTGTGCGTTTTCGAACAGCAGCGATCAGGACTGAACTGCGCATGCACTGGCACCTCAGTGCGCCGGCGCATGCCAGACAGCTGACGGCTGTCGTAGCCCTGTGATCGCCTCTGCCTGATTAACAGGCAGAGGCGGTCGCTGGGCGTGAGAAGACGGGCTGGCGGCGTTTGGCCGGCATTTAGGGGGCGCAGTCCAGGCAACGCAGGTGTGCCCGGATCGCCTTGGGTGGCGGGCTGCGGCGGCTGTGTGCCCGGGCAGCAATGAGTAGCTCCCTGTCAGCCGCATGAGCTGCGCTGGCTGGGAGCTACTCCTGAAGTACAAAAGCATCGCCGCTGTGCGATGCTTTTGACTTCTGCGACTGGGCAGGGACTGATATGCAGTGTGACTGATCGTAGATGTGCTAAATTTAGCACATCTACGATCAGGTCTGAATTAGCCCCCATGTGCACTGCAGGTGTGGCAGATATAACATTTACAGAGAGAGTTAGATTTGGGTGGGTTATTTTGTTTCTGTGCAGGGTAAATACTGGCTGCTTTATTTTTACACTGCAATTTAGATTTAAGTTTGGACACACCCCACCTAAATCTAACTTTTTCTACACATGTTATATCTGCCCCCCCTGCAGTGCACATGGGGCATAATTCAGACCTGATTGCCCACAAGCAGTTTTTTTCAGTCCTGCGATCAGATAGTCGCCGCCTACAGGGGGAGTGTATTTTAGTTGTGCAAGTGTGCGAACGCATGTGCAGCCGGGCAGTACAAAAAAACTTTTGGTCAGAACTTACTCAGCCGCTGCGATCGCTTCAGCCTGTTCGGGGCCGGAATTGACGTCAGACACCTGCCTTGCAAACGCTTGGACGCGCCTGCGTTTTTCCAACCACTCCCAGAAAACAGTCAGTTGCCACCCACAAACGCCTTCTTCCTGTCAAACACCTTGTGATTGGTCGTGCAGATTGAATCTTCGCACAAACCCATCGCACAGCAATGAACAGCTTTGTACCCGTGCGACGTGCCTGCGTATTGATGCAAGCGCAGTTCTGACCTGATCTCAGCACTGCAAAAAAAGCTAGTGAGCGACCAGGTCTGAATCACCCCCATGGTTTTGCCCAACTGCTAACAAATTTGCTGCTACGATCAGGTCTGAATTGCCACCATAACCCCAGAAATAGCACAGGCTTTTGCATCTAGGGTGTGTGTGTGTTTTACACTTGTGTGACATACTGTATTCTAGTTAGCAGCTTTCTGCAACAGCCAAATGAAATGCAGTATGTACAAGAGCTTGGCAGCAAGTG
This sequence comes from Pseudophryne corroboree, assembly GCF_028390025.1. Lineage (NCBI taxonomy): Eukaryota > Metazoa > Chordata > Amphibia > Anura > Myobatrachidae > Pseudophryne > Pseudophryne corroboree. Next base: position 341,634,710 of record NC_086450.1, read on the forward strand.
TTGAACACTTAGGACATTGCAAGGACAAACACATTTGAAATTGAGTTACATTTCTTTTCATTTTTTCTCCCTAGCAGAGGTTGAAACAATCAATACAACAGGGTGACGTAGAATCTCTGGGGAGACGTATAGTGACTTTTTAAAAAGTCAGCCATTTAAAAGGGGACACATCTGAAAAACACATGCTGCATCTAGAGATGAGCGGGTTCGGTTTCTCTGAATCCGAACCCGCACGAACTTCATGTTTTTTTTCACGGGTCCGAGCGACTCGGATCTTCCCGCCTTGCTCGGTTAACCCGAGCGCGCCCGAACGTCATCATGACGCTGTCGGATTCTCGCGAGACTCGGATTCTATATAAGGAGCCGCGCGTCGCCGCCATTTTCACACGTGCATTGAGATTGATAGGGAGAGGACGTGGCTGGCGTCCTCTCCATTTAGATTAGGAGAGAGAGAGAGAGAGATTGACCTGAGGCTGATACTGTAGAAGAGAGTGCAGAGTTTAGTGACTGACCACAGTGACCACCAGCAGTGCAGTTGTTTTATTTAATATATCCGTTCTCTGCCTGAAAAAAACGGTACACACAGTGACTCAGTCACATACCATATCTGTGTGCACTGCTCAGCCCAGTGTGCTGCATGCCTGCATCATCTATGTATATATTATATATCTGACTGTGCTCAGCTCACACAGCTTATAATTGTGGGGGAGACTGGGGAGCACTGCAGTGCCAGTTATAGGTTATAGCAGGAGCCAGGAGTACAAGACAGTCACATACCATATCTGTGTGCACTGCTCAGCCCAGTGTGCTGCATCATCTATGTATATATTATATATCTGACTGTGCTCAGCTCACACAGCTTATAATTGTGGGGGAGACTGGGGAGCACTGCAGTGCCAGTTATAGGTTATAGCAGGAGCCAGGAGTACATATTATATTAAAATTAAACAGTGCACACTTTTGCTGCAGGAGTGCCACTGCCAGTGTGACTGACCAGTGACCTGACCACACTGACCACCAGTATAGTTAGTAGTATACTATATTGTGATTGCCTGAAAAAGTTAAACACTCGTCGTGTGACTTCACTTGTGTGGTGGTTTTTTTTTAATTCTATAAAAAACTCATTCTGCTGACAGACAGTGTCCAGCAGGTCCGTCATTATATAATATATATACCTGTCCGGCTGCAGTAGTGATATATATATATTTTTTATATCATTATTTATCATCCAGTCGCAGCAGACACAGTACGGTAGTTCACGGCTGTAGCTACCTCTGTGTCGGCACTCGGCAGTCCATCCATAATTGTATACCACCTACCCGTGGTTTTTTTTTCTTTCTTCTTTATACATACATACTACTACATCTCTTTATCAACCAGTCTATATTAGCAGCAGACACAGTACAGTACGGTAGTTCACGGCTGTGGCTACCTCTGTGTCGGCACTCGGCAGTCCGTCCATAATTGTATACCACCTAACCGTGGTTTTTTTTTCTTTCTTCTTTATACATACATACTACGACATCTCTTTATCAACCAGTCTATATTAGCAGCAGACACAGTACAGTCCGGTAGTTCACGGCTGTGGCTACCTCTGTGTCGGCACTCGGCAGTCCGTCCATAATTGTATACCACCTAACCGTGGTTTTTTTTTCTTTCTTCTTCATACATACATACTACGACATCTCTTTATCAACCAGTCTATATTAGCAGCAGACACAGTACAGTACGGTAGTTCACGGCTGTGGCTACCTCTGTGTCGGCACTCGGCAGTCCGTCCATAATTGTATACCACCTAACCGTGGTTTTTTTTTCTTTCTTCTTTATACATACATACTACGACATCTCTTTATCAACCAGTCTATATTAGCAGCAGACACAGTACAGTACGGTAGTTCACGGCTGTGGCTACCTCTGTGTCGGCACTCGGCAGTCCGTCCATAATTGTATACCACCTAACCGTGGTTTTTTTTTCTTTCTTCTTCATACATACATACTACGACATCTCTTTATCAACCAGTCTATATTAGCAGCAGACACAGTACAGTACGGTAGTTCACGGCTGTGGCTACCTCTGTGTCGGCACTCGGCAGTCCGTCCATAATTGTATACCACCTACCCGTGGTTTTTTTTTCTTTCTTCTTTATACATACATACTACTACATCTCTTTATCAACCAGTCTATATTAGCAGCAGACACAGTACAGTACGGTAGTTCACGGCTGTGGCTACCTCTGTGTCGGCACTCGGCAGTCCGTCCATAATTGTATACCACCTACCCGTGTTTTTTTTTCTTTCTTCTTCATACATACATACTACGACATCTCTTTATCAACCAGTCTATATTAGCAGCAGACACAGTACAGTACGGTAGTTCACGGCTGTGGCTACCTCTGTGTCGGCACTCGGCAGTCCGTCCATAATTGTATACCACCTACCGTGGTTTTTTTTTCTTTCTTCTTCATACATACATACTACGACATCTCTTTATCAACCAGTCTATATTAGCAGCAGACACAGTACGGTAGTTCACGGCTGTAGCTACCTCTGGGTCGGCACTCGGCAGTCCGTCCATAATTGTATACTAGTATCCATCCATCTCCATTGTTTACCTGAGGTGCCTTTTAGTTGTGCCTATTAAAATATGGAGAACAAAAATGTTGAGGTTCCAAAATTAGGGAAAGATCAAGATCCACTTCCACCTCGTGCTGAAGCTGCTGCCACTAGTCATGGCCGAGACGATGAAATGCCAGCAACGTCGTCTGCCAAGGCCGATGCCCAATGTCATAGTACAGAGCATGTCAAATCCAAAACACCAAATATCAGTAAAAAAAGGACTCCAAAACCTAAAATAAAATTGTCGGAGGAGAAGCGTAAACTTGCCAATATGCCATTTACCACACGGAGTGGCAAGGAACGGCTGAGGCCCTGGCCTATGTTCATGGCTAGTGGTTCAGCTTCACATGAGGATGGAGGCACTCAGCCTCTCGCTAGAAAAATGAAAAGACTCAAGCTGGCAAAAGCAGTAGCACCGCAAAGAACTGTGCGTTCTTCGAAATCCCAAATACACAAGGAGAGTCCAATTGTGTCGGTTGCGATGCCTGACCTTCCCAACACTGGACGTGAAGAGCATGCGCCTTCCACCATTTGCACGCCCCCTGCAAGTGCTGGAAGGAGCACCCGCAGTCCAGTTCCTGATAGTCAGATTGAAGATGTCAGTGTTGAAGTACACCAGGATGAGGAGGATATGGGTGTTGCTGGCGCTGGGGAGGAAATTGACCAGGAGGATTCTGATGGTGAGGTGGTTTGTTTAAGTCAGGCACCCGGGGAGACACCTGTTGTCCGTGGGAGGAATATGGCCGTTGACATGCCTGGTGAAAATACCAAAAAAATCAGCTCTTCGGTGTGGAACTATTTCAACAGAAATGCGGACAACAGGTGTCAAGCCGTGTGTTCCCTTTGTCAAGCTGTAATAAGTAGGGGTAAGGACGTTAACCACCTCGGAACATCCTCCCTTATACGTCACCTGCAGCGCATTCATAATAAGTCAGTGACAAGTTCAAAAACTTTGGGTGACAGCGGAAGCAGTCCACTGACCAGTAAATCCCTTCCTCTTGTAACCAAGCTCACGCAAACCACCCCACCAACTCCCTCAGTGTCAATTTCCTCCTTCCCCAGGAATGCCAATAGTCCTGCAGGCCATGTCACTGGCAATTCTGACGAGTCCTCTCCTGCCTGGGATTCCTCCGATGCATCCTTGCGTGTAACGCCTACTGCTGCTGGCGCTGCTGTTGTTGCTGCTGGGAGTCGATGGTCATCCCAGAGGGGAAGTCGTACTCGTAAGACCACTTTTACTACTTCCAGTAAGCAATTGACTGTTCAACAGTCCTTTGCGAGGAAGATGAAATATCACAGCAGTCATCCTGCTGCAAAGCGGATAACTGAGGCCTTGACAACTATGTTGGTGTTAGACGTGCGTCCGGTATCCGCCGTTAGTTCACAGGGAACTAGACAATTTATTGAGGCAGTGTGCCCCCGTTACCAAATACCATCTAGGTTCCACTTCTCTAGGCAGGCGATACCGAGAATGTACACGGACGTCAGAAAAAGACTCACCAGTGTCCTAAAAAATGCAGTTGTACCCAATGTCCACTTAACCACGGACATGTGGACAAGTGGAGCAGGGCAGGGTCAGGACTATATGACTGTGACAGCCCACTGGGTAGATGTATGGACTCCCGCCGCAAGAACAGCAGCGGCGGCACCAGTAGCAGCATCTCGCAAACGCCAACTCTTTCCTAGGCAGGCTACGCTTTGTATCACCGGTTTCCAGAATACGCACACAGCTGAAAACCTCTTACGGCAACTGAGGAAGATCATCGCGGAATGGCTTACCCCAATTGGACTCTCCTGTGGATTTGTGGCATCGGACAACGCCAGCAATATTGTGTGTGCATTAAATATGGGCAAATTCCAGCACGTCCCATGTTTTGCACATACCTTGAATTTGGTGGTGCAGAATTATTTAAAAAACGACAGGGGCGTGCAAGAGATGCTGTCGGTGGCCAGAAAAATTGCGGGACACTTTCGGCGTACAGGCACCACGTACAGAAGACTGGAGCACCACCAAAAACTACTGAACCTGCCCTGCCATCATCTGAAGCAAGAAGTGGTAACGAGGTGGAATTCAACCCTCTATATGCTTCAGAGGTTGGAGGAGCAGCAAAAGGCCATTCAAGCCTATACAATTGAGCACGATATAGGAGGTGGAATGCACCTGTCTCAAGCGCAGTGGAGAATGATTTCAACGTTGTGCAAGGTTCTGATGCCCTTTGAACTTGCCACACGTGAAGTCAGTTCAGACACTGCCAGCCTGAGTCAGGTCATTCCCCTCATCAGGCTTTTGCAGAAGAAGCTGGAGACATTGAAGGAGGAGCTAACACGGAGCGATTCCGCTAGGCATGTGGGACTTGTGGATGGAGCCCTTAATTCGCTTAACAAGGATTCACGGGTGGTCAATCTGTTGAAATCAGAGCACTACATTTTGGCCACCGTGCTCGATCCTAGATTTAAAGCCTACCTTGGATCTCTCTTTCCGGCAGACACAAGTCTGCTGGGGTTGAAAGACCTGCTGGTGAGAAAATTGTCAAGTCAAGCGGAACGCGACCTGTCAACATCTCCTCCTTCACATTCTCCCGCAACTGGGGGTGCGAGGAAAAGGCTCAGAATTCCGAGCCCACCCGCTGGCGGTGATGCAGGGCAGTCTGGAGCGACTGCTGATGCTGACATCTGGTCCGGACTGAAGGACCTGACAACGATTACGGACATGTCGTCTACTGTCACTGCATATGATTCTCTCACCATTGAAAGAATGGTGGAGGATTATATGAGTGACCGCATCCAAGTAGGCACGTCACACAGTCCATACTTATACTGGCAGGAAAAAGAGGCAATTTGGAGGCCATTGCACAAACTGGCTTTATTCTACCTAAGTTGCCCTCCCACAAGTGTGTACTCCGAAAGAGTGTTTAGTGCCGCCGCTCACCTTGTCAGCAATCGGCGTACGAGGTTACATCCAGAAAATGTGGAGAAGATGATGTTCATTAAAATGAATTATAATCAATTCCTCCGTGGAGACATTGACCAGCAGCAATTGCCTCCACAAAGTACACAGGGAGCTGAGATGGTGGATTCCAGTGGGGACGAATTGATAATCTGTGAGGAGGGGGATGTACACGGTGATATATCGGAGGGTGATGATGAGGTGGACATCTTGCCTCTGTAGAGCCAGTTTGTGCAAGGAGAGATTAATTGCTTCTTTTTTGGGGGGGGTCCAAACCAACCCGTCATATCAGTCACAGTCGTGTGGCAGACCCTGTCACTGAAATGATGGGTTGGTTAAAGTGTGCATGTCCTGTTTTGTTTATACAACATAAGGGTGGGTGGGAGGGCCCAAGGACAATTCCATCTTGCACCTCTTTTTTCTTTTCTTTTTCTTTGCGTCATGTGCTGTTTGGGGAGGGTTTTTTGGAAGGGACATCCTGCGTGACACTGCAGTGCCACTCCTAAATGGGCCCGGTGTTTGTGTCGGCCACTAGGGTCGCTAATCTTACTCACACAGTCAGCTACCTCATTGCGCCTCTTTTTTTCTTTGCGTCATGTGCTGATTGGGGAGGGTTTTTTGGAAGGGACATCCTGCGTGACACTGCAGTGCCACTCCTAAATGGGCCCGGTGTTTGTGTCGGCCACTAGGGTCGCTAATCTTACTCACACAGTCAGCTACCTCATTGCGCCTCTTTTTTTCTTTGCGTCATGTGCTGATTGGGGAGGGTTTTTTGGAAGGGACATCCTGCGTGACACTGCAGTGCCACTCCTAAATGGGCCCGGTGTTTGTGTCGGCCACTAGGGTCGCTAATCTTACTCACACAGTCAGCTACCTCATTGCGCCTCTTTTTTTCTTTGCGTCATGTGCTGATTGGGGAGGGTTTTTTGGAAGGGACATCCTGCGTGACACTGCAGTGCCACTCCTAAATGGGCCCGGTGTTTGTGTCGGCCACTAGGGTCGCTAATCTTACTCACACAGTCAGCTACCTCATTGCGCCTCTTTTTTTCTTTGCGTCATGTGCTGATTGGGGAGGGTTTTTTGGAAGGGACATCCTGCGTGACACTGCAGTGCCACTCCTAAATGGGCCCGGTGTTTGTGTCGGCCACTAGGGTCGCTAATCTTACTCACACAGTCAGCTACCTCATTGCGCCTCTTTTTTTCTTTGCGTCATGTGCTGATTGGGGAGGGTTTTTTGGAAGGGACATCCTGCGTGACACTGCAGTGCCACTCCTAAATGGGCCCGGTGTTTGTGTCGGCCACTAGGGTCGCTAATCTTACTCACACAGTCAGCTACCTCATTGCGCCTCTTTTTTTCTTTGCATCATGTGCTGATTGGGGAGGATTTTTTGGAAGGGACATCCTGCGTGACACTGCAGTGCCACTCCTAAATGGGCCCGGTGTTTGTGTCGGCCACTAGGGTCGCTTATCTTACTCACACAGTCAGCTACCTCATTGCGCCTCTTTTTTTCTTTGCGTCATGTGCTGATTGGGGAGGGTTTTTTGGAAGGGACATCCTGCGTGACACTGCAGTGCCACTCCTAGATGGGCCAGGTGTTTGTGTCGGCCACTAGTGTCGCTTAGCTTAGTCATCCAGCGACCTTGGTGCAAATTTTAGGACTAAAAATAATATTGTGAGGTGTGAGGTATTCAGAATAGACTGAAAATGAGTGGAAATTATGGTTTTTGAGGTTAATAATAATATGGGATCAAAATGAACCCCAAATTCTATGATTTAAGCTGTTTTTTAGTGTTTTTTAAAAAAAACACCCGAATCCAAAACACACCCGAATCCGACAAAAAAAATTCGGTGAGGTTTTGCCAAAACGCGGTCGAACCCAAAACACGGCCGCGGAACCGAACCCAAAACCAAAACACAAAACCCGAAAAATTTCAGGCGCTCATCTCTAGCTGCATCTCAGTTAGTTTACATGCATGGTAGATGGCATTGTTGTGTTACTGTGCAGAAACTCTATCTGCTGATGCACTCCACACTTCATTTACACAAACTCAATTTATATATTAGAAATCAAGACTTGGATAACTGAATTTGCGTGAAGGGTTCAGCTTTTTATTTGAAGGGATATTCAATTTTAGCTTAAAATTGGGGTATGGTGGCGGGGGAAGAAAGGCCTAGCTAAAGCTGCGGGTGTGATACAGGATCCCAGCGGTGGGGATACTGGCGATCATGTTACCGACACCAGCATCCCAACAATTAGAATGCCGACAAGGGAAGGGGTAATTATTTTACCCCTCCCCTGTCCACTACCCTAACCCTAACCTGTCTGTGGTGGCAGCTAGGGCTAAAATAGTGGTGGTGGCGGCTAGGGCTAAGACACCAGAGATGGTAGCTACGGCTAAGACCCCCCCCCCATCTAGTGCCTAACCCTAAGCCCCCACCCTCCTGGCTACAAACCCTAACAGTGGCCCTGATAATTACCTTAGGTATGTCAGCATTTATTATTCCGGGGCCGGGATTCTGAGTGGTGTCGGGATTCCGGCGTCGGCCACCGGCATCCAACTGCCGGGATGCTAACCACATCCTGAAGCAATAACTTGTTGATATAACAAACCAAATGGGCCAACTGCCCATAAATTTGCAAGGATGAGGTCAACTGACTCCATCCCCACCAGGCAACTCAAAAACAGAAAGGCCATCTGCCTAACCCCTTACGGGGACAACAACTTGCAAGGGGAAGGCCATCCTCCCAACACTCAACAACTGAAACACATGGAGTGCCAGCAAACTAAATTTCCACCCCCAATGCACTCTTGGTGCAAAATGATGAAATCAACTGCAATCTGCAGAAGAAGATAATAATGTGGGAAAAGTTGGAGACTCCCTGTCTATTAATAGTCAGCACAACCGCAATGTTGTCACACCAGAATACAGTGCGCATGCACACATCATCTATTCATGGAAGACTGGAGGGGCTGGGGGCATGCCATCATTCATAGAGTGATCGCAATCGCTGCATTGCTCCAAAGTCACACCCCCTTTTAGAGAGGCCATGCCAGAGAAGTCCCGACTCATGCCTATCAAAATGTTGGGAGGTATTCAACAGCCTAATCCCTTCCTACTGTAAAGCTTAACCCCTTTGTGTTCAATGGGAGTGAGGAGTGCACAAGCCTGGAGGTTTATGACACTACTGTCCTATTAAATGCCCTCCATGTTCTTACTATAGAGACATGCAGCATGCATCTAACCAAATAACAACAAGGCCATACAATGATGTTTAATTCATATGCACATGATCTCAAAAGGAGAAGGTTCTATTTGTACTGAAGTCATAGTCATCACAGAGATACATGTGCAATATTTTAAGCAGTTTTAAAAGGACATTGCATATACTGTAGCAAATTGTTAGATATATGAACTTTGTTTTTAACATGTTTTCTCCTTTAATACTTCCCTTCTAGCAGATGCAGAAGGGAGATATGAAAATAGGGAGTGTGGCTTGCAGTGATGTGCGGTGAGGTGAGACAGAGCCTTTCCTGTCATACTAACGTATAAGCCAGAGTTTTGACTATGAAAATTAAATGAAAATGACAAAGAATATATTAGAAATATCTTCTTTCTATTATTCTAATAATTTTTATAGTCAAAACTCTGAAGTAAAAGTCTATGACAGGGGAGCCCAGAAGGGGTTCTTTTGAGCTCACCCTGCTGCCGGTATACCGGCAGTAGGGATCCCGGCACTGGTATGCTGAGCACCGGGATCCCGAGCACTGGCATACCATAGTAGACCCCTGTTCCGCACATCTCTGATCAAAACTGATGAAATTTCCTGTAGTATATACTGCTGCATCTTTGTATAATGCCCATATGAACATTATATACTGTGTGTAAATCAGGCTCTGGTACTAGCCAGTGCCTCCACAGACATTTGCCTCCGCGGCACATCAGTGGTGGCTGGTGTATTTGCAACACTGATAGGGTGAGACTGGGTGAATAAAATACTAATGGGGACATGTACTAAGCAGTGATAAAAGTGGAGAAGTGAGTCAGTGGAGAAGTTGCCCATGGCACCAATCAGATACTCTGTATGCTTTTATAGTATGCTTATAAATGTTACATCAATGCAGATAGGTTGCCATGGGTGACTTCTCCACTGGCTCACTTCTCCACTTTTATCACTGCTTAGTACATGTCCCCCTAATTGTGGAATCACATCACCTGAGCGAGCTGCAGTTCATTGAGCTGAAATATTCTAATACTGCAGTGGTTCCCCTCCAGGGATGGGAAGGGGGGGGGGAAAGGGGGTGCATCACATGCTGGTACACCTCCCCTTCCCCACAAACACACACACCATTGCCACCACAGCTGGCTAGTGAAAAAAATACTGTATCATGGCAGCTAGGGGCTGATTGGCTGGAACTTTATCTCTCTCCACTTTGTTAATCTCCAAGGCTTAGTACTGTACCCCTTAAAGTGGTAAAGATAGCTAAAGGGATAACATCTACCCTGCAGTGAGGTCATAGCAGCATGATTTTAAGTGTAATGTACAGATTATTAATATTATTAATTTAAAACTATATTAATAAATTCATTGATTGTACAAATTGAGAGTCTGGTTATCTTTTCAGGGTGTCTTTGTTGTGAGGGTTTCATTACAGAAGAAAAAGGAAATAAAATTCACTCCTTTCCTACTTAAACCAGTATAGGTTCAAGACTAAAACATTTATTTATTTATAAATATGGTGGACAATGTCAATGGACAAAAATCATTGGTAAAGTGTAGTGCCCCCTGGGAAAACATTATTAACCATTCTATTGGGTTATCTGTCAATAAAGGACCACCCCCAATTTCTTATTTAACAAACTATATTGTGGATTAATTTTGAATTTAAATATACACATATGTAGTTTTTTTGTATTATATATATATATGAGTACAGTATTCAGAGGGCGCACAACAATACTGATATTTCAAATGACAATCAAACCAGCGTGACCCGAAGGACAATAGTTTTAATAAAATGACATTAAAATTATCGTGCAATAATAAAATGTTTCATAAATACAATGCTCATTTGTACCAAAACATAGTACTAATACACATATATGTATAAAATCCAACGCGTTTCGTCCGCTATGGACTTCATCAGGGGTACAGGTCGTTGCTGGTGGTGTAGATGGAGGAAAAACAGGAAGAGAACAAAAGAGCAAAATAAACATCAATTGGTATCACATTTCTCTTAGACATTTCTTTTTAAATTAATATAATCATATATATCAAAGACCATTGGAATCCAAAGAAGAAGTAGGGAGACTATTACATTTCATAATAATACTAGGAAGAAAAAATTATGTATTCTCTTACATTTTACAAAACAATAGAAGAAGGAGATATTGAGAGAAGAATATTCTCCACTGTCTAAATATTGGTTTAGTACCACCCAATTCTATCAAAGGAATCTTAGTGTGGCTACTTACTGTGAAGATACTTTAAGTGAGGAACACAAGAATAGTCTCACTGTAGAAGATGATATTATGTAGTGGACGTATCTAATGGAAGAATTGGACTTATTAGATTTTATAAACTAATTTGAATCTTAATATATTATTTAGACCATTAGTCACTTACATAAGCGAAATTCGAGGATAATCTTCTTATTAGAGTTCAGATATTCCTTATTCGTTATATATCAAAGATGATTCTATAAGACATATTTATATATCTAAATGGAAAATTTAATTTAGTTCCTAATTCCACCTCTATTGTTATATATCATCATACTCACATTTAATTCTAGCGATAGATATAACCAATTATGCAGTATCTTCCAGGGTGGATGAAATACCATAGGTATCTAAGTGGATTAAATAGTACTTAATGGAGTAATGTTCAACTCTTAGATAAATTAACTATTCAATATATACCTATATAAACTTACTTTAAAAGCAAGGCCAGATCAATGACACCAGACAAAATGCCCAGAGGGATAGAAAGTATCCAACTGAAAATTAAGTACAAATTTGCATTACTTCAATTAAGGGTAAACCTATTAAATAGAAATAAAAACCAGTAATTACTACTTACAATAAAGGATTCTGGATATATGTGACTGTCTCCTCTCCTGAATGTCAAGTGAACTGGAAAGTGTGGGTCTAGTCTATTTATACCCATCTAGGTATTACCTCACTTCCTATGACTTGCTGATAGGTTACTATAAAGTAGTTAATTAAACAGATACTGGGCTAATAAAAATAAAATATGATGATTAGATTGATGTTAGTAAGGACTTATAGTTCAAGAGAAACCTCCCATTATTGTTAAAAATGTTAATATCTTAAACTAATTATACTACTTCCGCCATGCGTTCCACCTGTAATCGCGGTGGAACGCACGGACTTCCGCCCTAAACTCCTCTTCCTATTTTGACAGTGGGCGGGCCATACTGGGCACCATATGGATTTAATAAAAGGGGACATATTAAGCCCAGAGTATGTTAACCTGTTGATGGGAGAGTGGGAAAGTAAATTTGTATATGATACCGACTTTGATAAGGTGAATATAAAACTATACAGAAGATACATTGATGACCTGTTATTTATATGGCAAGGAGACCTGAAAAGTATTGAGAACTTTATGGATCATCTAAATAAGAACGAATATAATCTGAAGTTTACTTATAAGACTGATCCTACGACTATAGATTATCTGGACTTAGATCTAAGAGGATGTATTATAGGAGGGGTGACCACTAAGACCTTTTTTAAATCTGTAGATGCGAACAGCTACATACCCCAAGATAGTTGCCATCATCCAGTCTGGAAGAATGGAGTTCCCTACTCCCAACTTGTTAGGATTAGGAAAAATTGCAGTAATATCACTGAGTATTGGGAACAATCAGCCATTCTGTTCAATAGATTTATAGAACGAGGTTATGATGCCAGCTTCTTGAATGAAGCAAGGCATAAGGCCTCAAAAAGATCAAGGATAGAACTGCTAAAAGAAAAACCCTATACCATTCCTTCCAGTATGAGTCAATCAAGATCTTTTGTCACTCAGTATAGCAAAGATGCTAATAAAATAAAGAAAATAATGATGAAACATTGGGGTATACTACAGAAAGACCCACATTGGCGGATAAACCTCAGTTAGTCTATAAAAAAGCTCGGAACCTCAAAAGTGTAATAGCACCAAGTAGTTTGAAGTTAGATAAACCTTCGAATCCATCGAGTGACCACTTTTTGGCCAACAAATGGGGATGTTTTCCTTGCAATCAGTGTATCTGCTGCAAATACATGCAAAAGGCCTCTGTTAAATTGAAAATGGAAAATGACAGATTCCATATATTAAAAGATAGGGTCACCTGTACTACAGAATATGTAATCTACAAAATAAGTTGTTCATGTGGTCTTTCATATGTGGGAAAGACAAAACGAAAATTGAAAATCAGAATCCAGGAACACTTACGGAATATTAAAAATAGAATGATGTTGCACAGTCTACCTCGGCACTTTGCAGAAGTACATAAATCTGAAGTGACCGGGTTGACCTTCACAGTATTAGAACATATCAAAATTGATAAAAGAGGAGGAGACCGAGATTTATTGTTAGCGAAACGGGAGTCTTATTGGATCTACACACTAAACACTTTATTTCCGTTAGGTCTTAATGAAAGTATTGACATTGTCTCCTTCCTGGGTTGCTAGGAGAAAATATATATATATTCTAGTACACACTTATCTGCATTCTCCAATATTTCATCATTTCTCTATAGTTGGTCCCTTTCCCTATATAGACAGACATAGAACACCTGTAAATAATTCTATTATGTTTTATGGCAGTGTCTTTTAGGCATAAGTGCCATCTTATCATTGTTAAAAGTGAACAATTATTATCTGGAACTGCGATTCTATGTTTATCTGACATATGTCATCTTATCATTGTAACATGAACATAAGTGTTATTTCACTAACATGAATATAAGTGTTTATTTGATATATGTCATCTTATCATTGTAACATGAATATAAGTGTTATTTTACTATTGCCAAAAAGATCTATAATAATCATTTTGAATAGGTGACCCTACGTTGGTTTTGTATATGCCCTTCAGTATTGAAAGGGAATGACAACCCCTTTAATATGGGATCCATTGTTATATCTATACAATACTTTAGAATTGTTAATAATAAAGAATTGTAAAGATATTGAGAAAATAATGTTCTATTCTCGGTAATTGGAGGGACCATAAGTAGCATTTAAAGATATTCCTCATGTGAGATAATCCTTTATTTCTCTGACGTCCTAGTGGATGCTGGGTACTCCGTAAGGACCACGGGGTATAGACGGGCTCCGCAGGAGACTGGGCACTCTTAAAAGAAAGATTAGGTACTATATCTGGTGTGCACTGGCTCCTCCCTCTATGCCCCTCCTCCAGACCTCAGTTAGTATCTGTGCCCGGCCAGAGCTGGATGCACCCTAGGGGCTCTCCTGAGCTTCCTAGAAAAGAAAGTATTTGTTAGTTTTTTTATTTTCAGTGAGATCTGCTGGCAACAGACTCACTGCTACGTGGGACTGAGGGGAGAGAAGCGAACCTACCTGCTTGCAGCTAGCTTGGGCTTCTAAGGCTACTGGACACCATTAGCTCCAGAGGGATCGAACACAGGCCCAGTCCTCGGTCGTCCGGTCCCGGAGCAGCGCCGCCGTCCCCCTTGCAGAGCCAGAAGAAGGAAGAGAAGTTGAAAATCGGCGGCTGAAGACTCCGGTCTTCATTAAGGTAGCGCACAGCACTGCAGCTGTGCGCCATTGCTCCCTTAGCACACCACACACTCCGGTCACTGATGGGTGCAGGGCGCTGGGGGGGGGCGCCCTGGGCAGCAATTAGATTACCTTACTTGTCGAAAAGCACATAATACAGTCTGATAAACTGTATATGTGCATTAACCCCCGCCATTAAAGTACATAAAAGGACAGAAGCCCGCCGCTGAGGGGGCAGGGCCTTCTTCCTCAGCACACCGGCGCCATTTTCTCTTCACAGCTCAGCTGGAAGGAAGCTCCCCAGGCTCTCCCCTGCAGTATCCTGGTACACAAAGGGTAAAAAAGAGAGGGGGGGCACATAAATTTAGGCGCAAAACTGTGTATATAAGCTGCTATAGGGGAAAAATCACTCAGTATAGTGTACATCCCTGTATTATATAGCGCTGTGGTGTGTGCTGGCATACTCTCTCTCTGTCTCTCCAAAGGGCCTTGTGGGGGAACTGTCTTCAAATAGAGCATCCCCTGTGTGTGTGGTGTGTCGGTACGCGTGTGTCGACATGTCTGAGGTAAAAGGCTCCTCTAAGGAGGTGATAGAGCGGATATGTGTGTGGGAGGGTGTCTCCGTCGACAACGCCGACATCTGTTTGGATATGTGTAAGTGCTGAGGTAAAATTATTGCACAAAAGGTTAGGGAACAGAAAGGAAATCTTCCCTGGTCTGTCCCTATGTCACAGAGTCCTCCAGAGTCTCTCTATGTTCACTATCCAAAATAACAAAGTATCGACACGGAGTTTAACTCCACTGTCGACTACGATAATGCAAAGTTACAGCCAAGAGGGCTAAAAGATATTCAATTTATGATTATTGGAATAAAAGATGATTTGCATATCACTGATGACTCATCTGTCCCTGACACGAGAGTACACATGTTAAGGGGAAGAATGCTGAGGTAAATTTCCCTCCTCTCATGAGGAAAAAGAGCGGGAATCTCCAGACAAGAGACGGCAGCTTCCCACAAGAGAATTCTCAGGCTGTATCTTTTCCCCACTAGGGCCAGGATGTGTTAAGAATCTTCCTCTTGGGTGTCCTGTTTGCACTAGCTATTCTCAGGGATCCTGCAGATAGTGTGCACATTCTAGTATACTACCCAGACCGGCGATTGTGTCGGCATGGGTTTATAGCGCTGTGGCAGCGTGGACAGGTACCTTATCAGCAGAAGATTGAGACCCTAGTATGCATATAAATATTTTAAGATGCTGTCTTAAGTGATAGATATATAATTATAAAGCATGCCCAAAGGGACATGAGTATACTGGGTCCTAGAGACAAAAGCTATGTCGATTTCTGCTTGACGTGTCCTGTAGAATATACATTGGACAGATGATGCCGACTTAAGAGGCATATGGAAGGCTGAGGATTGTGTGGAGAAAGGTTCTCGGGCCTGGTTTCCACAGCTATAGCTGGTAATTCTGATATTTTGCCTTATTTTCCTGCACAGCCTAGGAAAGCACAACATTATTAAATGCAGCTTTTCGAATAAAGAAACAAGAAAGTCTGAGGTGCGTCCTTTCTTGTCAGAGCCGGGGGCAGAGGAAAGAAGCTGTACAACACAGCTAGTCCCCAGGAACAGAAGTCCTCTCCGATCTCTACAAAAATCCACCGCATGTCGCTGGGGCTCCACAGGCGGAGCTAGGCCCGGTGGGGACACGCCTTCGTAAGTTCAGCCACAAGTGGGTTCACTCCCTGTTAGATCCCTGGGAAATAGAAATTGTATCGCAGGGATACAGGCTGGACTGTGAGAAGATGCCCCCTCACCGAGGACCCGGCGGGCTTCCCCCCAAGAGAGGGAGCCAGTGTTAACTGCAATTCGTAAATTGTATCTTCAACAGGTGGTGGTCAAGGGTCCCCTCCTTCAACAAGAGGGTGTTATTATTCGACCATGTTATAATCCCGAAACCAGACGGTTCGGTTAGACCCATATTGTATTAAAATCCCTGAACATATACCTGAAAAGATTCAGGTTCAAGATGGAATCGCTAAGAGCGGTCATTGAAAGCCTGAAATGAATCGGGACATAAGGGATGCATACCTTCGTGTCCCCATTTATCCACCTCATCAGGCGTACCTCAGAATTGCGGTACGGGATTGTCATTACCAATTTCACCAAGGTAATGGCGGATATGATGGTGCTCCTGCGGAAGCAAGGTGTCACTATTATCACATACTTGGATGATCTCCTCATAAAAGCGAGATCAAGAGAGCAGTTGCTGGACAGCGTATCACCTTCTCTGGAAGTGAAACAGCAACACGACTGGATTCTATATATTCCGAAGTCGCAGTTGGTTCCTACAGCTCATCTGCCTCGCCTAGGCATAATCCTAGACACAGACCAGAAGAGGGTTTATCTCCCGATAGAGAGAGCTCAGGAGCTCATGACACTGGTCAGGAATCCATTGAAAACCAAAACAGGTGTCAGTGCATCACTGCACTCGAGTCCTGGGAAGGATGATGGCATCATACGAGGCCATCCCCTTCGGCTGGTTCCATGCAAGGACAATGGAACTTACTGGACAAGTGGTCCGGATCACATCTTCAGATGCATCGGTTAATCACCCTATCCCCCAGGGCCAGGGTGTCTCTCCTGTGGTGGCTGCGGAGTGCTCACCTTCTCGAGGGCCGCAGATTCGGCATTCAGGACTGGATCCTGGTGACCACGGATGCAAGCCTCCGAGGGTGGGGGGCAGTTACACAGGGAAGTAAATTCCAAGGTTTGTGGTCAAGCCAACAGACTTGCCTTCACATCAATATCCTGGAACTAAGGGCCATATACAACGCCCTAAGTCAAGCGGAGTTCCTGCTTTGCGACTGGTTCTGATCCAGTCAGACCGCAGGGGCTCATGTAAACCGCCAGGGCGGCACAAGGAGCAGGGTGGCGAGGGTAGAAGCCACCAGAATTCTTCGCTGGGCGGAGAATCAAGTAAGCGCACTGTCAGCAGTGTTCATTCCGGGAGTGGACACGACCTCCACCCGGGAAAGTGGTGACTTCATCAGGAAGTCTTCACGCAGTTTTGCAAATTGATGGAAACTGCCTCAGGTGGACTACATGGCGTCCCACCTCAATAAAAAGATAAAAAAGGTTTTACGCTGGGTCAAGGGACTCTCAGGCAATAGCTGTGGTCGCATTAGTAACACCGTGGGTGTTCCAGTCGGTCTATATATTCCCTCCTCTTCCTCTCAGACCCAAGGGCTGAGAATTGTAATAAACGGAGGAGTGTGAACAATATTATTTGCTCCGGATTGGCCAAGAAGGACTCGGTACCCGGAACTGCAAGAAATGCTCTCAGAGGACCCATGGCCTCTGCCTCTCAGTCAGGACATGTTGCAACAGGGACCCTGTCTGATCCAAGACTTACCGCGGCTGCGTTGGACAGCATGGCGGTTGAACGCCGGATCCTAGCGGAAAAGGGCATTCCGGATGCAGTTATTCCTACGCTGATAAAGGCTAGGAAAGACGTGACAGCAAGACTTTTTCACTGCATATGGCGAAAATAGGTTGCTTGGTGTGTGGCCGGGAAGGCCCTACAGAGGAATTCCAGGGGGGTCGATTCCTGCACTTCCTACAGTCAGGAGTGACTATGGACCTAAAATTAGGATCCATAAAGGCCAAGATTTCGGCCCTATCCCTTTTTCTCTCAAAAAGAACTGGCTTCACTGCCATAAGTTCGGACGTTGTTCCTAAAATCCCACTGGTTTGAGCCACTTAAGACCGTGGAGCTAAAATATCTCACGTGGAAAGTGGTCATGCTTTTGGCCTTAGCTTGGACTAGGCGTGTGTCAGAATTGGCGGCTTTGTCATGTAAAAGCCCATATCTGATCTTCCATATGGAAAGGGCAGAATGAAGGACTCGTCTCCAATTTCTCCCTAAGGTGGTATCATCGTTTCATTTGAACCAACCTATTGTGGTGCCTGCGGCTACTAGGGACTTGGAGGATTCCAAGTTGCTGGACGTAGTCCGGGCCCTGAAACTTTATGTTTCCAGGACGGCTAGAGTCAGAAAAACTGACTCGCTATTTATCCTGCATGCACCCAACAAGCTGGGTGCTCCTGCTTCAAAGCAGACTATTGCTCGTTGGATCTGTAGCACGATTCAGCTTGCACATTCTGCGGCTGGACTGCCGCATCCTAAATTAGTAAAAGCCCATTCCACGAGGAAGGTGGGCTCTTCTTGGGCGGCTGCCCGAGGGATCTTGGCTTTACAACTTTGCCGAGCTGCTACTTGGTCGGGTTCAAATACCTTTGCAAAATTCTACAAGTTTGATACCATGGCTGAGGAGGACCTTGAGTTTGCTCATTCGGTGCTGCAGAGTCATCCGCACTCTCCCGCCCGTTTGGGAGCTTTGGTATAATCCCCATGGTCCTTACGGAGTACCCAGCATCCACTAGGACGTCAGAGAAAATAAGAATTTACTCACTGGTAATTCTATTTCTCGTAGTCCGTAGTGGATGCTGGGAGCCCGTCCCAAGTGCGGACTCTCTGCAATACATGTATATAGTTATTGCTTAACTAAAGGGTTATTGTATGAGCCATCTGTTGAGAGAGGCTCAGTTATTGTTCATACTGTTAACTGGGTATAGTTATCACGAGTTGTACGGTGGGATTGGTGTGGCTGGTATGAGTCTTACCCTGGATTCCAAATCCTTTCCTAGTAATGTCAGCTCTTCCGGGCACAGTTTCCCTAACTGAGGTCTGGAGGAGGGGCATAGAGGGAGGAGCCAGTGCACACCAGATATAGTACCTAATCTTTCTTTTAAGAGTGCCCAGTCTCCTGCGGAGCCCGTCTATACCCCATGGTCCTTACGGAGTACCCAGCATCCACTACGGACTACGAGAAATAGAATTACCGGTGAGTAAATTCTTATTATTTAATAATACAGGCTTTCTAATGTGGTTCCTCCCCTAGTGCGCTCCACATGAGAGATAGTGGAGCGCACCGCTTGGATCAGCAGCATCATGCGAACCCGGAAGTGAGGAGGTGCGTTCCACTGCGAGTACAGGTGGAACGCACAGCCAAATCCGGAAGTGACGCAGTGCGTTCCATCTCCGATGTAGATGGGGCGCACAGCGGGAGAGGAATCGGTGTCTCCGAGCGGGACACATATAGATCCCGGCTCGTAGCCTTGCCTCTCTGGGCTTCATATGTCCCCTTTTATTAAATCCATATGGTGCCCAGTATGGCCCGCCCACTGTCAAAATAGGAAGTGGAGTTTAGGGCGGAAGTCCGTGCGTTCCACCGCGATTACAGGTGGAACGCATGGCGGAAGTAGTATAATTAGAGATATTAACATTTTTAACAATAATGGGAGGTTTCTCTTGAACTATAAGTCCTTACTATATCATATATTTTATTTTTATTAGCCCAGTATCTGTTTAATTAACTACTTTATAGTAACCTATCAGCAAGTCATAGGAAGTGAGGTAATACCTAGATGGGTATAAATAGACTAGACCCACACTCTCCAGTTCACTTGACATTCAGGAGAGGAGACAGTCACATATATCCAGAATCCTTTATTGTAAGTAGTAATTACTGGTTTTTATTTCTATTTAATAGGTTTACCCTTAATTGAAGTAATGCAAATTTGTACTTAATTTTCAGTTGGATACTTTCTATCCCTCTGGGCATTTTGTCTGGTGTCATTGATCTGGCCTTGCTTTTAAAGTAAGTTTATATAGGTATATATTGAATAGTTAATTTATCTAAGAGTTGAACATTACTCCATTAAGTGCTATTTAATCCACTTAGATACCTATGGTATTTCATCCACCCTGGAAGATACTGCATAATTGGTTATATCTATCGCTAGAATTAAATGTGAGTATGATGATATATAACAATAGAGGTGGAATTAGGAACTAAATAAAATTTTCCATTTAGATATATAAATATTTCTTATAGAATCATCTTTGATATATAACGAATAAGGAATATCTGGACTCTAATAATAAGATTATCCTCGAATTTCGCTTATGTAAGTGACTAATGGTCTAAATAATATATTAAGATTCAAATTAGTTTATAAAATCTAATAAGTCCAATTCTTCCATTAGATACGTCCACTACATAATATCATAACATCATCTTCTACAGTGAGACTATTCTTGTGTTCCTCACTTAAAGTATCTTCACAGTAAGTAGCCACACTAAGATTCCTTTGATAGAATTGGGTGGTACTAAACCAATATTTAGACAGTGGAGAATATTCTTCTCTCAATATCTCCTTTTTCTATTGTTTTGTAAAATGTAAGAGGATACATAATTTTTTCTTCCTAGTATTATTATGAAATGTAATAGTCTCCCTTCTTCTTCTTTGGATTCCAATGGTCTTTGATATATCTTTGATATATATGATTATATTAATTTAAAAAGAAATGTCTAAGAGAAATGTGATACCAATTGATGTTTCTTTTGCTCTTTTGTTCTCTTCCTGTTTTTCCTCCATCTACACCACCAGCAACGACCTGTACCCCTGATGAAGTCCATAGCGGACGAAACGCGTTGGGTTTTATACATATATGTGTATTAGTACTATGTTTTAGTACAAATGAGCACTGTACTTATGAAACATTTTATTATTGTACGATAATTTTAATGTCGTTTTATTAAAACTATTGTCCTTCGGGTCACGCTGATTTGATTGTCATTTGAAATATCAGTATTGTTGTGCGCCCTCTGAATACTTTACTCATATTCTATGTTTATCTCCCACTAGCAGGGAGATTGTTCTTGAGGTGCTACCCGATTCATTACAGCGCAAGTAAAGGGTATTGTTGTTTTATCATATATATATATATATATATAAAATAAAAAAATACAGCGGCACTCAGAAGAAGGTTATCGGTATTAAAAATACATCCGAAAGCCACCAACATTTTGGGGACCCCGCACGCCCGAAATATTAGTGGTTTTGGATGTATTTTTAGCACAGATAACTTTCTTCAAGACTCTGAGGGCAGCTGTATTTTTTCAATGCTCTGTTTATTGCATCACGGAGGGCACCAGAGCCAATCACTCGTATATGGGAGTGCCAACCTATTTCCACAGTAAATATATATATATATATATATATATATACATATATATATGTATATATTTATATATAAATACTGTGTGTGTATATATATATATATATAGACAAGCAAAGATGCGGCACTCACGAACACTTTGGAAGAAGTCACAGACCCAGTTCAGGTACAGTCAACGTTTCAATCCTTTATGGATTTTCGTCAGGAACAAGCGAAAATCCATAAAGGATTGAAACGTTGACTGTACCTGAACTGGGTCTGTGACTTCTTCCAAAGTGTTCGTGAGTGCCGCATCTTTGCTTGTCCATATCCTTCTTATGAGGGCACCAGAACCAGTAATACATCAGGTGGAGTGCCGGGTTAACTGTATTGTGTATATATATATATATATATATATATATATAAATAAACGAATATATATGTATATATATAAAAAACCACAGCACTCACCACCCCAGAAGCAGGGTGCAGTATCTGCACTCACCACTCATAGGGTGGGGTGCATGCAGCCCATGGCCACCAACCCAAATACATTCAAGCAGAAAGTTCAGCACTCACCATAGCAAGCTCACTTATCCTCACAACATCAATAAATAAATGATGGGGGTTTAGTTAGTGAATTGGCCAATGTACGGAAGCCTGCAAACCTGCAGATACTGCACCCCGCTTCTGGGGTGGTGAGTGCTGTGGTTTTTTATATATATTTTATATATATATATATATATATATATCGAAAGAAGAATGGAGGGCGCAGGTGTAAGTAAAAGGTTTACAATTCCATTTATTAAAAACAAATGCTCACATACATCTCAGTTTAAAATGGTGCTTTCCGTCCTTCATAGCAATCAAGCCCCGGAGCCGCTCTCTCCCACAACCGATCCTCCGTCTCTCTGTTAGGAATCACGGGCAGTTAGTCCTTCTTTCACCGGGAACAAGACCAGGGTATGACAGTCTGTCATACCCTGGTCTTGTTCCCGGTGAAAGAAGGACTAACTGCCCGTGATTCCTAACAGAGAGATGGAGGATCGGTTGTGGGAGAGAGCGGCTCCGGGGCTTGATTGCTATGAAGGACGGAACGCACCATTTTAAACTGAGATGTATGTGAGCATTTGTTTTTAATAAATGGAATTGTAAACCTTTTACTAACACCTGCGCCCTCCATTCTTCTTTCGTTACATGTGCATTGGAATTAGTGGCTCTAATTCCTAAACGGAGGAAGCGGCAGCATACATCGTATATAAAAAACGGGACTAAAAATCTGCTGGATACGTGAAAAAGGAAAGTGTTTTTGATGCGCAGCTTTTTTATTGACATATATATATATATATATATATATATATATATATTCGTTTGTATATTGTGGGGTTAGCCTTTGGTTAACTCTGATTAAACATGGTCACAGGCCTTTTCATGCACCCCTCTGTAATCTCATTTGTTCTAAACCTGTGTCAGCTGCTCCTTAGTAATTTATCAGCCAGTGTCAGGTGACTAGTGTACCTTTAAAAGCCATATGATTCATGGCAGATACACATTAAACCTAGTGGGCATGTATGCAGTTATATTATGTGTGATGCAGTTGCCAGGTTTTAGTTTTTGAGACTTTGTGACAATGTAGGACCTGCATGAAGGTGGGGCACCTTGGCGAGCGGTTTGCAGGCTTCCGTGCATTGGCCAATTCACTAACTAAACCCCCATCATTTATTTATTGATGTTGTGAGGATAAGTGAGCTTGCTATGGTGAGTGCTGTACTTTCTGCATGTATATATATATATATATATATATATATATATATGTCAAAGCAATGTCCTGAACCACTCTTAAAACTGCAATGCAGCTTTCATAAGAGGGCATTCTGTTAGAAAGAACACAAATGTTCAAAATATGTCAAATAGAGCTTAGAGAGCACTAGCTGTCCACACTCAATGTCTATCAGTGGATTGTTAGGATATATAAATTCCATTACTTGAATTACATATAGTAATAAAAAAATTTAATTAAAACTTTTTAATTAAAGCCTATTGAGTATTGCTTCCTTTGCTTGAATTATTAAATTCTTAAAAATATGATATGTAGTTTTTCTAATAAGGTCTACCCACTCACCAATTTCATCTATAACGATGGGGTGTTGTATGAGGTGATATTTTTAACTACTTTTTTGTTCATGTATAACTTAATTTTTTACATGTATAACTTCATGGCTATATATATATATATATATATATATATATAATACATACAAAAGATCCCGGCACTCCTCTTATGTCTGTTTAAGGTGCTGCGGTGCCCTCCCAGAGGTGTAATCCTCAGTGAATGCAATGGAGAATGAAGGCGGCACTCACGCAGGCTGGTGCAGGTGTAGAAAAATCAGTTTATTGATCCGACATGTTTCGGGGACTAGCCCTGAGGACGGGGCTAGTCCCCGAAACATGTCGGATCAATAAACTGATTTTTCTACACCTGCACCAGCCAGCGTGAGTGCCGCCTTCATTCTCCATTATATATATATATATATATATATATATATCTGTGTGTGTGTGTGTGTGTGTGTGTGTACTTTCTATTAGGATAAGTGCTTTTGCAGACATATTGGCCCTCATTCCGAGTTGATCGCTCCCTAGCTGCTTTTAGCAGTAGTGCAAACGCTAGGCCGCCGCCCTCTGGGAGTGTATCTTAGCTTAGCAGAAGTGTGAACGAAAGGATCACTGCATTGCTACAAAAAAAGATTGTGCAGTTTCAGAGTAGCTCGAGACTTACTCCTAGATAGCGATCACTTCAGTCTGTTTAGTTACTGTTTTGACGTCACAAACATGCCCTGCATTCGGCCAGCCACTCCCCCGTTTCCCCAGGCACGCCTGCGTTTGTATCTGACACGCCTGCGTTTTTCAGCACACTCCCGGAAAACGGTTAGTTACCTCCCAGAAACGCCCCATTCCTGTCAATCACTCACCGATCAGCAGTGCAACTGAAAAGCGTCGCTAGACCTTGTATGAAACTGCATCGGCTTTTGTGAAAGTCCGTCACGCGTGCGCACTGCGCGCCATATGCATGCGCAGAAGTGCCAATTTTTTGCACGATCGCTGCGCTGCGAACAACGGAATCTAGCGATCAACTCGGAATGACCCCCATAGACATCAGTTAGAAACATAGCTTCACAGCTGTCTTTCACCTTTGACCTAGTGCAAAGGACATAGTGATTGGGGAGTGTACACAGCTTTTAAGGGGGGTACTCACAAAGCGATATTCTAAGCAATCTGACTAGATTGCTTAGAATATCGGCATGATCGCTCCGTGTGTAGCCCCCTCAGCGATAGCGATGCGCGGTCCCGCACATCGCTATCGCTGCTGCTAGATTGGCCTGCATGCAGGCCAATCTAGCGGGTCGCTCACTTCACCCGCTGGGTGAAATGAGCGGCCCCCGTCTCCCCCCGCACGCTCAGCACAGATCGCGCTGTGCTGAGCGGCAGGAGTGATGTGTGCTGAGCGGTTCGCTCAGCACACATCTCTCCTGCATCGGCCCGTGGGTACTGGGCTTTAGGCTGGCTGATTATAATAAATATATGTTCCTATTATCAGTATCTCAGATGGAAATTGTCTAGTAAGCTGTTTGGGGTATTGTGTTCATAAGTGGGTGAAAGAGGACACCTGTGGATGTCTAAGATAAATTATCCTATGAGAACGAATACTGCACCCAGCTTCACAGACACTGAAAATTATATCTTTTTAGACAATGGTGGTCATTCCGAGTTGATTGCTCGCTAGCTGTTTTTAGCAGCCATGCAAACGCTATGCCACCACCCTCTGGTAGTGTATCTTAGCTTAGCAGGAGTGCGAATGAAAGGATCGCAGAGCGGCTACAAAAATAAATTGTGCAGTTTCAGAGTAGCTCCAGACCTACTCAGAGCTTGCAATCACTTCAGGCTGTTCAGTTCTGGATTTGACGTCACAAAGACGCCTGCGTTTTTCCTGGCACACATGCGTTTTTTCGAACACTCCCTGAAAACGGTCAGTTGACACCCAGAAACGCCCTCTTCCTGTCAATCACTCTGCGGCCAGCAGTGCGACAGAAAAGCTTTGCTAGACCTTGTGTAAAACTGCAGCAGCCGTTGTGAAAGTACGTCGCGCATGAGTATTGCGCCGCATACGCATGTGCAAAAGTGGCATTTTTTTGCTTCATCGCTGTGCAGCGAACATTTTCTGCTAGCGATCAACTCGGAATGACCACCAGTGTTAGAGTATTCCTTACAGAAAGGCTATAAAGCCTAGAGACTTACACAAAGCAGATCAGTTCCGATTGAAGCTAGTTGTGTCTGCAGCGGACCTAGGGCCTAATACAGCATGGATCGCTATTCAGAGAAATTGCAAATTGAGCTATTAGTGAATGACTGTGCATGCATAGCGTCTCCACATTGCGCATGCATGAGGGGTAATTACGACAGATATTGAGTACAGGTCATAACCACAATGTAGACGCTGTTTGACTGACAGGAATCAGGCGTTTCTGGACGGAAACCTGAAATTTTTTGGGTGTGTTAGAAAAAACACAGGTGTGCCCAGGCGTTTTTGGGGAGGGTCTCTGACATCAGTGCAGACCACTTCCAGGCCATCTCAGTTGCAGATTACTGGCAGCCTCAGACCTACTCACATTGGATCAGATCCTTCGATGTTCCCCGAATTGCGTATGCATCTGCAAGTGAAATTTGCTTGGAGCATTTTTTCTTCCTGTTGGGGCGGCGCCTTTCTCTTCACAAACAACTGCAATTTCTCAGAATAATGATCCATGCGGAATTAGGCCCTTAGCCTTCTACAAATCCCCTCTAGCTTTTATCTTGCGACAAAATTATGAGACGGGACCTTGGAGAATCAATTGAACATCATTATTTAAACTACTTAATTGATGACCATCATCTGGGAGTCGGACAGATCTTAAAACATCTGAGATAACAGCTGAGTATTTTAATTTGTTCTTGTTATTGTTGTAACTAAGTAATTTGTTACTTAGTTGCATGTTTTCAGTGTTGTAACTTAGATAAATAAATACTTATCTTTTATGAAATGTCCTGTGTCAGTCTCCATATTTAACACATTGTAACCCAGAGCCTGGTCGCTTGAGTTTTTTTCAACCGACAACATGTGTTCAATTTATTCCAAAATTTCTGTATCCGCCCACAATCCCAAAAATGATGGAAAAAGAAGTATTTCTGTGCCTGACGCCTTGGGCAAGACCCAGTTTCATCAGGGACCATGTATTTCCTCTGTGATTGTGAGATATACGCTCGATGTATTACTTTTAAATGTACCTCTTGTAAAGCGACAGAATTAAGATGCTTCAAAGAAGTTGCACTGTGTTGTAACCAACTGACAGGATTCTAGGGAGAGTATATCCACAGTCCATTTAACAAATTAAATTTTCCACAAAGTATCTTTGTGAGATGTGACCAGAAAATAATATAAAAAGCTTAGTTTGTATATGTTAGTGTGAATAAAGGATAATGCTGACAAAACAGGGTCAATATTCTTGGTCTGATGCCATAACTAATATTCTTGGTCTGATGCCATAACTATCTGTTGGGACTGTACAAAATGGTGGGTTTGGAGATTCATAAAGAAATGTTAATGGAAAATATGATATACCTGCTGATTTCAACAGGGTAAAGGTAGCATTGTCCAAATCTGGTGGAAAGCAGGGGTTGCCCCCAAAAGATAGTAAACGGAGAGCTTGTATACTTTCTGTGCAGTTTCTTGGTAATGCCGCACCAGGCTTTATATACATCTGTAAAGAGGATGTTAGAGGTAACTGAGGCAAGTCATTTTTGTTGGTATGTAAAAGAGTGCTAGGAGAGTATGGTTCGCAATTTGTAAACACTGATGATTGCATAAATCTGAGAGCAGCCTGTGTAAAATAAATAATATCTGGAACGCCAAATCCATCTCCCCCTTAGGTAATTTGAGCTTGGCAAGGTCAAGTTTTCTCCCTGCACAGATAAAGTTGGAGAAAAGGGAGTTAACCTTTTTAAAAACTAGTTGCGAGAGGCCATGGGGAAGCATCTGGAGGAGGTAAGATAATTTTGGAATGGCAATACAATTAATGACAGCTACTCTAGCAGACACAGATAGCGGAAGGAACATCCACTGAGTGTGGAGATTTGCAAGTGTAAGTACTGTAGTAGCAGATTAAAGTTGACTGAATAGAGGGAGTATATAGTAGGAGATATTAAAATCCCTAAGTATTTAAGAGGGTTGGGTTTATCGAATAACAACTTTTGATTTGCATAACAGTCACGATTTGCAGGTGTTGGTGAATTTTTTAACTACTGATAGACCGAAGTAATAGAAATACTATATCTTAATCATATACAGTGCATCCGGAAAGTATTCACAGCTCTTAACTTTTTCCACATTTTGTTATGTTACAGCCTTATTCCAAAACGGAATAAATTAATTTCTTCCCTCAAAATTCTACACACAATACCCCATAATGACAACGTGAAAAAAGGTTTTTATTTAGATTTTTGTCAATTTATTAAAAATAAAAAACTAAGAAATCACATGTACATAAGTATTCACAGCCTTTGCCATGAAGCTCAAAATTGAGCTCTGGTGCATCCTGTTTCTACTGATCATCCTTGAGATGTTCCTACAGCTTAATAGGAGTCCACCCATGGTGAATTCAGTTGATTGGACTTGATTTGGAAAGGCACACACCTGTCTATATAAGGTCCCACATTTGACAGTGCATTTCTGAGCACAAATCAAGCATGAAATCAAAGGAATTGTCTGTAGACCTCTGAAACAGGATTATCTTGAGGCACAAATCTGGGGAAGGGTACAAAAAATATCTGCTGCTTTGAAGGTCCCAATGAGCACAGTGGCCTCCATCATCCGTAAATGGAAGAAGTTCAGAACCAGCAGCACTCTTCCTAGAGCTGGTCGGCCATCTAAACTGATCAATTGGGGGAGAAGGGCCCTAGTCAGGGAGGTGACCAAGACCACGATGGTCACTCTGTCAGAGCTACAGCATTCCTCTGTGGAGAGAGGAGAACCTTCCAGAAGGACAACAATCTCTGCAGCAATCCACCAATTAGGCCTGTATGGTAGAGTGGCCAGATGGAACACACTCCCTAGTAAAAACCACATGTCAGCCTGCCTGGAGTTTGCCAAAATGCACCTGAAGGACTCTCAGACCATGAGAAACAAAATTCTCTGGTCTGATGAGACAAAGCTTGAACTCTTTGGCATGAATGCCAGGCGTCATGTTTGGAGGAAACCAGGCATCGCTCATCACCAGGCCAATACCATCCCTACAGTGAAGCATGGTGGTGGCAGCATCATGCTGTGGGGATGTTTTTCAGTGGCAGGAACTGGGAGACTAGTCAGGATACAGGGAAAGATGAATGCAGCAATGTACAGAGACATCCTGGATGAAAACCTGCTCCAGAGTGCTCTTGACCTCCTACTGGAGCGACAGTTCATCTTTCAGCAGGACAACGACCCTAAGCACACAGCCAAGATATCAAAGCAGTGACTTCAGGACAACTCTGTGAATGTCCTTGAGTGGCTCAGCCAGAGCCCAGACTTAAATCCGATTGAACATCTCTGGAGAGATCTGAAAATGGCTGTGCACCAACGCTTCCCATCGAACCTGATGGAGCTTGAGAGGTGCTGCAAAGAGGAATGGGCGAAACTGCCCAAAGATAGGTGTGCCAAGCTTGTGGCATCATATTCCAAAAGACTTGAAGCTGTGATTGCTGTCAAAGGTGCATCAACAAAATATTAAGCAAAAGCTGTGAATACTTATATACACGTGATTTCTTAGTTTATTACCGTATATACTCGAGTATAAGTCGACCCGAATATAAGCCGAGGCACCCAATTTCACCCCAAAAAACTGGGAAAACTTATTGACTCGAGTATAAGCCTAGGGTGGGAAATGCAAGTCTAGCCGTACACAGCCCTCAGTGCCAGATATGCCCCCACATTGCCAGATATGCCCCCACATTGCCAGATATGCCCCCACATTGCCAGATATGCCCCCACAGTGCCAGATATGCCCTCATAGTGCCAGATATGCCCCCACAGTGCCGGATATGCCCCCACAGTGCCAGATATGCCCCCACAGTGCCATACTGCCAGATATTCCCCCACGGTGTCAGATATACCCCCACAGTGCTACATGTGCCCCCACAGTGCCAGATATGCCCTCATACTGCCAGATTTTCCCCACGGTGCCAGATATGCCCCCACAGTGCTACACATTCCCCCACAGTGCCAGATATGCCCTCACAGTGCCAGATATACCTTCATGGTGCCAGATATGCACAGCCCCCAACCCCCCCCCCACCCCCCCACTGCCGCCGCCTGTCTCTACTCACCATTGACGGGCTATGTGTAAACGAATGAAGGGGCAGCGGAATGCGGGCAGCAGCAGGCGGTGCGGGCATCGGTGGCCGGCCTTAGATCATACAGGAAAGTCTGCAGCGGCTGAGGAGGCGGGCGGCGCGGCGGTGCTTCAGCGAGCAGGGAGAGGGAGACGGACGGCTGCAGCAGCGTCACTGATTGATGCACCAATTACAGTGCGCTGCTGCGGCTCCCGTGTCCCCCTCCCTCCTCCTCCTTCCCTCCTTCCCAGAGCTCTCTACGCTCTGCTCCGGAGCATCACTCGAGTATAAGCCGAGGGGGAACTTTTTCAGCACAAAAAATGTGCTGAAAAACTCGGCTTATACTCGAGTATATACGGTATTTTTAATGAATTAGCAAAAATCTTAAAGTCAACTGTTTTCATATTGTCATTATGGGGTATTGTGTGTAGAATTTTGAGGGAAAAATGAATTTATTCCATTTTGGAATAAGGCTGTAAAATAACAAAATGTGGAAAAAGTGAAGCACTGTGAATACTTTCCGGATGCACTGTATATGCTTTAGGCCGTTATGATCTGAACAATGTGTGTAATATCAGAACAGAATAAGTATATATAAAAAAATACATCACGCGGTATTCCACATCATTTTGCCACATTTTATAATGGAGGTGCACATATCCTGTGTTTCAATTGGATGGAACACATTAAATCTACATCTTAAGGAGGCAATAGATTATGGAGGCAATAGTGCACTGGGCCATTTTTCGGGTTTTGTGTTCTGGTTTTGGATCTGGTTCTCCTTTGTGTTTTGGATCTGGATTGGTTTTGCCAAACCCACCCTTGCGGGTTTTGGTTTTGGATCTGGTCTTTTTCGAAAAAATCATCAAAATAACTAAAATAACAGAATTTGGGGGTGTTTTTTTTTATTAACCTCAGTAACATTAATTTCCACCCATTTCCAGACTATTCTGAACACCTCACATATAACAATATTGTTTTTATCCAGTTTAGGCCAATAGGTTGCACCAAGGTTGCTGGACGGAGCAGCAGCAGCCCTTGGATGTATATATACTGGGAGGACAAAATATTAAAAAAAGAATGTATTTAAAAAAAGACGCATTAGCCAAGGGTCAAGTTTTCAGTTCACAAAAAGATGATTAAGGCAAAGAAGTATAAAAAAAGGCAATATTTTAGATTTAATTTTTTTCATTTATTTCAATTTCAATTTATTTTAATGTAATTTATTTAATTTTATTTATTTAGAATCAAATTCTTCATTTCCTCCAAGATAACTTCGATATGCAGAAAGTTCACTATTTGAGTGTGGAGAGTTTATTTTCATTTAATTTAAATTTAACTAATTTATAACTATTATTAATAATATTCATTTGAATTAATTACAATGTGGTGATAAGAAGAGTTATGAAAATAGGACAATAAGTTATAATAAGAATATGAGCTACAGACACCACACCCTGAAATGGACGGAGCACACCTGGCTGTATTCTGGGAGGATACAGCAAAAAATATATAAAAAAAAAGTATTTTATTTTGGGTGGACTGACAGAACACCCCTAGATAGATGGAGCAGCTGCAGTCCCTGGATGTATACTAGGATGACACAACACCCCTTTCAGATACAGCAGACAGAGCACCACTTTCAAATACATAATAGAAATATATTTATTGCTCTGGATCACACACAGAGGATACTGAATATAGCAGTAGTGTACGGCAGCCGCTGTACTAGTAGTCAGAATGATGCACCAAAATAAATATATTTTTTTGCTCTGGATCACACACAGAGGATATATAGCAGTAGTGTATGGCTGTACTGGTTTCGTCACTGAGTGACGTATCAATAGAAATATATTTTTTGCTCTGGATCACACACAGAGGATATATAACAGTAGTATACGGCAGTAATGGTAGTCGTCACTAAGTGATGCACCAATAGAAATATATTTTTTCCACTGGATCACACACAGAGGATATATAGCAGTAGTGTACGGCAGCCAAAGTACTAGTAGTCAGAGTGACGCACCAATAGAAATATATTTTTTGCTTTGGATCACACACAGAGGATATAGCAGTAGTGTACATCTGTACACTGCCAATTAGACAGAGAACAACACCTGGTGCTATACACAGCCACGGTATGCTATATGCAGTGCACTGTCTGCTATGCAGAGCACTAACACAGTGACAATCACAGCACACCTACACAAGCAGCACCCCAGGTTAACTCAAATCTCCTGCTGCAACCACTCTGCTCTCTCCTGCCCAACTTCCCTTACCTGCCTATCTGAGTACAGCACAGAATACAGCACAAAAGGAACACGTCCTTACTGTGCACTCTCCAAGTCCGGAGTGAAGATGGCGCTGTTCACCGGGACTATATATAGAATCCAAAACCTGCAAGATCCCTAATAGATTCCAGTTTCTCTGTTTGAAAGAATCCTAAGGGATATTCACTTTGAGATTTTTAATCCCTAAGGAATTAAATGAAAAGATTGAGATCATTTCTATTCTCATATGCTTCTTGCTATGTTTGACATCCTCTCCACAAGTTAGTCTGTGACTTTGGAGTTGTTAACCATATATAATACTCTGCTGTTATTACACATGTTGGTTGATGTATACCATCATTATACGTAGTTACCCTTCTTAGCTGTATCAATGCAAATTAATGTAAACACACAGTGTGAACATACCCTACACCCAGAACAGACTCTACTACTGTTACCATGCTTTCCACGGCCATTTATGGCAATGTTTTCAGAGTGATGGCTTTGCCACAGGAATAACTTTGTGAAAGAGCCTTTGCTGTCTTCTGCACGTGCACCAACAATTTTGAAGACATTGCTGGAAAGATTTCTGACAGTCCCGTGTGTATATGGGGGCACTGCACCTCAGTCACCTGCTTGACATGCACATCCATGTGCTTCTAGTGACAATGGGGCTAATTCAGATGTGGTTAGAGTAGCTATAGCTCCTCCTTCTTTGGAAGCAGCAACAATAGCTCTGTATCAGAATCAGCTTTATTGGCCAGGTATACTTGCGTATACTAGGAATTTGTCTTCGATTTGCTGTACAACAGCCAAGTAGGTAACAGATCGGAGGTGTCTATGACAAGCAGGAGGTGTGTAGTACGAGCAGATGCTTCCTGCTGCAGTAGTGATCTGCTAATGAATGTGTCAAATTCTATTTGCTCACTATTTGCATAGTCTCTGGATTCTAGATCTCAGTTACAGATGGAGCCGAGTTCATCTGAGGCGACTCCATCGCAAACGAGCACTCCCGGCGTGACCAGGCGATCCGTCCACCTAGTCATGTGAGGAGTGCACAGAGATGCTCCCATTCAGAGCATCTCTGTCCGGGCGCGCAGACTGAGATACTCTCCATCCAGGCAGACGGGGACACTCTCGGCGATAGGTGTGCCCGGGCGGGCTCGCCTAGTTACAGACGGAGCCACGACTAGCGTGGCTACATCTGTAGCATGCATTTTATAGATTAGAAATAAACTAGAAATACAACATTTAGTTTATCTGCTGGATTATGAGTCAAAATGCTTCCCACCTATACAATTATTTACGTAATATTATATGTAAAGGTAAAAATGGTCAGTATTTTAAACTGTAAAATACAGAATAAAATATTTTCACTGCTGCTCTAGTACCATTTGGCAGATTTATGGCACTATTGTTGGCAACACACCTAAAAAATCAAAACCGTAACATACTGTATGCAGTTTCTTAAGACCCTATTAAAGTTTATAGAGGGTCTGTGTTTAATTTGCTTTGTATAGTTTTCATGCTTGATGTAACATTATCCAGTAAAATATAGCAAAGGAATGTCTTTTAAAACCTTAGTGAAAAAATAAATGGTGGTTAGATCATTGTAATAAAATAAGTAATTTGTAAGTAAAAAGAAATACTATATACTGTATACTCTTACCTAAATAAAAGTTAATGTAATCTCCTGTCTTTTATGCCTTTTTTCTTGGTCTGGCCAATTTAGATAACTATCATAGAGTTTACAGTCCAAGAGAATGAAGAAAGCCTTGGAGTGCGGCTGAAAACCACCGAGAGCAAAAAGGGAGTGGGCATGCTTAGTAGGGGATTAGATTAGTAGGGTATTAGTAGGGGGAACCTAAATTAATTTTACCTCTATTATACTGCAGTTAATAAAACCTAGGCTTA
This sequence comes from Pseudophryne corroboree, assembly GCF_028390025.1. Lineage (NCBI taxonomy): Eukaryota > Metazoa > Chordata > Amphibia > Anura > Myobatrachidae > Pseudophryne > Pseudophryne corroboree. The sequence continues at coordinate 341,668,670 of NC_086450.1, forward strand.
GGGCTGATTTAAATTGTACAAGGGGTAGCACATGCTCACGCTCTTTCTGCAGTAGTGGACATATGCCCTTGTTGATCTTAATTATTTTAATTCTAGGGCTGTTTATTATTTTATTATACAGGTTTCTGTACATGGAACTGTTGTTTCAAAGCACACATGTTGTAAATGCACTGCTTTCCCAATCTGGCCTTACAGTATTAAATGTATAGCTTTTCAGGGAAGAAGGGTGTTTGTTGGTGTACAATGGTTCTCCCAGTCTTTTAAAATTATTATAATTTTTTTTCAGCTTACTTGATATGATAACTCCAACAGAAAATTTTCTGAAGATATTTTTTCAACTTAAAGCATACCACATCAGGTAGGTCAAATTGGACCACTTTGCAATAAACATACAACTTGACAAAGTACCCATTAGGTCTCAAATGTTGCCATTTTCTCTTGTCAATGTACAGTAATTTTTACTGATATAATTTAAGTAGGGTACGGGGTGCCTCCTAATCCAGTTGGTCTCCACATGTATACCTAGTGACCACGACCTCGCAGCCTCTGCCACTTAGCAGTTTGAAACAGGAAACCCCATGTCTGTTTTAAGAATGCAGATTGAGGAGAGCTTTCCTGGCCTCTTATAGTCGTACCTGCTGAATTGTGAAAAATATCTGGCCACAGGTAATAAATACTCAGTATTATTATTTAACTATTAAACTGCACCTGGGTTTGAATTGGAATCATGTGTTTAGTGCCTGCAGTTATGCTGATCCCGTTCTTTTTACATTTTGTGATGAGAAAGATCTGTGAAGTTTATAACAACAACACAAGTAACCAAATACTAGAACAGCATTAATTGAGAATCAGTGTGCCAATAAACACCTCCCCAAGGTCTCATTTATATTAGTCAAATCATGGAGATACCTATATGGTAACCTGACTAAACAGGATCTTCCTGAAGGAAATGCCATGTCAACCAGATGGATTGATTCATTGATTTATGGTCCTGATTCAGATTTGTATGCAAACCCTACGGTTTACATACAAATACAATATTTGTGTGTCTTCAAATATACAAGACCCATTTTGAGCATGTGCAGAATGGGTCTAGTGTAACTGCTTGCAACCCCCCCATAGGCGGATCTGGGGGGGGGGGGGGGGCACTCGGGCCCGTGCCCCCCCCTGATGTTTCTGACTTCTTTTTTTTTCCTCAAAAGAACAGCAGCTGCACTACTGCTATTTCCGTCAGTCAGATTTGATTAAAGAGCCGGCAGGCACTAGGACCCACCGCGGCTCTAACAGCAAGTCCGTGTGCTCACACCGCAACCTACAGTACCTCCCCCACTGCCAGCCGGCCAGAGTCCAGCCCAGGCACGGGGTTCAAATGCCAGCATCTAGTAAGACTGTTACTTATGACGGCGCAGAAGACTTCATTAGCCCTCACTGCACTGCACAATAATCCCAAAGCTTCCTCCTCCACTTCCTTTACCACCATGCTAGGTGCAGTCAAACTCAGCCTCAGCTTTGAGAAGGCGGCCCGTGTGATTGCGACAGGGCTGTCCTGCAGATGTCTTATGCTGCTTGTTGGAGATCCAGCTGGCTGCTTCTGCTAATCAAAGATGGGCAGATCGTGTCCTGCAGTCTGAGTCTCAGTGCAGTGCCCAAAACAAGGTATGCTGCACCTGCCACCACCTACTAAAAACTTTAATAATTATATTGTGCTGGGGTGCCATCCAGGCTCCTATAACTAATGGAACAGGTGACCAACATTTCAAGGCCCAATCAGCCTTTTCATCAGGGTGAAACATTGGCAATAAAGCAGGATGCACTCCTACAGCCAATCATTACCTGATGACGTATTCTGTGAGGCCACACCCCCTGTGATACCACACCCCTTATCTGGGAGCACGCGTGTCTTAGGTGCATGTAAATATAACTATTACCGTTCCCCTATCATGGTGCCCCCCCTTTCATTTTCTTCTGGATCTGCCCCTGGCCTCCCCCCCCCTTAACCACAGCATGATTGACATGCTGCTGTGTTTGAGGACAGATCGTTAGTGGCAACCTGCACTGTTCTTTAAGATGGGAGGCATGTTCCCCTTGTTTTGTAGGCGTGTTGGGCCCAGGGTCTGAGCTGTTGGACGCAGACTTCCTGGACCTTTCTGTCTGAATTCTATAGCCAGTCTGAGTATGTTTCATCTCGCACAGATTTTCCATGGTCTTCAAACATGGCAAGTTGCAACATGGTCGCAATGGTGATCCAATGCTACATCTTCGGATACAGCACTCAGATCGCAGATGCATGCAGAAAGCGTCTGTCTCCTACAGACGCCTACTTGCTGCTAGATTCAGTTGCCAATTGATTTTGGAGGCATATGCTTAATTCTAGACAAAATCAAACTATCAGACATTGCACTTTACTAATCTTTCTTGCATGAGTCTGTCCAAAGCTCAATCTGTTTGGTTGCCATAATTTGCTATTATTATTATTTTCGGTATACTGACAGCCGGCATCCCGGCTATCGGTAATTCATACCAAACCCGCTCTACCCTTTCTTTGCACGTGCATTTCTAATTTTTTTATGGTTGTAATTATAAATGAGTGTTAAAAATTTGGTAAATCTATAGAGATGTAAATTTGAGACGTTTAAATGTAAGTAAATATTAATACATGGTTGTTGGGGTTACCTGTAGCAGATACGGTAAAAAGTGACAAGACCGTTTTTGTAGTTTATGGAGGTCTATACACTGGAGGTGCAATCCAAATTTTGATCCGATTGTCCGTTTGGGTGTTATCATTCACACAACATAAGCCACGCATCAGTGGTTATGTCATTATGTAAACCCCCTTTTCATCCCCTTAGGGGAGGTTTATTAAAATTCTAATGATGTAGTTTTCCTATTTCTCACCTGATGAATACCAATGTTAAATTTCAGCTTCCTAACATATTGGAAAGTAAGAGAATTAGTGATGAGTCGGTCAGTGAGTGAGTGAGTGAAGTCTTTTGCATTTTTATATATATATAGATTATTATCATCATCATCATCATCATCATCATCATCATCATCATCATCATATATGTATGAGGACCTTTGTGATACACTGTACTGGCCAGTGGAGAAACATCCTACTTAAAGCATTAATATGCAAAGTGGTAAAAAGATGAGTGCGGATGTGAAATAAGGGTGGAAAAGTCCTTGCTCCTGAGAGATTACATACTGGTGGTGATTTGGGTACAATAGAGAAAGAAGTGAGGCCTCTGCGCTTTAATAATTTACAGATGTGTCCTCATCTGCCTAGTGTGGCGTGGTATATTTTGCCTGACATAGATGCCATGGATAGTCAATATATCAATATAGTTTTGTATCTGTTTCGCATGGCAGTCACACACCAGCAGACATGTGGTGTATTGGGTACTTGCAGTTTTCTCACAATTGTGGCACTGTACTGTAAATTTGCGCAATGTTGCGTGGTGGACCGCTTGTTGCACATCGGTCATATCAACCCCAGTCACTTCCCTTTTGTCTCAGATTAGTCTACTTTTTGCAATGCTATAGAATGCAAATTCACTAGTGGTGTACAGGGTGTATGTGTACCTTGTGCTGTCATTGCATTAGCAGTATAAAGAAGAGCAAATTACGTATGGCTTGGCTTAGTCGCATTTTTCATGGTGCACCAAACAGGGCTATTTGGCTTGACAAGTCCTTTTGATCTCATGAAGGTTAAAATGGCAACATTTCTGTGTCTGTTTATATTAATTTTATGTATAAACATTACAAATTGTGGAAATTATAAAGTGATATTTTTATTCTGTATTTGAATCCTCTCAAATGAAGCAATATTTAATTTTTTGTTCTAGTACAGTAAGTTAAGTTTTGACAATCAAGTAAAACAGATGCAAACCTGAGATTGCGCTGTCATGTGGATTGGTTTTGACAGTTCAGGGAAAAGTCAATTGAAATCAAGCACATAGTGTCAAACTAACAATGCAATTAGCCCAGAGGTAGTATTCCAATGACAGCCCCATGAGGATTAACAGTGTGAATAACAGAGGGACACCAGGAGACCTTCATCATGAGCAAAAGCAGCCACACATCATCAGAACAATTGCAATTAAATGTAAGACGAGGGATGTGTCAACATATCAGTAGATAGTCTTTCTCAAATGGTTTTACACAGTATACCCCATTATTGCCTAAATTAAGCCACTGTAAGTGGTTGCTTCAACAGTTCATTATTTTCTGCTGAACCTGTTGAGAAATTTAGCTGACAATCATGTCTACTTCTTAATAACAGGTTCATGAAACATGGCATTGATTGACATATTCGCTTCTAGGATATTATAAATTGCAGGACCAGGGCTACACAGAACAGGGTTGTAAAGCAACAGACATGTATGATTTCACTGGGATTTTCTAGTAAATATGGTTTGAGCCGGATGTTGCATGCAGGACATCATAAAACAACCAAATGTCAATGTTTTTAAGGAAATAAATTAGAAATGTTCCTATCCTGTGCAAGAAAACAGAAATACTGTACTCATACTCCAATACTTTTTAAAACAGAAAACACTCATGTGACATAATGTTGATTTGGCCCAAACAGCCCTTTATTATTTTCTGTCATAAATGCCTAAAAATAATCTATATAGCCTTTCCTACTAATTATTTTTGTTAATAAAAGTCCAAATGTGGAAAAAATAGACAGATGGGTTGTTTTGTGATTACAGTTCATCCCCTTGTGATGCTTTTTCAGTGGGTTTTGCTGCCAGGATGGAGGGTTTAGAAATTCTGATACTGTTTGCATCTGTTGGACTAAGTTGCATCAATGGCACAGCAGTGCTGGTGTGATATATCATTCATGGGTGAAGGGTCCAGACTCCAGACTAAGGGGTAAATTTACTAAGGTGGGAGTTCTATGTAAGATGGTATGTTGTCCATAGCAACCAATCAGATTTCAGGTATTATAGTCTAGAATGTGCTAGATAAATGAGAATGGGAAACTCCCATCTTATGCTGCATTCAGATCGCAAATGCCGGATCCTACCCGGTAAGAGAAACGTGTACTTACCGGGTGGGATCCGGCATTTGCGCTCCGTTGCTGGCTTTCCGACCCGGCAATATACCGGGTCGGTTGCCATAGCAGCGGAGGGCGCAGCAGCAGCGGGGGTGGAGGCGGCGCCGGGAGATGAGCTCATCTCCTGCGCCGCCTCTGCCTATGCTGTGAATGGGAGCCGTGTCACATCGGAACGGCTCCCATTCACACAGCACCTGACCCGGTAATCAACCCGGTAATAACCCTTCTTTTTTACCGGGTTGAATTACCGGGTCAGGCGACCTGCTAATTCACCAAAGGACCTTTCACATCGCACACGGACCCGTTTCGACACGGCAATATGCCGTGTCGATACCGGGTTTTTAGTGCGATGTGAAAGGGGTATGAGTAAATTTACCCCTAAGTTTTTGTTTGAAGTATTCTATGAAAAAGGAAACAGAAGAAGGAGGAAAAGAGGGGGAGAATACAAGGAATGTCAATTAAGTGTTGGTATGGTTAACTAAGTGCTCTTAAGCAGCCATAATTTCAGCCAATCACAGCAAATTTATTTCTACATATATTATATCTTTCTATATAAATATATGTACATTATATACAGTATATCTATACTGTACACATAATATATAGGGTTCGGTTCTCAGAAAACCGAACCCCCCGAATTTCACGATCCAACCTGGGAACAGAGTCCTGCTCTGGACTTCCACCAGTCTCCCAGAACGAGGCAAAACTTCATCATCCTGCTGTCGGATTTTTGCAGGTTTTGGATTCCATATATAGAGCCATGCGTCACCGCCATTTTCACTCCAGACTTGGAGAGTGAGGGAGACAAACCTCTGTCTCTCTCTGTGGGTGGTGGTGTCGGGTGGGGACAGTGTGTGCTCTCCAGGAGTGCTGTCCTGTCACTGTGCTGTCTTGTGCTGTTAGGGATGCTGTCCTGTCAATGGTGTCATGTGCTGTTAGGGGTGCTGCAGCTGTACATGGGTATTGCTGTCCTGGCTGTCACTGTGCTATACAGGGGCACTGTCCTGTATGCAGTGAAAATACAGGGGGTGCTGTGAAAATACAGGGGTGCTGGTTCTGTCCTGTATGCTGTAAAAAATACAGGGATGCTGTGAAAATAAATGTACACTGGCCCCTTTCTTGTATGCTGTAAAAATTCTGGGGTGCTGTAAAAATAAATGTAAGCTGGCCCTGTCTTGTATGCTGCAAAATTACAGGGGTCCTGTTAAAATACAGGGGTGCTGGCCCTGTCCTGTATGCTGTAAAAATGCAGGGGTGCTGTGAAAATACAGAGGTGCTGGCCCTGTCCTTTATGCTGTAAAAATTCAGGGGTGCTGTGAAAATAAATGGTCACTGGCCCTGTCTTGAATGCTGTAAAAATTTGGGGGTGCTGTGAAAATAAATGTACACTGGCCCTGTCTTGTATGCTGTAAAAATTAGGGGGTGCTGTGGAAATAAATGTACACTGACCCTGTCTTTTATGCTGTAAAATGACACGGATGTTGATAAAATACAGGGGTGCTGGCCCGGTCCTGTATGCTGTAAAAATTCAGAGGTGCTGTGAAAATAAATGTACACTGGCCCTGTCTTGCATGCTGTAAAAATTTTGGGTTGCTGTGAACATAAATGTACACTGGCCCTGTCTTGTATGCTGTAAAATTACAGGGGTATTGTTAAAATCCAGGGGTGCTGGCCCTGTTCTGTATGCTGCAAACATCCAGGGCTACTGTGAAAATAAAGGGGTGCTGTGGAAAAGGGGCACTGTTCTGTATGCTGTAATTATAAAGGGTTGCTGTCCTATGAAATAGAGAACAAAAATTTGGAGGAAAAAATAGTGAAAGATCAGGAACCACTTCCAGTTCCTAGTACTAGTACTGAAGCTGCTGCCACCAGTCATGACATTGACAATGCAGTTCCATCAATGTCGTCTGCTAAAGCCGATGCCCAATGTCATAGAGGGCATGTAAAATCCAAGAAGCAAAAATTAAGAAACAAAAAAAAAGAAATTATCTGATAAGAAACTTAAAATTGACAAAATACCATTCACAACACGAAGTGGCAAAGAAAGGCTAAGGCCTTGGCCTATGTTCTTGACTGGTGTCTCAGTTTCTCATGAAGATAGAAGCCCTCTTCCCTCTCGAAAAATAAAACAATTAAGCTTGTTAAAGCACAGGAAAAAACAACTGTACGTTCAGAGATATCACAAATTCCCAAGGAGAGTCCAAGTGTGTCCGCGGTTGCAATATCTAGGTCTGACCTTCCCAAGACTGTTTGGGAAAAGGAGGCTCCTACCACCATTTGCACACACCCTCTGCAAGTGCTGGGAGGATCACCACCAGTCCATTTGCTGATATTGAGATTGAGGATGTCACTGTAGAAGTACACCAGGATGAGGAGGATATTGGTGTAGCTGGCGCTGAGGAGGAAGTTGATGGTGAGGATTCTGATGGTGATGTGGTTTGTTTGAATAAGGCACCAGTGGAGACAGTTGTTGGCCATGGGATGGGCCCATTGTTATGCCTGGGCAAAATACCAAAAAATCCACTTCGGTGTGAAATTATTTCTCTGTGAGGATGAGGATGTAAACACTGAAGTGACAGTTTGTGAAAGGAGAGATTAATTGCTTCTTTTTTGGTGGGGGCCCAAACAAAGCAATCATTTCAGCCACAGTCATGTGGCAGACCCTGTCACTGAAATGATTGGTTTGATAAAGTGTGCATGTCCTGTTTATACAACATAAGGGTGGGTGGGTAAGCCAAGGGGTGCTGTTGCCTGTCTGCTGTGCTGTGTAATTCTCCAGGTGTGCTGCCTATGCTGTATAAGTCCAGGGGTGCTGCCTATCTGCTGTATAAATCTAGAGGCACTGCCGTATATAATTCCAGGGGTGCTGCTGTACTTGATCCTAGGTTTAAATTAAAGTCTAGAGCAGTATATGAAACAAGCTTCAACATCAGAAACAGATTTGTGAAAACATATAGGTGGTCATTCCAAGTTGATCGCAGCAGGAATTTTGTTAGCAGTTGGGCAAAACCATGTGCGCTGCAGGGAAGGCAGATTTAACATGTGCAGAGAGAGTTAGATTTGGGTGTGGTGTGTTCAATCTGCAATCTAATTTGCAGTGTATAAATAAAGCAGCCAGTATTTACCCTGCACAGAAACAAAATAACCCACCCAAATCTAACTCTTTCTGCACATGTTATATCTGCCCCCCCTGCAGTGCACATGGTTTTGCCCAATTGCTAACAAACTTGCTGCTGCGATCAACTCAGAATTACCCCCATAGTTGCAAAGGTGGAAATAGAAATTGCACTTTTAATGAAGTGTTTTCCAATGAGACAACATTTGTGGCCAAAGTCAGTCAGACTCAGAATAGACAGAATCATAATCCAGTGCAACTGCTGGAGAAAACAAGATTTTCCAAACACACCTACAGTATGTCTGTATGTCTGCCATATAATTCCAGGGGTGCCTTGTCTGATCCCGCTCATCTACATCTTCTAGTCTGCACTGTGTACCCAGCATTAGAGAGAGGTTCTTCTCAATTATTTCATGTAAGGGACTCAAATGGATGGTTCCAATTAGTCAACCTTAATTTTGATTTGTTATTAATGTTCCACATTTTAGGATTATTTATTTACAAGATGTGCATTTGTTGTACAGGGTTCTTTTCCTTCATTTTGTAAAGGTTTTCTCCTTAATAATTGTACAATGTAAGGATTGTGTAGGGTTATTGCAAGACCTTGCGGTGTTAGAAGAACAGAGTTTCAGTGATCTTGCATTGCATCAGCTTTCCATTGCTCTGCAGCACTAGATGGGCCAGGAGCTCCTTTGAGGCACAAACAGTTACTGAATAAGGCCCAGTATGGAGTCTCATGGTGGCTTACAGCCAGGAAGATGTCTGGCTTGCCAGTCTGAGGCATGCTTTTGGCACAGAGGTTAGCATTGCTTCCGCCCACAGTCCCACTTATAGTATGAAATGAGTTTCGACCACTGGTAAGTGGTATGCTCCACTAGGGCAGGGGCTCAATAACAAAAAAATCACTGCACAGTCCTGCTTAGTACTGTACTGAACCCACCTGAACTCAATTTGCCGATCCAGGTCTGCTGTCGGGGCTCATGAGGGGCTGCTAAAACATCTAAGGGGCTGCTTTATTTAAAAAGTATGAATAAAATAAACAAGACACACAAGTATGCTCACATGCGTGTAACTGGGAGCTGTGAAAAACAAAAATAAGGCATCTGCCACAAAATATGCATGTACAAATGCAATTGAAAAATGGGAAAAAAGAAACCCATGAGATTTTCACAAAATAAGTCTCCAGACTCCGTGGCAGGGAAAATATCCAATCTTGATCCTGTGGTATACACCAGTTTATTTGCATCCCAGCATTAAATCCAAGATTATCTTAATCCCTGAAAATGGAGAACAAATTCGGAGGCTTTGGCCCCTAGTTTTTCAATTTGTCCAGTAATGTGATAATTATATATTTGCTTGGCAAAAGTCCTTTCTGTTCCACAAGATAGGAGTGGTGTCAGGAATCTGCATTCTCCATTGCATCACTTACTGTGGAACTACAGGTTCTAGCAGTTCAGGAGTGTTCCAGTTCCAGTTTTCAGTCTACTGCAGCCTGGAGTACACAGTGCTTTAGCTAACTCACAGCTGATCTGAACACCCAATCCAGCGGGGTGTGTTCTCACAGAGATGCAACATCCAATTATCACAGACCAAGGGGTATAAACTCCAGTTCCTGGCACAGTCTCATCGCCTTGAACAACGCGTCACATCCTTTGAACAGGCGTCTCCTGTCTTCAGTCCTCTGTCTGCAGAGATTCCCCAGTGTATTGGACCTGTGGAAATACAGGTTCGAGCAGTTCCATTCCAGTTCCGTTTTCAGTTCCAGTTCCAGTCTGCAATCCCCTGTTTCCAGCGATCTCCTATTTCTGGCATTTCCAAGTTGTTTCCCTGTTCCAGTGTTCCTGTGGAACTACAAGTACCAGCATCCATTCCAGCTTTCCTACGAGTCACATTCGGTGTACAAGTTCTCTTGGTTCCTGTGTTCCTGATTCCAGTGGTTTCCTTGTTGTTATTCTTCAGTCTTCAGTTTGCTATGAACTCCAGCCACAGTTTGCCACAACAACTTGCAGTAAGAGACTTTCTTCAGGTGTTCTTCCATTACTCAGCCTGTGCACCTGATTACCAGCATCTAACATTGTGCATTGCATTCAGCACTTAACAACTTGCTGTGTTAGAACTGCCTCCTGCTAGGGCCTTGCTTGGCTTAAAAACATGTGCTTCTATAGAGACTGTGTGCTTTGATTGCTATTTGTTATATATTGGAGTTTCGTTTGCTGCATCTGATTTCATTATTGCCTTATCATTTATATCAAGTTACAAGTTCATCTTCATTGCTCATTTGTTACCAGTTCCTGTCATCCATTATCCCTGTGTGATAATAAATATCAAGCGCACATGCGCGGAACTTTTCGTCAGTCTTCCCGTTTCCTCTAACACTCCTACACTGACCCACTAGTGCCCCCTCCGGGGACAGACAAAGTTACAGAATCCTGACAAGTGGAGGTGAAAGCCTGTGTGTTCTCCTGATTGTGTGTGCCTCTCTAATTTTTAACACCTTCTTGACACTGTCCTGTTCCTCTTGCCTCTTCTCATAATGTGAAAAGTCATCAAATATAGAGTTGGTATGTTTGTAGCTAGTTATGATTCGGAGAGCATGGCAAGCTTTTTCCAAAACCAAAACCAAAACCCGAAAGGACACTGAGGACACTTTTTCTGATGTATCTGTACATTCTCGGTATCGCCTACCTAGTGAAGTGGAACCTAGATGGGATTTGATACCGGGGACACAGTACCTCAAACCATTCTCTAAGTCCCACTGAACTAATGGTGGATACCAGACGCATGTCTAACACCAACATAGCTGTCAAGGCCTCAGTTATATGCTTTGCAAAGGGATGCCTGCTGTCATATTTCATATTCCTCACAAAGGACTGATGGACAGTCAATTGCTTACTGGAAGTAGTACAAGTGGTCTTCCGACTTCCCCTCAGGGATGACGATCGAATCCCGGCAGCAACAGCAGGCGTACCACTCAAGGATCCTCCGGAGGAATCCCGGTTAGGAGAGGACTTCTCAGTCTTGCCAGTGACATGGCCTGCAGGACTACTGACGTTCCTGATTGAGGTAAAAGTTGATGTTGAGGGAGTTGGTGGTGTGGCTTGCAGGGGCTTGGGTACAAGAGGAAGAAGGGATTTAGGTGTCAGTGGACTGCTTACGCTCTTACTCAAAGTTTCACAACTTGACACTGACTTCTGATGAATGCACTACAGGTGACACATAAGGGAGGATGTTCCTAGGAGGTTAACATCCTTACCCCTACTTTTTACAGATTGACAGAGGCAACACACGGCTTGACACCTGTTGTCCGGATTTGTGTAGAAATATTTCCACACCGAAGAGGTGGCTTTTTTGGTATTTTGCCCATGCATCACAATGGGCTTCTTCATCCCACGGACAACAGGTGTCTCCCCCGGTGCCTCATTTAAACAAACCACATCACCATCAGAATCCTCATCGTCAACTTTATCCTCAGCACCAGCAACACCCATATCCTCATCCTGGTGTACTTCAACAGTGACATCTTCAATTTGAATATCAGAAACTGGACTGTGGGTGCTCCTTCCAGCACTTGCAGGGGGTGTGCAAATGGTGGAAGGAGCCACCTCTTCCCGTCCAGTGTTGGGAAAGTCAGGCATCGCAACCGCTGACACACTTGGACTCTCCTTGGGGATTTGTGATACCATCTTAGAACGCACAGTTCTTTTCTGTGCTTTTCCAGCTTAACTCTTATCATTTTTCTAGTGGGAGGATGAGGGCTTCCATCGTCATGTGAAGCTGAACCACTAGTCATGAACATAGTCCAGGGCCTTAGCCGTTTCTTGCCCCTCCGTGTCGTAAATGGTATATTGGCAAGTTTACATTTCTCCTCAGACAATTTAAATTTCTTTTTTTAGGTCTTTTTGCTGAACTTTGACTTTTTGGATTTTACATGCCCTTTACTATCACATTGGGCATCAGCCTTGGCAGACGATGTTGATGGCATTTCATCGTCTATGTCATGACTAGTGGCAACAGCTTCAGCACTAGGTGGAAGTGGTTCTTGATCTTTCCCTATTTTATCCTTCATATTTTGTTCTCTATTATTTCTCTGGAGTTATATAACAATGTGTGGTACAGGAGAGCGTACCTCTACACCACACAGGGTAAACCCTGCGAAAATTATTTGGATTAAATATTAATAACCCCTTTTAAACCCAACAGGACTGCCACCCCCTAACTGCAACTTAAAATAGGAGTTCCTATAATGCTTCTAAAAATTCAGATATACTTCAAGACTCTTTTTTTGAACTTTATTACCCTATTTTCCTTTTTTACGTGTCTTATAATTTTTTTTTATTGTTTTGAACATATATTTTTGTAATTTATCAGTTTTATGTACTTTGTCTTAAATAAAGTGTCTATGTTAATTTTAATATTGGCTATCCAATCCTCTTTAAAAAAAGTTTTTGGTTTTAACCTAATATTACTCTCATTGTATTATCTCATGACACCATTGGCCGCTGACAACCCTATTCTCTTTATTCTATATTACCTCTGTCAGCAATTTACCATTGTTGTTTAGTTAGTGTATAGCTGACATCCTTATATATTAGGGAGTGTCTATAACCTAAACCTAGACTAACGGTTTTGTGGCCACACGATAGACACACACACACACACACACACACACACACACACACACACACACACACACACACACACACACACATGCATATATCCAGTGAAAGTACGATAAGATGTTTATTCAATTTCTTGCCTACTTATTATCTTCATGCAAATGTTATACAGGTTGAGTATCCCTTATCCAAAATGCTTGGGACCAGAGGTATTTTGGATATGGGATTTTTCTGTATTTTGGAATAATTGCATACCATAATGAGATATCATGGTGATGGGACCTAAATCTAAGCACAGAATGCATTTATGTTACATATACACATTATACACGCAGCCTGAAGGTCATTTTAGCCAATATTTTTTTTATAACTTTGTGCATTAAACAAAGTGTGTCTACATTCACACAATTCATTTATGTTTTATATACACCTTATACACACAGCCTGAAGGTCATTTAATACAATATTTTTAATAACTTTGTGTATTAAACAAAGATTGTGTACATTGAGCCATCAAAAAACAAAGGTTTCACTATTTCACTCTCACTCAAAAAAGTCTGTATTTCGGAATATTCCGTATTTCGGAATATGTGGATATGGGATACTCAACCTGTACCCGTTATTTCCCATGTCAAGCTATCTTACATTTCTAGCTTGGCATGTACAGATGCTGGTTACAGGAATACAAATTACTTTATCAATGTCACGCAATCACATAACTTTTGCAATTAGCAAATATATAGAAAACACATTATCAGAACTCAGATTATAACATTGGTAATAATGATTATTCCTGGTATTTTCAGTCTGCACTGGGGATGTGGCTAAAGCCCTTACTTAAATCAACGAATATTGTTTACTGGATACGTACAGTAATTGCTCTTTTGTGCCTATTTAATTTTAGACACAAACATCATAGAATTGCATATGTATTTGTCACACTGAGCTGCATACTCTAAGTCAGTGGTTCTCAAATTCGGTCCTCAGGACCCCACACGGTTCACGTTTTCCATGTCACCCAGCAGGTGCTCAGTGTATCACCAACTGTCACATTTAAAAAAAACTACAGGTGACCTGCAAACCATTAACAGTGTGAGGTCCTGAGGATTGAGTTTGAGAACCTGTGCTCTAAGTAGTAAGAACACTGCTAATCAGAACAATTATAATAAACTCTGCAATTTAACATGGAGTCAAACTGCATGGGCAGTCAAGTCCCCCCACCTATATAGTCTATACTACGTACATGTGTGTGCACTTGAAGGCACAGACTCCTTCAGCTTGGACTAGCACCACTCCCGCCTTCCCTTGGGTGTTTTCAATTATTATAATTATGCTTTTGCCATCTACATTTTGACATAGGCACTATGAATGGTAAGGCCGGTTAAATCTATATAAAATCTCAGTATTAGGTTTGGGTTTGGGGCATGGGGCCTCCTGGGTTGGTATGGCCAAGCTGCTTCAGGCATCATTATTGTAAACTTAATGTAACACTTTTTAGCAATTACATGCTTTTTTTTTTTTACTTATGTAACACTTTTAACACCTTAATCACTACTTCTCACTTATGTACCACTTATAGCACTCAGCTTCTACTTTTTATTAATGTACTATCTCAGTTCAACTGCTGGACCAAGTGAGTTCAATAAAATGATATTTTCTGTCATTGATGTTGCCCTTTAAGTTCATCCTTTGATGAATTTCAATGTCTCTTTGGTGTTTGTTAGGCCAGGTCCATAACTAGGAGTGGTTGAGTGGTGCCATTGCCTGTGGTGCAGGGCCTCGGTGGCTGCACAGTCGCTCCTACGAGTCATATTAAATAAAACAATAATCTTTTTTTTTTTTTTACTAATTATTTTAGGCATTGTTTTCAGTAGAATCTCTAGTTAGTGCGGTACACATATTTTTTTCACTTTCACTAATATCACTAACACTGAAAATATATTTTGCCATTATGATTCATATCTGAAAATGGTAATTTTGGGGTCCAGTTGTAGTGTAAATTAGATAAAACCGTGGTATATTTCATACATAGAATAATAATGGCCCACATTTATAATTTGCATACTATAAATCTAACTAGGATCCAAATGCCCAGATTTCCTATCAAATTAAAATAATGGTCCCCTCATTTCATCTAATAGATTTTATCATTTTAAGAATAGTTTGCCTTGTTGGGCTAAAATTGTATTACTACGTATTGTTTGCACAGGTTTGGACATTTTATAATTTTTCATACTTAATATTTTAGGCATTATTTTCAGTGGGATCTCTACTTAGTGCGGTATACATCTTTTTTTCTCTGTGTCCTGGCTTTGGCACTTTGCGAATTGTTAAATAACCCTTAGACCTCTAGACCCTACACAGTTTGCAGTTAAAGGAGAATCACTATTTACCATTAATATGTGAAAACCTGCACTGTATATTACTGACCTGAATAATTCGTAGCAGGATGCTACAATAGGATGGAGGTGCAGCTCTAATTCAGAGGAGACATAGTGATGGACAGGTTTGATATCTTGCTTTTCAGAAATACATTACATAGTAACATAGTAACATAGAATCTAAGGTTGAAAAAAGACAATTGTCCATCGAGTTCAACCTATTTGTGGTCTCCTATGCATGATTATTTTGTATAAAATTTTAACTGAAGTTGATGACTGCCGTTACGTTTTACCCCTCTTTTTTATAATAACCATAGTGCGTGACTATGCCCCGTAACCCTGGATATCTTTATCCATTAGGAATTTATCTACCCCATTCTTAAAGGTGTTGACCGAGTTGGCCATTACAACTCCCTCAGGCAGGGAATTCCAAACACGTATCGTCCTTACCGTAAAGAAGCCTTTACGCTGTATTGTGCGGAATCTCCTCTCCTCTAACCTGAGCGAGTGTCCACGAGTTCTCTGTGTTGATCTAACCAAAAACAGGTCCTGCGCAAGATCTGTATATTGTCCCCTTATATATTTGTAAATGTTGATCATGTCCCCTCTTAATCTCCTCTTTTCCAGTGTAAACATGCCTAGTCTTGCAAGCCTTTCCTCGTATTCCAGCGTCTCCATACCCTTAATTAGTTTGGTCGCCCGCCTTTGAACCTTTTCTAGCTCCAGGATATCCTTGTTGTAGTAAGGTGCCCAGAATTGTACACAGTATTCAAGGTGTGGCCTCACAAGTGATTTATATAACGGGAGTATAATACTCTCATCCCTAGCATCAATTCCCCATTTTATGCATGCTAATATCTTATTAGCCTTCTTTGCTACAGTCCTACTTTGGGTACTACTGCTTAGTTTGCTATCTATGAGGACACCTAAGTCCTTTTCCAGTACAGAATCCCCTAATTTTACCCCATTTAGAAGGTTTATGTATGCACTGAATAAGAATGTTTTCATGTAAGGTAAAGATGCAACCCCCTCTCCCAGTCAAATATTGTGCTTATCCTTACATAAACTGTAACATACACAGAGGACTATTAAGCCCAATTTTTTTTTGTAAGGGAAATTGTTTTTGCCATGCAAAAAAAAGACAACTGCTTGACTGTTCTTGTGCATACAGTACATTAGCTTCTGCCCACTGAAAAGTGATGGCTGCATGTGAAAACCTGTTCAAATCATTGCACTTGTCATTTGTCACAGATGCAGTGATTTTTTTATTGCCTGAATCTGCTCATCTCACTGTTCCAGAACAGTGGAATATACATATACTGTAGCGATGTGTATGAAAAAACGTCCACTTGATGTAAAATATATGAGGGGTTTTAAATGGATTCTACAGAGTACAGCTGTGACTCAGACGCAGTGGGGTGGGATAGCAATGTTATGGTTAAGGAAGTGTTAGCTCCCAGGAATATTTTGAAGATGGAAGCTAAAAGCTTAGGAAAGAGAAATGATGCAGGGAGTAAAGGAAAGGGATGAGATGAGGATGACATGAGGTACATATAAGTGCACAGTGTTGGTATGAGGTTTGGAGACTAGTGGGAGTTAAAATTATGAGCTCTGTTTTAGACATGTTAAGCTTCAGATAATGGGACATCCATAAGGAGATTTCAGAGAGACAGCTGTACAGTACACATGAAAGAGAAGAGAATAGTATATTTTGGAGGGTAGATTTTGGTTTCACTGGCATAGATGTGTCACTGGGGACCGAGAAAGTTGAATAGTTCACTATGGAAAGATCTGTGAAGAATGAAGAGCAGACGACAGAGGATGGAGCCTTTTTGAGTCCCCAACAGTTAGAATTAAATAATGGGATGATGATCTGGAAACAGAAATAAGAGTAGGGAATGGGGAAAAAGTGAACTAGTAGAGAACAGTTATCCAAAGTCCAATAGATTGATGGGTATACAAGAAGTTAGAGTTGTCCGGATGAAGGGTGCATGTAAGGTGACCCAGAGAAAGAACACATTGGGGCTTATGCATAGTTGGAAGTAAAATTACATTACTCAAAATAAACGTGATAGGAAAAATAGAGTGTTTTGCACTTATGCAAATCTGTATGCACTATTACATGTGCATGCCTCTGCATTGGCAGCGCATGCCTCTGATTTAATGCAAGTCATCATCATAATCATCAGCAGCATTTTCTACATGGACCACACATTCCTAAAAAGACCATACTAAGCTTTGCCTATGTAAAGATTCTATATTACTCCTCGGTTCTGCCTCTCCGGTCATAAGTGTAGGTACAATCAGAGTGCATTCTCATAGATGCGTGCACAAGATACTCTACACAAATGGACATATGTTTTGCTCTACAATCTGCATCGGCCCTATTGTTGGTGGGCTAGAGCCGGGACTGTGTTGATGAGAACAAATCAACTTGTTTTAATTAACCATGACATTTGATTGATTAAAAATAGCACAAAACAATGATAAAAGAAAATCTACATTTATGAATATATAGTTTTAGGTCACAATGTACAACATAATTAATTGCAAGGATATTATAAAAATATTTGTTTTTTTCTGAAAAACGCGTTCCTTCTACAAGGTGCAATATTCTGCTGCTGGCATTATACTGTTTTCATACTTGCTTAAAAATTATATCATATACAGTATATAACATTCCTTTTCTTCCATTGATCATCAATAGCCTTATTCTTAGTCTTGTTATTTAGGACAACATATTTTTTCTTTTATCCAAAACATCAGGGCCGTAACTAGGTGTGCCTGGCACAAAGTGCAGATGCACTGAGGGGTCCGCGTCAGCCTGGCCACCCGCTCGCCATCACCGCTCAGCTGCAGTGCAGTGCCCAGCTTCCTCTTCTTACATAGGTAGATAGGCAGCACTGTAGCTTCCCCTCCTCACCTCCTGGCTCCCCCCTCCACTCCCCTTATGTCCTGGGAGAGATGATGTCTCTCCCAGGCCGCCCACAGCCCACCCACAATGCCCTGCGCTGTGAAGAGCTGCAGTGTAGGGCAAAAAAGAAGAGAAGAGTTGAGTTGTCTGCCAGCTGGTCAAAGGTAAGTATATCATATATCTCTTTTTCTCTTTCTCTCTCGGACTTTGCCTGCCTAATGTGTAAAAAGAGGGACTCTGCTGCCATAATGTGTAAATGGGGAGTCTACCTGTCATAATGTGTTAAAAGGGTACTCTGCACTAATGTGTAAAAAGGGGGACTCTGCATGCCTAATGTGTAAAAAGGGGGATTCTGCTGCTGTAATGTATAAAAAGGTGACTCTGCCTGCCTAATGTGTATAAAGGGGGACTCTGCTGCCATAATGTGTAAAAAGGGGACTCTGCCTACCTAATATGTAAAAAGGGCGACTCTGCTGCTGCAATGTGTAAAAAATCACTAAAGATTCGAAGAAATGGGACTCACTGGACTATGATGCTATTATTGCTCATATCTGGCATGTAGCAATAATGGAATACATTGAATTCAATGGGACTTTTAAATAGGAAAGTACCACGTCTGCCACCCATCTTTCCGCAGAGAAACTGCCTCCACCCCTGCTGCCAATGCTTCCGGCACCACCACCATGCTGTTGGATCCCCCACACTAAAGACATTGTCATCAAGCTCGTACTGCTGACACCCCTACACTGAGGACACTGCCAGCACCCCCACATTGGCAACACCATCGGCAACCCTAAATGATGGACACTAATGGCACTCCTGCACTGCTGCCCCCCTGCACTGAAGATACCATCAGCAACCACACACTGCTGACACCCCTGCACTACTGACACCTATGGAACCCCTGCACTTAGGACATCAAAGGCACACCCAAACTGAGGACACCGACAGCACCCCCAAACTGAGGAAACCACCGGCACCCATGCACTAAAACAGCCACCAATGCTGGAACCCCCGCAGTGAGTACACCACCATCACCCCTGCACTGAGAACACCACTGACATTGCCAACATCACTGTCACAGTAAGTGCACTATTGGTGTATCTAACCCTCACTGTTTCCGACCTGCACTTTATCCAACCTGCACTGTGTCTGACCTGCACTGTATCCACCCTGCACTGTGTCTGACCTGCACTGTATCCAACCTGCACTTTATCCGACGTGTCCTGTGTCCAACCCACTCTGTAACCTGCACTGTATCCTTCCCACACTGTATCTGACCAGCACTGTAACCCACGCTTTATCTGACCCACACTGTTTTTATGTTTGGGGATATTTTTGGGAACTGCTCAACAAAAAGACTAATTGATTGGTGATTTAAATGGGCACAGAGTGACAGTCATCAATGGCCCAGCACCCCTAAGAGGGAAATACAGATTTGGTACTGAGAATAGACATGTGCTGGAGGCATGCGCACTTGTCTAGGAGATATTCACGTCTTCTGTGCTTTTGTTGTTTTACACATGGTTTAGCCTTTTTTCTTTGCTGCTTGTTAACTACTCCTACTTTTGTTTTGAGCAATGAAGTTGCACGCACCATTTTTAGTAGATTTCTGTGTTTGATTGTTTTCAATTGAAAGTACTTGCAATTTAGTTCGATTGGAAAATTAATAATGTATTCGCAATAACCAAATGTTTTTAAACGTAAATAACTGCTCTGTGTTTGTGCCAATGCCCTGTTGCTTAGTTTTGCCAGCCAGTCTTTGGTCTATATTGGTGAACAAAATTTTGAGCTGTGAGGTGGTCAAAATTGCCAGAAAATGACTAAAAATAAACGTCATTGAGGTTAATAATACTGTAGGAACAAAAAGGGCCAAATTATGTTTTTTTAGCAGGTTTTATAAAAAAATTTGAAAGGCAAAAAAAAACAGATCCAAAACCCAAACACATTGGCAAAACCAAATACAGGGGCAGATCTATGATGTGTCGCTTTGTGCTTTCTGCACATAGCGCATGCTAAATGATGCAGTTCCTGCTTCATCGCAATGTATAAAGTGGCTCCCAGCCGGGTTTTAAGGTAGACACACAGCCCATACTACAAAAACGTATGTCGCGCCTTGTGCCTAGGAAGGTGATGTATACCTAATGTATTAATGCTAAGGTGGCTCTTCA
Organism: Pseudophryne corroboree; assembly: GCF_028390025.1. Taxonomy (NCBI): domain Eukaryota; kingdom Metazoa; phylum Chordata; class Amphibia; order Anura; family Myobatrachidae; genus Pseudophryne; species Pseudophryne corroboree. The sequence continues at coordinate 341,688,929 of NC_086450.1, forward strand.
ATGTACGATAATCCCCATCTGTCACATCGCCAGGTCGGGGCTGGCGCTGGAGCACTGTAGCTACTTCATTGTATGATGTGTTTTCATTGTAGCTGTATTGGCTGGCCACAGTGTTCTTAGGGCTCCTCTGCACATGCGCCGCATTACATGGCATGTTCGCTGTGAGCTGAAGAGCCCGCACATGTGTGCTGCCATGCTTGCTTCATGTCCCCGGAGTCCTTGCATGCGCAAGGTGACAGGCGCGGGGTCCGCTGGGGGGATCCGGTCTGAAGATCGACAGTGTCTAGGTCGACAATGTTTAGGTCGACCACTATAGGTCGACAGTCACTAGGTCGACATGGATGGAAGGTCGACAGGGTTTCTAGGTCGACATGTGCTAGGTCGACAGGTCTAAAGGTCGACATGAGTTTTTCAAATTTTTTTCTTTTTTTAATTTTTTCATACTTAACGATCCACGTGGACTGCGATTGGAACGGTAAAGTGTGCCAAGCGAAGCGGTATCGGAGCGAAGGCACCATGCCCGAAGCATGGTGAGCGAACGCGGTGCACTAATTTGGGATCCCGGTCACTCTACGAAGAAAACGGCAAAAAATAAATAAAAAAAATCCTCATGTCGACCTTTAGACCTGTCGACCTAGCACATGTCGACCTAGAAACCCTGTCGACCTTCCATCCATGTCGACCTAGTGACTGTCGACCTATAGTGGTCGACCTAAACATTGTCGACCTAGACACTGTCGATTTGATGAACCCCCCCCCCGCTGGGTAGGATGATTACTGCACATGTGTGATACAACAGCAAACGGCAAAATCTGCGGAGGTTGCAGAATGCCGGAGGGAATGGGGGGGGGGGGGGGAATAAAGGTTTGGTATGAACAAAGGGCCAATGTTCATACATAATCCAAAAACCAAAACACAGGGGTCAGAGCACATCTCTAATTGTAATACTTTGTGTTTTACTTGCTTTAACACTGTCTTGTTGCCAGCAAAGTCTCCCATGAGTTCCTAAAATCAAAGAGAGATGAAATAAGCTTTTGTCACACAGCAAAGCCCTTGCAATTGAAAGTGGGTCTTGTAACATTATTTTTATCAATTAGCTGACATTTCTGTTGCATTTGAATTGAATTATAACTTCTCGTGTTCTTTATCAGATTAAAGAATAAGGGAACACATCACACCTCACCTTGATCATTTTCAATAGTAAGATGTAGAAAATGTGCCTTGATCATTAGTTTACAATTTATTCATTAAAAGTAATAAAGCCAATTAAACTTACTCTGAGAAGTTTTCGCTGTCTGCTGAAATGTTGTTTAGAAGACATAGTAGATTCATCCTAACAAGAAATATTTGTCTCAAGCTAATATATTTCACAAATCTCTTGTGTTATTGTTTGTTCTGGTAATGCTTTATAGACATGTATCATAATGTAATCCATGAGAAGAGTTTTATAGTTTTGTAAACTACACTCCATAGTGAAAATATGCAAATAAACTGATCTAAAAGAGATTGACAATTTTATACTTTAGATGACTATTTCAATCAATAGATGTATGATCTTAAGCAGAAATCTGTCCTGCATTTGGAGTGAGATTTTTGCAAAAATACTATAAAGCACACATACAGTAAGTACCAAGTGAATTTACTGCATAGCCCATGGAAGTTATTACTCAAAATTACTGCCCCAACCCAGCATTATGCTTATTGTGATCTCTAGGTTTATTTTTTATTTTTGTGTGGCTTTTCTACTTACTGTAATGCTAAATCCTTTGTACAATGTGCTATCTCTTTGATGCCTGTAAGGCGTCTTGAGTACTATGGGAGAAAGAGTGATATATAAATAAAAAATATTATTATTATTATTATTATTATCATCATCACGTAGCATTAGGCACTGCCAGTATCAGAGAAGCCTTAACGAAGCCTGGTAGCTTAATCATATCTTTGCAAATACATGCAACCAAGATCTCTGAATTTCTGTTATTGCATAGTATTCATTTCTAATCGCTGATACGTGTTCTGGGGGAAAAATGTTCTCTTTTTTTGCTTGTTTCTAATAACCCCTCCCTTTCATCTATCTGAGTATTACTGAATTGATTGAGTAGCTACCATTTTAATAAAGCATTAGCTATGTGTATTGCTTGAAGTGTGTATTATCTGAAGTATGCGGTGTATGCGCATTTACGGTAGAGTTTGTGAGCGTCTAGCGGGCGACTCGATCATAACATATTTTACCCACATAGTGTGTTTTATAGTGAATATTCCCCTTAACAATGTTGGAAAGTATGTTTAGTGTAAACGGTTCTTGGACAGAGAAATTCCTCTTTGCATGATAGGAAGGGTCAGATAAAGGTAGAACGGTGGTGTCTAGTATCCAGCTGTAGAGTATTTTATTGGTGACATTTCGGTGTTGGTTAGGAAGAGATTGCTCGCTCCTGCGCATAGTTATGTACAAAAGTAGTTTATAGATATTTACTGTATTTGCTGTTCATTACCCATGCGGCGGGAATCCTAAGGATACCTCCCACCTGAGCAGTTGGAGAAAGGCACAGCCCACCCGTTCGAACCCACCTATGACCTTTTGTTATAATGCAGAGACACATTCCTGTGTCCAATGAACCATAAGATTATAGGGACCATTGTATTGTTACTGTATGTTGTGTATATAAAGACCACCAGTGCCTGTCCAGTCACTCACTCTCTCTGCAAGGTTTTCATATTGAAGGCTGAGGGCTGGATTCAGGACGCGCCTGCGAATCATTCCCACGTGTGTAAGTTCTCTGTAACCATTTTGTTATCCTTTCTGTTTGCCATTTGTTCTCATTGTGTACACATTCTGTTTTCTTGTATTTGCGATCGTTCGCTATTATTCATATTTTTGTCGTTATTCTGTTTAGATTTTATGTTAGTTTTGTAGTGTATAAGCTGTACTGTTTTTCCCCTTTTTACTCAAATAGAATCATCCACTGGGTGTTAGAGCCCAAGTGGTTTTTGTATCCTAACCAGGTCTTGTGTTTTCACTAGTTACTGTAAAGGGTTTACTGAGCGTCTCAATCGCTCAATCAGCGTCTCATATTATTAAGGTTAACAAGCATTACATCGTTATATTTCATTGCCAAGGTTTAAAGTGTAAAGCGTACCCTTAAGGTGTGTTGTTACTAAGGGTTACTGTGTAGCACTCTGTGAGCGTGCGTGTCGCTCGTGCGTCGCGCCCACGGCCTAGCGTCCGCTACGCTAGGTGCGTACCCTTACATTACACAGTGCGCCAATAGCGTACTTAGTCCATAATAGAATATAGCTTAATGTTTTTAGGTAATAATTCACTTTATTAATTGGGGGCATCGTCCGGGCCTCCTCATATCCGAAGCCAAGCGGAACCAGGCAGACTTTATCCATCAGCAAAGGGCGGGAAGGTAGTATCCCCTGTTAGCCGTTTGGTGGTTGGGGATACGGTAAGTGCTGATTAGATAAGCGTCTGCTCCGCTTGGTTTGTAGGGATGCTGGTGGGATCCGGAACCGAAAGGTAAGAACGATTAAGCTATTGTCTTTTTTTAAATCTGTTTAAATTTCTGTATTGGTGAAAATTGCGCACGCAAAACACACGCACACACCTGTATTTCCATTTGCGTATTTTCACATTTCTGCCTTTCTGTTTGCCATTCGCATTGATCACGTGCTGAGAAAATTTGTTGCTATTTAGTTAAAAGTAAAAGTAATACTTAAGGGAGTAATTGTAAAACACGCACGCAGCCTGACCCAGTTATAAAGGTTATACAGGAGATACTGTGTGGTGTTTGGTAAACGATTATAGTTAAATATCGTTTGCACTTATAGAAGCGTGTTATTTGTGTTACTGTGGACGTATCTGGCCTGTGTACACGTCTCTGACCGAGTGCGAGACAGCGTACGCAACGCAAAGGCCTACACACGTGGCGTACATTACGCAACATGCGTACGGATACGCCCACTAAATACAAATCACATGATAGCATTGTTTTAGTAGTAGATACGGAAGCCACGAGATAATAGCACAAATTTGTTCAGTTTCCAAAATTTAGTTAAAAGAAAAAAGATCCTTCTCTCGTTGCATTACCTCTGGGATTAGCCTGTGTTACCTGAATGAAAGAAATTTTCTGTACAGAAAAATCAAAGAATACATGAAGTGAAAGAGCGTGGGTATGCAAGTAAAGTTTTTTTTTGTGTGAACCCCGGAATTCGAGATCTCGTAGAAGGATACCCGTGAAGTGAACACGTGGTGGCGTGGGAGAAGGCCATCTCACGTTTAAAGTCCATAAGGTAAGAGGAGCAATTAGTGTTACAGCAGACCAGGAGGTCCGCGAAAGTCAGAAAGCCGTTAAAAGTACCTATACGCAGTTTCTGAAAACCCTGACTTAAGAAAGGTCAGAGGTAGTGAGCGCAGCCCTGGGGGTTGGCGCAATACCCATATAGGCCCGTTTTGAGAATACGCTCCGGCTGAAGGTTTCGCAGCCTAAGCAACCGATTCCGCATTGCGACTGTACCGCATGTAATTGTGTGCATTAGTTTGTTACCTTGATACCCATTACGCAATTTGCGTACGCTTTGCAGGATCATAAACGCTATTTGTACATTCTAACGTGATTTGTGTAGGTTTTTTTTTATTTTAAGGGAGGTTCGCTGTTCACTCAGGAATTCTCCAGCAACTGATACCTACTGGGGAGGGTAGCATACTCCCACATGCCCCAGTAAGAAGAGGTTACATAGGGGCCCTGGGTTGAGTACGCCAGCGCTGAAGCAGTGTGTGGGCATATTGGTCGACGTGGGCGAGAGTGGGTGAAGGCACTCGTTGGACTTTCACCGTCGCCTTACCTCTGGGAACGTGGTTTTTGTAGGAATTCGCTGAGAAGGCAATACCTGCAAAGAATGGGGGCCAGTTGCTCAAGTAAGGGACGATCAACCAAGGTTCAGGTTGATATTATTCCGCGGCCAGTCGGGTCAGCGAGGTACGTAATGTGTGAGAAATATGGATCACACGCAGAGGTTTTATGCAATGAATGGGAACGTATGACTGTGAACTATGGGGAAAAGTTCCCCAGGGTAGGCAGTTTTAATCCTGAGGTTTTGCAAAATTTAAGGAGAAGGATATGTCTAATAAAGTCCGGCAAGCAACGGATTAGACATTATGATTATTTACAGTTATGGCAACAGGAAGGCGAGATACAAAGAGGATTAGCTCAAGCAGCTAGTTCCAATCCTATCAGGAAACTGATAGCTACCGCACCACCACCACCATACATAACAGGAGAGAAAGTGGCTATAGAGAATGGCATACTGGTATATGATAAAAGTGCACTTAATAAATGTATAAATGATAAGAGTAAAGTAGATTAGTGTATTGATGCTAATGTTAACCCGTGCAAGTTGTATCCTGTCTTAAACTTCCCTCAGGACTGCGACCAGGAAGATGAGCCTACCACAATATCGGCACTCTCTCTAGCAGCCACCATAAGTGAGACTATAGTAGGCACGGCCCAACCAGTAAGAGGAGTAGCAAAGGCCCCTAGTGGAGGGACAGGTGAGGTCGTGTCTGCAGGTAAGTACGGCACTGTACATTATGCAGAAATAATTACACCACACATTGTAGAATCAACCCAGAGTGATGTGATTGAACTTAATCCTGTCAGGGTAATTGCAGTCCCGAATGGAAAAACTGACACCACAGGAGTCACTCCCGTCAGGAACATTGCAATGCATTGTCCCTTTTCCCGGACAGAATTAAGAACAATCATGTCTGAATTCCCTGATCCTAGGAAAGATCTAGTTGCAAGCCAAAGGTTCATTAGAGAATTAGGTAACTCCGCAGAACCCAATAACAAAGATTGGCGGACATTGCTGAGGGCATGCTTGCCCCCCAATATCAACTCTGCGACGTTTATCACTGATTGTAGGTTAGATGAAGAAGTACCTCTCACTGATGAGTACAATCAGGACAATGTAAAATGTATCAACCTGCAGCTAGGAGTATATTTCCCAACTGTTGTCAAGTGGAACAAAATTTTCTTCATAAGACAAAAAGAAGGGGAAACTGCTTCTGAGTATTTCCATCGGGCACTGCAGGAAATGGCTAGGTACACTGGAATAGAAGACATTAAGACAAATGTGCATCATAGGGAAGTAGCAGTTTCTGTATTAATGGATGGTTTAAAGCAAGTGTTAAGGAGAAGGGTACAGACCACTCAACCCAACTGGAGAGGTATGTCGGTGGCTGCTTTGAGAGAGACCGCTATTGAACATGATCGGAACATCATGAGACACAGGGAGTCACAGGGCGATAAGCTGATGGCAGTAAGTATACAAGCCCTTACAATGAAGCCACCTCAGCCTAAGCCCCAGACCCCTGTGGGTAAGTCAAATGTGATGAAATGTTACAACTGTCAGAGAGAAGGACATTATGCACGAAATTGTATGTTTAACGACCCACATAAGGTATACCAACCCCCTAGACAACGACATGACACACGAAATTAGGATCAGGGACCGCAGAGACGGAGTTATGAGCCACATGCAGGGGAAACAAAAAGGTACCCACCAAAAAGAGACTGGCAAGTCTCTGAAAATTCCCAGTTACCCCCTTCACTTGTTGTAGCTGCCAACGCGCTGAGGGGAGGTCACCACATACAATAGGGGTGGGGCCACACCTGTAGTCTGCAGCCAGTGAAATTAAATGCGAGCCTTGGAAGTGAACCCGAGGTCACAATTGATGTAGCTGGTAGATCTCTACCTTTCCTTGTAGACACGGGGGCGGCCAAGTCAGTGTTAAATTCAACAGTGGGTATGAAGTACACTGGTAAAACAATTCCAGCCATGGGAGTAACAGGAGTAGTACAACACTACCCTTTAAGCAAACCAGCAGAGATTACGCTAGGGCCTTTGCAGACCAAGCACTCCTTTCTGCTAGCTGCATCGGCTCCGACTAATCTACTTGGGAGAGATTTACTGTGCAAGATGGGGTGTGTCATATACTGTACTCCTGGAGGTGTGTTCTTAGATATACCCAAGAGTCACGCTCAGGAAGTACAGGATATGCTAGACTCCCCACAAAGGCTAATGTCACACACTGCTGTTACAGATAGGTGTCCGTCCAAGGTAGAGAAAATGATTTCCCAGATACCGGAGTCACTTTGGACCAAGAATGGACAAGACAATGGATTAATGGCAAATGTAGCTCCTGTAGTAGTCCAAGTAAAAGATGGTAGGATAGCTCCAAAAATCCCACAGTATCCTCTGAAGCCAGAGGTGGAGTTAGGAGTTTACCCAGTAATAGAGCGCTTGCTACAACAGGGCATTCTGGTTAGGACGTCCAGCACTGCCAATAGTCCCATCTTCCCTGTGAAAAAGAGCGGGGGGAGGGGTTACAGGCTAGTGCAGGATCTAAGGGGGATCAACAAAATAGTTGAGAGCCAATTCCCCGTAGTGCCAAATCCAGCTGTTATCCTTATGCAAATCCCTCCCACTGCGAAATTTTTCACTGTTATTGACCTCTGCTCCGCTTTCTTCTCGGTACCTCTGCACCCTGACAGTCAATATTTGTTCGCATTCACATACAGAGGAGTACAGTACACCTGAACTCGTTTACCACAAGGTTTCATTGACAGCCCAAGTATTTTCTCACAGGCTTTGCATGATTGTCTACAATCCTTTCAACCTGAGAGCGGATCAGTATTAATACAGTATGTAGACGACTTACTGCTGTGTTCTGATTCACTCGAATTGTCCTTGAGAGACACGAAACAGCTTCTGTTTCATCTTTCTGATACGGGACACAAGGTTTCAAAGGATAAGTTGCAATTATGCCAGACCAAGGTAAAATATTTAGGACATTGCTTGACGCAAGGACTGAGACACCTCACTGCTGATAGAGTACAGGCGATTCGCGACATGACTCTGCCACAAACCCAGCAACAGATTCGCACTTTCCTAGGAATGTGTGGGTACTGCGGTAACTGGATCCCAGGGTTTTCCATACTAGCCTTACCTTTACAAGAGATGGTCTCATCAAACAAACCAGATCGGATTTCGCACACAGATGAGTCCGAACTGGCATTTGAGAGACTCAAACAGTGCCTAACGCAGGCACCAGCTTTAGGTATGCCAGATTATGGGAAACCCTTTGAACTGTACGGTACAGAAAGTGCTGGGTGTGCGGCAGGTGTCTTAACCCAGAAGCATGGTGATGCCAGCAGGCCGGTAGCCTACTACAGCGCTCAGCTAGACACGGTAGCATGATCCCTCCCCACATGCTTGCGAAGTATTGCAGTGATAGCATTGCTAGTGAGTAAAAGCGAAGATGTAGTGCTAGGACACAACCTGACCATTCATACACCTCATGATGCAGTGTCAGCCTTACTGAATTCTGCCCAAACCAGACACGTCTCATCAGCACGGTTTACAAGGTGGGAATTAGCACTAATGGCCCCTGTGAACATCACCATAAGGAGATGCAGCGCACTAAATCCTGCAACGTATCTCTCAGGTGTGCCTGGACAGGCACAAAGGGTGGGGGATGAGAGTAATGGTGAAGGAGGATTTAGTACAGACACTGACACACATGATTGTATGGAATATTTGACCCAAAATTTCACTGCAAGGCCTGACATCAGTGACAACCCACTGGAAGGTGTAGATTTTACTTTCTACACTGACGGTAGTTGCCACAGACAGACGGACTCGGGAGACTTGTGTACTGGATACGCAGTCGTAGATGACAAAGGCACCATAGAAGTGGAACCCCTGGGCCCACCTCACTCAGCACAAGTTGCTGAGCTGGTCGCCCTAACCAGAGCGTGTGAATTGGCTAAAGGTAAGTCAGCCAATATCTACATGGATTCTAGGTATGCCTTTGGAGTAGTGCATGATTTCGGGGCCCTATGGCGCCTCAGAAATTTCATGACGGCAGCTGGCACACCCGTGGCGCATGCAACCCACATCAAAAGACTTTTAGCAGCAATACAGGAACCTGACAGAGTGGCTGTTATCAAGTGTAAAGCCCACACATACAGCCAAGACCCAGTGTCACTTGGTAACAGCCGGGCAGACGAAGCTGCTAAATTAGCAGCCAGTACCCCCAGACAGACGGACATCACACAACTGATGGTATTCAATACCGTCAGCACACAGAAATTGAGTGAAATGCAAGATTTGTGTTCTCCACAGGAAAAGGCAGTCTGGAGGTCAAAAGGATGTGGCCAAGAGTCCTCAGGACTCTGGACAGATGGACAGGGTAAGCCAGTGGTGCCCAGAACATACCTTCCAAGCTTAGCGGAGGCGGCACATGGGCTGACTCATCTAGGTAAAGAAGGTATGTGCAAGTTGGTAAGAGCCTACTGGTGTGCACCAGGATTTTCTTCCCATGCGGGTAAGAGGGCAATGACATGCCTCACCTGCTTGAGGAAGAACATTGGAAAGGCGATACCAACAGAACCATCCTATATTCCGCCAAAGGACGGCCCTTTTCAGGTAATACAAATTGATTTCATACAATTGCCACCCTGTAGAAATTTAAAGTATGTATTGGTTTGTATTGATGTGTTTTCAAATTGGGTTGAAGCGTTCCCCGCTGCCACAAATACCGCTACGTTTACTGCAAAGAAAATCGTGCAGGAATTTGTGTGCAGGTATGGTATCCCTAGGATAATTGAAAGTGATAGGGGTACCCATTTTACAGGTGAAGTCTTTCAGGTAATGTGCAAATTAATGGGAATTAATAGTAAGCTGCATACTCCATACCGCCCACAGGCGAGTGCGAAAGTGGAAAGAGTAAATAGCACTATTAAGAACAAGTTGAGCAAAGTAATGGCTGAAACTGGATTGTTGTGGCCAGAAGCTTTGCCACTTGTATTGTACAGCATCAGAACCACTCCCAGGTCCCCTCTTAATCTGTCCCCCTTTGAAATTCTTTTTGGTCGACAACCCCATGTAATGATTGACCCCCAGGATGATTTGAAATGTAACAATGAAGTCACTGTAAAGTATTTGGTTAAGATGAGCAAGCAGTTGAGGAATCAGAATAGCAATCTAAAGCTGGTGATTCCAGATCTGCCAGACAGTAATTGTCATGACATTGAACCTGGGGATTATGTAATGATTCGGAATTTTCTACGCTCAGGTTGCCTGATTGACCGTTGGGAAGGACCGTACCAAGTCTTATTGACCAGCACGACAGCATTGAAGGTTGCCGAAAGAGAGACTTGGGTCCACTCGTCCCACTGTAAGAAGGTCGCTGACCCAGAGAGAGCCCGTGACAAAGAGCAGAGTGTGGAGGAAACCATATCACTGGAGTGTCTGTTCCGGGAAGGCTGAGAGGCAGGACTGTTGTCACGGCACCTGAGCACAGAGAACTACAAGATCGGAGGCGGTTGTCGCGCCAAGTTTTCTTTCCCTTCTAACAGACATTGTGAAGGATTGTTAGCTGAAGAGAATTGTATATGTAGAAATTGTGACAACATAGTTGAGGACGGGTGCATCCAGAGATGTCAGTCCAGCATTAATATCAATATGGACCGTCATCCATTGAGTGACTATCACTCATTAGTGGGTAAGGTTTTAAACCAAACGGAATGCTGGGTGTGCTCACAAGTACCTCAAGGTCATAGAAAGTCAGGACTAGTGCCATACTCTTTAACGATAGATGAGGTACTTGAATTAAGGAGTGGGAGACCGGTGGACAAGAAATTTAATATTTCTAGGCCTCCTAGTTTGAAGCTCCACCAATATCATGTGGATAGGTCCCTAATATGTTTTAACATTTCCAATCCCCGAAAGCCGGGAAATTGGGAAGTGACATGGAACAACCGAACCATGACATTCTCACACAGAGCCGATAGAATGCCCATTGACTCAGAGCTTATACGCCAAATAGCCAACAGTGGAAGATATTTCCAATATAGGTACACTCTAGGAAGTAGGCCCATGCGAGTTGGAGAAGTATCACAAGGATACTGTGCGCATATCATACAACCTGATATGTGTACTAGTCAGATGAGAGAATTAGGGATAGGATTTTTCACCTGGAAGGTTTGTAATATGGTGATGTCATATTCTGTCCCATATGTCCTCCCCGATGATGCATAATTCATATGTGGGAGGAAGGCGTATAAGTGGCTTGCCCCAAACTCAGAGGGATTGTGTTACATTGGAAGAGTGTTACCGGAAGTAATGACCATTACCCATGATAGAATGAAAGACGTTCACCGCAATGCTCAAGCTCCTTACACTCACACCCATTACGAACACATTGTAAAGAGACACCTTATAGATAGGACAGAGCATGCAGCCTCTGATTTGATCCACGAATCCACCGGGATTCAACTCCTGCTTGCGCTAGATATCACCCGTACTGCCAGAGGAGTTATAAAATTTAGGTATATTACCGCGCTAGCGAACCTGATAGACAATATCACCGAGATGTATGATGACACCTTTAGATATACTGGGAGAGAATTGCAAGCTTACAAAACGGAACTGATCCAGCACCGGATGGTTCTTAATTACCTCACAGCAGTAACAGGAGGGTATTGTGTCACCCTAGCAACTCAGTATGGAGTGAAGTGTTGTACGTATATCACAAACAGCACTGAGGACCCAACCGAGGTCATAGATCAAAAGATGGACGATATCTTGCAATTGAAGTGGGAGTTCCGAAGGAGACACAACCTTACCCTTGCTTCTGTGGGTAATGAACTGACCGGCTGGGTATCATGGTTGAACCCACGCAATTGGTTCTCAGGTTTAGGAGAATGGGCTCAAAATGTTATCGTTGCTGTAGGGAAATTCCTCTTATGTATCCTAGGAGTTGTCATAATGATTGGACTGATATTCAAATGTGTTAAAATTTTAATGAATTGCAAGCGTAGTACCAAATTGATGAGTTTGAGGAGCGAAGGCATTGTAACAACAACTAGTTTAATTTATGACCCAGCAATCGAGACGATGTTGTGATAAAACGTGATTCCACGGTCCGTTTCTTTCACCCGTTTCTCCTTTGTTTTCCTCCAAGGTAAGAAGACACCGACTCGGAAGAAGATTTTGATGACCCATTATACAGACCATTGATGAACTTTGTCACAGCCATTTGATGAACTGTTAGAGACTGTAATTTTTATGGACACTTGAAGAGCTTTGCTTGCCACTCAGCAAAGATACAGCTATCCGGACAAGACATCAACAAGACTCCAACAGACGCCCAAGGACGACCACACATATATATTCATACAAATGCATTTATAACGCATGTTTCTCATCTTCATCTCTTCTATCTTCAGGTAGGGGCACACATAGTCGACAGGTGATATAGACACATATATTAGCACTCACATACTTTCCCCCTTCATGTATCATCAACTAATGTGCACCCCATTTGTTGGAACTAAAATCCGAAAAGAGCTCGGTAGAGTTTGTTAGCCCACTTACAGACCCTTAATACGGGATAAGAAGGATTCAATGTATACTTCGCAATACCTCGAAGCTTATTTTTTAGAACATGTACTGCACGATGATACATGACCCCTCAGACATGGATTTCATACATACATGCTTTTTACTATCTCACTAGGTCATACATTTCCCACCTCCTCCTCTTCTCCCTACTCCCAATCATAATAAGGTATTTCATGGTAATATATTTTGCCGCTTAATTGTTTAGATAGTGGCAGTTATTATTGACTGCCAAAGGGTGGACTGTCAAAGTCGAAAAATATCCTGATTCATATGCCTCGTACAAACCCCTCATGCACATGCCCGCTGCACGTGCATGCGCCCTGCCATGCGTGCACATATCCGCAAATTGCGTAAGATCGCTCCAGCGATCACGCGTGGTGTATGCGCATTTACGGTAGAGTTTGTGAGCGTCTAGCGGGCAACTCGATCATAACATATTTTACCCACATAGTGTGTTTTATAGTGAATATTCCCCTTAACAATGTTGGAAAGTATGTTTAGTGTAAACGGTTCTTGGACAGAGAAATTCCTCTGTGCATGATAGGAAGGGTCAGATAAAGGTAGAACGGTGGTGTCTAGTATCCAGCTGTAGAGTATTTTATTGGTGACATTTCGGTGTTGGTTAGGAAGAGATTGCTCGCTCCTGCGCATAGTTATGTACAAAAGTAGTTTATAGATATTTACTGTATTTGCTGTTCATTACCCATGCGGCGGGAATCCTAAGGATACCTCCCACCTGAGCAGTTGGAGAAAGGCACAGCCCACCTGTTCGAACCCACCTATGACCTTTTGTTATAATGCAGACACATTCCTGTGTCCAATGAACCATAAGATTATAGGGACCATTGTATTGTTACTGTATGTTGTGTATATAAAGACCACCAGTGCCTGTCCAGTCACTCACTCTCTCTGCAAGGTTTTCATATTGAAGGCTGAGGGCTGGATTCAGGACGCGCCTGCAAATCATTCCCACGTGTGTAAGTTCTCTGTAGCCATTTTGTTATCCTTTCTGTTTGCCATTTGTTCTCATTGTGTACACATTCTGTTTTCTTGTATTTGCGATCGTTCGCTATTATTCATATTTTTCTCGTTATTCTGTTTAGATTTTATGTTAGTTTTGTAGTGTATAAGCTGTACTGTTTTTCCCCTTTTTACTCAAATAGAATCATCCACTGGGTGTTAGAGCCCAAGTGGTTTTTGTATCCTAACCAGGTCTTGTGTTTTCACTAGTTACTGTAAAGGGTTTACTGAGCGTCTCAATCGCTCAATCAGCGTCTCATATTATTAAGGTTAACAAGCATTACATCGTTATATTTAATTGCCAAGGTTTAAAGTGTAAAGCGTACCCTTAAGGTGTGTTGTTACTAAGGGTTACTGTGTAACACTCTGTGAGCGTGCGTGTCGCTCGTGCGTCGCGCCCACGGCCTAGCGTCCGCTACGCTAGGTGCGTACCCTTACGGTACACAGTGTGCCAATAGCGTACTTAGTCCATAATAGAATATAGCTTAATGTTTTTAGGTAATAATTGACTTTATCAACACTCATGGACATACAGTAGCCCTTACCTCTATTATCCCTTTCAGGCACACTTTTAGCATCAACCATTCTCAGTTACAAGATGGAAAAATGAGGGTCACATAATGTATTATTTAAGATAAAAGCACATGTATCTTACCTGCAGAATAAGTGTCAAGTAGCGACATGCGTTCTGTTTCCATGAAGTTCTGTGTGTGGTGATAGTGGTTGGGATTTTCAGGGTGTGGTTGACCCAAGCAGTTTAGTGAGGTATAAACTCTGAGCTCTGCTCAGGGTGGATCTTATACCAAACATTTAGTGGAATATGACCAGCAAAAGTATAAGATGACAAGCACAGAATGAATCTCAGTTTATGGGGTCAATCCGATTAAGTGCAAGTTAGCGTGGCAACAGCCGCACTTTACGGCAGCCTAATCTTCCAAAACCTGCTTGCATCCTCGTAGGGCTGCATGCACTTTTGAGCAAATTCTGTCCAAAATCAGCGAGGGGTGCGAAATGTGGTGCATTTGTCAGCGTTGATACACTGCATAAATGGTAACTCACACCCATTGCATCTAATTGGATTAACCGCTATACGTGTGGTAAGAATAGGCTAAACATTTGATTGTTAGTAAACAATGAATGTGAGTAATACAGTTGTGTATATTGTGAGATAATTAAGGATTGAATAGTTTGATTGGATGGAGGATAATGTTACTAGATCCTAATAGCAGTTGGTTCCATAGAAGAATTGTAAGAAAAGCGGATTGTGTGAAAGTTTCAATATAATAGACAATAAATATTATAAAAGAAATACACATCAAATACTAAATTAAATGTAGATTTTTGGACGCTAAAATTCTGTATACTGGTGCTAGGCTTCTACTGTCCCCCATGTGCCCAATAGCAGTGAACAGCAGACTGTCAACAGAAAACAAAAATACAGCTATCACTCTGTCCAAAGCTCCAGAGAAACAACAAGCTAAGTATTATCTTTATATGAGATTTACAAGGTGGAGCACTATCCTGTTTGTCGTATACACTGCACAAAGGCAGAGTGTATAGGTGAATCTAACAACAGGTCTGTCCCTCTAGAATGGACTGTACATAAAGGGGAAATGCTGATAGAAGAGTGGTTATGCAGTGTGCAGAGAAGATTCAGAGTTGCACAAAATTCTATCTGCATACAGATCTTGTGATATTTGGCAGACCGGACCCCTCTACCTGCATACGCAACTTAGAGCAATTGTAATATAGATCTCTACTGAGTGGATTTACTGAGCGTCAACAGGGCATCTTTTGCACATGGGAAAAAATGTTCTCGGGATGTGTTGATTGAACTTTTGGCTATTCAGAGTGAGAGTATGTAGAGGTATGCCTGATTTCTGATGGATCTCCTGCACCAAGGATAGGGCTGGAGTAGTTTCATGTTGATGATGATGATGATGATGATGATGATAATTGGGAGTGTTGTAGATTCAATAATGCAGAAGACAAGCAGAAATCTACATTTGTCCAAGTAAAATATCAGCTGGCATGCATGGCCACCAAAGAGCATACACATACTGTAGCTCCCCTCCCCCAACCCTGCAGACAGTGTTAAGCTGCCTGCTAATGATGATGAGGAGAAAATCTTTACATATCAACAGGGATTTTGCCGGGGCTCTAAAAGCTCCTAATTGGTAAATGCAAGTCTGTATTGCCTCTGTAAATGGCAATATACAGTAAATCTTTAGTTAGCCTAAGTTTTTAATAAATAGCAGGACGGATGGTGTAATGGCTAGCATTACTGCCTCACAGCACTAAGGTCATGGGTTTGATTCCTACCATGGCTCTGTGTGGAGTTTGTATATTCTCCCCATACTTGTGTGGGTTTCCTCCAGGTACTCCGGTTTCCTCCCACAATCCAAAAATATACTGGTAGGTTAATTGGATCCCTACAAAAATTAACCCTAGCATGAATGTGTGTGCATGTACATGTTGTAGAGAATATAGATTGTAAGCTCCACTGGGGGAGGGACTGATGTGAATGGACAAAAATTCTCTGTAAAGCGCTGCGGAATATGTGTGCGCTATATAAATAACTGATAATAATAATAATAATAATAATAATAATAATAACAAATAGACCCCTTAGTGTTGGGAGCAGATCCTGCTATAAGTGTAACATTTGCATTTGAGAAAACAACTCTCCATAGATGGGGAAAATGTAAGATGCATAATTTAGTCCAATTTTAAAATGAAGAGTAAAAGTAGACGCACCCAGAATATGTTTGTAGTGCATGCAATATCTGCACTGCGTGCAAAACAGTTTTGTATTTCCACCTCTTGCAGTACTTGGTTGTAAATCTCTGCAACAGGTAAACATTTAACATAACGTAAACTTGCCCCTTAGTGTGCATCCCACTAGAAAAAGTTGGGTTTTTTTTCAGTAAAAGTATGATGGAAATGTGCTGTGGCTATTACATCCTAATAGTCTGTTTGCAGAACTGACCTGTGTTGCACCCTTCAAAGTAATAATTTTTTTTTTTCATTTATGTTTTTAAAAGAATCAAAAGACCGTGTGTTTTCACTTGGCAAAATCTGCTTTCTTCACTCCACCAAACTGCACAAAGTTATTATCTGCGCAGAACAAAATGTCTTATCTTAATCTGTCCAAATGTGTTAGTTCTTCGAGTTTTAGGAACATCACCTTACCGGTAATTCAACTAAATCTGATCTGGACGATTACACTGAGAAACAGAGGCCTGAAAACTACTGAAATCAATGGACTATGTCATGGTTCATTGCATTACACTGCATGTTAATGGATGAGTAATTTTGATAACTGATTTATTTTATGAATAGAAAAAAAAACAGAATTTTTATGATAGATGTATGCATTAAAGTAGCCTATTATATACAGTACCTAAGGCAAGAAGTACACAATATATTATATTATGTACAGTAATCAGGCAGTTTTTCATTGGAGCTCATGGAAAACAAGACATACTGTATAGTTTATATAGTAAATAGGAGAAATGTTTTCTGTCACAGGTTGGTTTAGTTGTGGACCTGGACTGAGCAGAAGTATGGGGCCCTAACTTCAATTACCAACATGGAATGTAGCAGGTTTTATATGAGATTTATTCATGCACAATTAACGGATCAATCAGTAGAAACTGTATTGTTACCAACAGATAAGAGACCAGGAATGAAAGCAAGTAGCTGGGAGAATGCAGGATACAAGAGTGCTGGGAGAATGCAGGCCAGCTACTTGGTTACATGGAGTTACCTTGCGTAGACCATCAGCGGTGAGCTGGAAGAATGCAGGCCAGCTATGCAGGATTCAAGAGTACTGGGAGAATGCAGGCCAGCTACTTAGTAGACCATTAGCGATGGGCTGGGAGAAAGCAGGCCAGCTATGCAGGATAGCTGAGCACTGGGAGAATGCAGGCCAGCTACTCAGTAAACCATTAGTGATGAGTAGAGCAGGACACAGCTGAGCACCAGGATTGACCGATAAGCAGGACAGAATACCGGGATTGACCAATGAGCAGGGCAGACCAATGAGCAGAGATACACAGCAGGACATCTACCTGGGAACACCAGGGTAAGCCGATTGAAGCAGTGGTGCAGTTACTCAGGATAGCTGTTGGGGCCAGGCAGTGCTATGGATGGAGTTTAGCACTGAAGTCCAGAATAACCAGGAGCAGGATTTCAGACTGCATACAGGGTATGAACAACACAGCACTGGCGATTCCACAGTGCTGGGAGACTGGCTTTATACCCCTGGCTGGATGGTGATTGGCCATGGCAATCAGCTGACAGCAGAGTGGCTCTGGATAAGATCCAGACTTGTCAGCTGACCTGGACTGTCATGGCTGCACAAAGTAATGGGCATGGAGGGAAACTCCAGTGTTGTAGGACCACATGGAGGCAATAATGGCCACAGGCTCTGAGAGCACAGGGAGCTGTATCTAGTGACCACTGGAGTCAGAGAGGCATGTAGTATAATGACAGCATGGACAATCCTCAATGATTGCTGTGTAGGTACAGCATGGAGAGACTTGCTGAATTCAGTATTCAAACAGAAGGTTAATCAATACAGGTGCTGCTCGTTAGCAACTCTTTCCTTCCAGACAGAGAACCAGCACTCAGGTAACTCATGGTACTGGTGAGCTGTTTATACCAGTGAGCAGAAAAGACACAGGATCAAGGACAGATGGCAGAGGTAAGTCACCAAACAATATGAATTTAGACAGGATTGTGACAAAATGCATTATAACAAGTAATGCCACTTTAACTTTCTAAACTACTAGTATAACAGCAGCTCTTTTTGTTTACAGGTAGAGTTATTTTTAACAGTATGAACTGAAGTGAGCAAACATTTTTGGCTTTAAGCAATATTAAGGATGATTGAAGAGGTTGTTGAGTATGGTGTCTTGAGCTGATTGGACTGATTATGATGATTGATTACTTTATTTTTACAAAATGTCTTGTCATCCTTAATTTGATACTGTCAAATATCTGCAAATATTATGCCAGACAAAAATGACCCCATTTGTGCAGGACAGTCCAACTTTTTAGCAACTGTCCTGCAATCCATCAGGGGGCTGCAGTTCCTGCAGTAGGGAAAATATAGGGGTGCACTTGTCAGTATCTACACAGTGCAGGGAGTCCCTGGGTGCATTTCAACATCTCTAGGAGCACTGGGCATGCCCCCAGAGTGATGGAAACAGTGGTGTGCCACAGGGCCATGGCCCCTTCCATGATGTCACACCCTATTTAAGAGTGCAGGGGATATATTTACTAAGGTCCCGATTTAATCCAGTTTGTATTTTTCTTCTAAGTGTGATTACGGGAATTAACTAAACACAATTCTCAGCAGTGTTGGGGCTATTTGTATTGTTTTTCCAGGCAGAGTTCACAAATACAAATGAATAGACCATCGGCCAAACACAGCTGTTATTTGATACAACTCGGTAATTTACTAAGAATTCGTATTTTCAATCACTGCCGACAATAATCAAACACTGCCGGGAAAGCATAGAAATCGTAAAAAAAAGGAGCTTTCAAATAGACCTGCTTTTTGCTGGCGTGTTCAGATAGTCATGCACGGATCAGTAAGATCCGTGCATGCTTATCTGTGGAAAGGGGTCTGAAATAGTAAAAAAAATAAAGATTTGCGTGGGGTCCCCCCTCCTAAGCATAACCAGCCTCGGGCTCTTTGAGCCGGCCCTGGTTGTTTAAATATCGGGGTAAAAATGCCTGTGGCCCCCCGTATTTAGACAACCAACACGGAGCTCTTGGGTCGGCCCTGGTTCAAAAAATATGGGGGACAAAAGACATAGGGGTCCCCCGTTTTTTAAAAACCAGCACCGGGCTCCACTAGCGAGAAGATAATGCCACAGCCGGGGGACACTTTTATACTGGTCTCTGCGGCCGTGGCATTACCCCCCCAACTAGTCACCCCTGGCCGGGGTACCCTGGAGGAGTGGGGACCCCTTAAATCAAGGGGTCCACCTCCAGGCACCCAAGGGCCAGGGGTGAAGCCTGAGGCTGTACCCCCATCCCTGGGCGGTGGATGGGCGGCTGATAGCCTTTTTTTGTGTAAAAAAAGAATATTGTCTTTTATTCTAGAACTACAAGTCCCAGCAAGCCCCCGCCCACTTGCTGGTACTTGGAGAACCACAAGTACCAGCATGCGGAGAAATAACGGGCCCATGTGTGGAAGTAGTCCTGAATTTTAACTACAATATGTTGAAAGGTATGCAAATATGGATGCCCAATTCAAGTCCGCAACTGGGGGGAGGGGTGCCAAATGGGGTATGTGACCCAGGCACCGTATCAGAGAGGTGGCCAAGACCTGGCTGTGCTGGACACATACAGCACCCATCCAGCCAGATAAGGAAGAGGAGTGGCATGGGATTTGTAGTTAATCTTTTACTGCTTAACCACTTAACTGCCAATTTGTTTCCCAAATACTGCTCAGAAATTGTTTTTTATGAGTGAATTAGGTGAAGAACATGAATCTAACCTTATCCGAATTTTTTTTTTATATATATATATATATATATATTTATATTTTTGTTCAAACATCGGAACATCTGTTGGCATCGGCCCCTCTCAGAGCAGCAGAGGATGGAAGTTTCTCTTCCCTGCATCTGCAAACACTGTTTATCTGACTGGTCGCATTCTGTGCGACCAGGTCAGATAAAGCACTTGCTGGTGTGGTTGCATCTGATGCGACCATGCCAGGCAAGTGGTTAAGGTCTTGACTGGATCTTGGTAGATTTGACAAGTAGCAGTCAGTTGACTAGTAGTAGTTGACTAGTAGTGATATCACGCGACCACCCTGAACCCTCCCCCGTTTCCGACGCCAGGACCCTGCAACACTGCCTCATTGCCCCTTCAACACCACCTGTCCTCCCCCCATCCCCACCCCCACGAACACATCTGCCTTTCAATCAGGCAGAGGCTTTCGCATTAGTGAGATGGGATCGCATCTCACTGCATGCGCACGCGCAGTACGGCTCCTGCACGTGTGCACTAGGCATAAACTTGTCAGTATGTGAACGCATCGCATACTAAATAAGGCCCATAGTCATGATACAATCACATATATATATATATATATATATATATATATATTGGTGTCCACAAAGGTGGCGGGCGCACTCTCACAAATACACAAATTCTTCAATGAATGTCAATTGTTCTTTATTGTAGCCTCATGCAATCGACGTTTCGATCCTTCCACAGGATCTTTTTCAAGAAAGGCAATACGATCTCATTTATTTCGGTATATACAATCATTAAACAATGCCTATAGGGAATACAAAAATAAGAAAAGACTCAGCCTCCCAGGCCCCATAAATGATGGCAGAAAAACTATATAAACAGGGTTTCAATACCCCATTCACATAGTAACTATGATATGAAATTTGTGATTTGTAAAAGATTTTTTAATTTTTGAACACCATCAACCAAAGTGACACTCATCACCAAGAATATCAGAGAAACCACCTCAGTCCCTTTAGTAAAGTATACCGATCTATTGGTGCGTGCCTGGTTCTACCATTTAACCCACTCATGTAGAAGGTGTGGTCAAAGAGTCTAGGTCGCTAAAGATCACTTACTCATGGGCTTAAAGGCGGCAGTATCCGGATCCAGAGGACTACCAGCAACATATGTGGTCCCATAGCAACTAAATGCATAATGTGAGACTGTTAGACAACCCAAAGGCTCTATGTTTTCACACAAAAAGACATGCTATTCAAATTAGCTTTTACCTATATGGATCACAATCCTAGTATGATGTGTCCTGGGTTCACTGATGTTCCTTATGGCTTATCAACCCAACCTGTTTGGAACGATATTTTACAATTCAAAGAGTGTGCAAATCTCACGACTAAACACAAATTACGCAAGAAAGGTGCTTACCAGATGTCAGAGACAGCCATGTGTTCCCAGGAAACATGCTGTGGACATTCATGCCCCGGAAGTATATATACACCCTCGGACCGGAAGTAGGTCCCTACAGCAAAAAACGCCTCAATCAAATATATATTCACAGTGTACACTGGCTCCCAGCGTTGGCCGTCCATCCACAACCCAAAGATGTGAACGCCACAATCAATAAGGCGCTAGAGCCTTTGTGAGCTTATTCTCCGCCGCGTCTTGCGTTCCACCACCCGGATTGGTCAATACTACTCTCAAAGCTATTGTGATGACAGGTGGGGACAAAAGACAAACCATGTGCTAAAGGTGACAAATCGGCCTCATCTAGTTGAGTACTCGATAAATTGAAGACGACATTCACGTCTTTTTTGGTCTCCCTCTTCTTCGAGTGCCAGCTTCGTCTTGGATGTGGTCTACACTGCTTTTTTTGTTTCCTGCCGTTGTTGTGGACTCGGAACCCTGGTCTAAAAAACGTCTCTGTTGAGTGCCCTCATTGGGGTCAGTATCAGATGTTGAAATGGAGGAGGCGAGCTCCCGCATGTACCTGGGGGCTCGTCTTCTCCTAGGAAACCTGCCTGTCTGGTTATTAGGATTTTGAGTATTGCCCAATAGCCATCTGTACACCATATGATTTTTGTAGTCACTGGTGACAACGGCTAGTTTTTTACGTTTAAAAGAGATAAGCTCTCGGTGATAAGTGTCAATCTGTGTTTGCAGCTTGTCAATCCATTTTTGAGATTTATCCTCCATCAGGAGTGGTATTGCTGTAGTGTTAGCAGCTTCTATCTCAATCTTAATGTTCTTTAACTCGAAACCAACCTCCTCAATGACTAAGGCCATGAGGTCAAAAGAACATTTATTGAGGATTCCGCACCACCGGCTACAGAATTTAGGATTGCTCCTGCCTAATGTAGGTGTATTGGTGATGCGGAATCCTCTGGGAATCTGCCGTCGTCGATGATACTCTGAAAGAAATTGACCGTGCAGTTTTAGGTCAACTTCTTTTTGACGTTGTTTAATAAGTTTATAGAAAACATCGACCGGTGTATCTGCTGGCAGAGACTCAAAATCTATCTTTTCAAAGAGTAGTTTTTCAACCTCTTCATCAGTGAATGAGATAGTTCCCTGTTCTGCCAAGGACAATAACCCATCGTCCAATAGATATGCTCCTTCTTGCGTCATAGTGGGATATTCAATCAATTCTAGGATATTACTATAAGTTTGCAAGCTCGAAGGTTTTCACCGTCACAACCACAAAATACAATATAACATACAACATTTACAACAACACATAGCCCATATATAGTCAATTCTCACATGTATCCGAATTGGCATAGATGGGTATCAGGAAGCCAGAGAAAAATATCTCCAGTAATGTAATATATGACAAAAGTCCTGTACTCGCATCAATTATTCCAGGGTGGGTGCTATCCCAACAGAACGAAGTCCGCTGAATATATTGGTGTCCACAAAGGTGGCGGGCGCACTCTCACAAATACACAAATTCTTCAATGAATGTCAATTGTTCTTTATTGTAGCCTCATGCAATCGACGTTTCGATCCTTCCACAGGATCTTTTTCAAGAAAGGCAATACGATCTCATTTATTTCGGTATATACAATCATTAAACAATGCCTATAGGGAATACAAAAATAAGAAAAGACTCAGCCTCCCAGGCCCCATAAATGATGGCAGAAAAACTATATAAACAGGGTTTCAATACCCCATTCACATAGTAACTATGATATGAAATTTGTGATTTGTAAAAGATTTTTTAATTTTTGAACACCATCAACCAAAGTGACACTCATCACCAAGAATATCAGAGAAACCACCTCAGTCCCTTTAGTAAAGTATACCGATCTATTGGTGCGTGCCTGGTTCTACCATTTAACCCACTCATGTAGAAGGTGTGGTCAAAGAGTCTAGGTCGCTAAAGATCACTTACTCATGGGCTTAAAGGCGGCAGTATCCGGATCCAGAGGACTACCAGCAACATATGTGGTCCCATAGCAACTAAATGCATAATGTGAGACTGTTAGACAACCCAAAGGCTCTATGTTTTCACACAAAAAGACATGCTATTCAAATTAGCTTTTACCTATATGGATCACAATCCTAGTATGATGTGTCCTGGGTTCACTGATGTTCCTTATGGCTTATCAACCCAACCTGTTTGGAACGATATTTTACAATTCAAAGAGTGTGCAAATCTCACGACTAAACACAAATTACGCAAGAAATGTGCTTACCAGATGTCAGAGACAGCCATGTGTTCCCAGGAAACATGCTGTGGACATCCATGCCCCGGAAGTATATATACACCCTCGGACCGGAAGTAGGTCCCTACAGCAAAAAACGCCTCAATCAAATATATATTCACAGTGTACACTGGCTCCCAGCGTTGGCCGTCCATCCACAACCCAAAGATGTGAACGCCACAATCAATAAGGCGCGAGAGCCTTTGTGAGCTTATTCTCCGCCGCGTCTTGCGTTCCACCACCCGGAAGTGGTACGCGATGCGTTCCAAACACCGGAAGTAGACGCGGCTCGTATCACATAGTTAAGCTGTAGCAGCGGGCACGCACTGGTCCACTCGGCTGAGAGAAGTTTTCAATTCAGGCTAATCTACATCACCTGAAGACCTTATACCAGCCCCACCTGCTCGTTTCCATGGGGACACCAGAAACAAATGTGGGCAACGCTTTCACACTCCATTAGAGTGATGTAAAATAATCAACATAATCAACCCAAATGACCTAAAGGGGGCTTAATGTCTCTAGTAGGTACTCTGATGTACTAAAATAATTACCTTGTGTATAATTTTAATTATTTCAATTGTTTAATTTCTTGCCATCAGGGACCCGAGAGGATGGGCTAATAAACGTGAATACATAGAAACAATACACACATAAAAACATCACAGAAAAAATATTCATAATTCTGTACAAAAATACCCCATAGGGGTTACATTCATTTAATCCTCTTGGGGATACCGTATCCAAGTGGTTGATCCAAAAGCACTCCCTTTGTTTCAACCTCTTGGTTCTGTCTCCACCAGTAACCATCGGGGGCACCCAATCGATGATTTTACATTTTAGACTAGCAACCTGGTGGCGAGCTTCAACGAAATGGCGAGCCACCGGCTTATCGGATTTACCACTATTCAATGCAACATGTATAGATGAGCGGTGGTTCGCCATTCGATCCCTGAAGTTGCGGGTGGTTAACCCGACGTAAAAAAGTCCACACGGGCATTTTAGAATGTAGATGACAAAATCTAATCTACAATGTAAATGATATTTAAGTTTAATGGTGGAACCTGTATACGGATGGGAAAATGTTGGCCCCACCATCATCGAGCGACACGTTGTACAGCTCCCACAGGAGAAACAACCTGGTTTTTGTTGCAACACCTGAGCGGTGGACATAGGTGCATTGGGATATAGTACAGGTCTCATGAGCATTTGCTTAAGATTGGGGCCTCTGCGGTAAGCCAACATAGGGGGGTCCATACGTGTAAAAGGTAATGCTGGATCGGTGCTCACAATTGGCCAATGTTTCTTAAGTACCTTGTTAAGATGCCCTGAGTGGTTATCATAACGTGTCGCAAAGACTAAGCGGTTGTCTAGTCTGTCCTTATTCCTAGGTTGTGTCCCTGTAAATATATCACGAGCTTTAGACATACAGTGAGAAAGTGTCTTAAGGGTATACCCACGTTCCAGGAAACGTGTTTTAACCTCTTCAAGTTGAGTTTCAGTGTTGGTTCTATCTGAATTGATTCTTAATACTCTCAAGAATTGGGACACTGGCAGATTCTCCTTTAATGCAGGAGGATGATGACTGGTCGCATGAAGCGTCAGATTTCTATCGGTAGGCTTTCTATAAACTGAGGTGACAAAAGCATCCCCTACCTTACTAATGTGGACATCTAAAAAATTAATTTAAGAGCAAGAAATGCTCGAAGTGAACTTTATGGGACAATCCAACTGATTAAGGTTATTAACCATGGTGTGAAACGCTGACTCAGTATCGAGCCAAAGTAAGAAAACATCATCGATGAATCGACGATAAAATAGAATTTGATGACCATACTGTGGAAAAATCTGAGTTGTTTCGTAGTCCGTCATATACAAATTGGCATACGAGGGGGCCAAATTTGACCCCATCGCCGTGCCTGCTAGTTGTATAAAGTACATGTCTTTATACATGAAATGATTAGATCGTAGAACCAATTCAGTTAACTCAATGATACATTCTGTGGGTACTGTACAAGTGGGGTGAGACACTAACGCAGCTCGCACTGTTTCAAGTCCATCATCGTGTGGAATGACAGTATATAATGAATTCACATCCATTGTAGCCAGAAGACACGGTGTGGACTTACAATCAATGTTTTTTAATTGTTGAAGAAAGTCACCTGTATCTCTTATATAGCTCATGCTGTCAACAACAATAAGCTGAAGAATACTATCAACAAATTTGGCCAATGGTTGTAACAAAGAGCCTTCTGCCGCTATGATAGGTCGTCCAGGCGGTTGCACCAAAGTTTTATGAACCTTCGGTAAAGTATATAAGATCGGACACCGGGGATGCTCAACCGATAAATAGGAAAATAATTCATCGTCAAACCATCCATTAGTTTTGCCTCTTCTAAGACACTCGTCTATGGTACGTTTAATACCTGGTACAGGATTAGACTCAACTTGTTTGTACGTCTCACAGTCAGATAACTGGCGCATGATCTCTCGATCGTAATCCTGCCAGTCTTGAACAACCACCGCCCCGCCCTTATCAGCAGGGCGTATAACAATGTTGGGGTCTGCTCTCAACTTGGTTAACGATTTCCTTTCAGACTGAGATAAGTTATCAAAGTGTCTAGGTGGAGAAAAATTACTGGTGTCCCTCTGGACCACCCTCAAGAATGTTTTAAGGCTGGCATTCTGTGTTTGTGGATCAAATGTTGAGCTTTTTTTAAAAGGTGATGGTGTATTTTTGCTCGTTTTATCAGAAAAAAATTCTTTTAATCTTAATTGCCGACCAAATTTAAATTGGTCAATACTACTCTCAAAGCTATTGTGATGACAGGTGGGGACAAAAGACAAACCATGTGCTAAAGGTGACAAATCGGCCTCATCTAGTTGAGTACTCGATAAATTGAAGACGACATTCACGTCTTTTTTGGTCTCCCTCTTCTTCGAGTGCCAGCTTCGTCTTGGATGTGGTCTACACTGCTTTTTTTGTTTCCTGCCGTTGTTGTGGACTCGGAACCCTGGTCTAAAAAACGTCTCTGTTGAGTGCCCTCATTGGGGTCAGTATCAGATGTTGAAATGGAGGAGGCGAGCTCCCGCATGTACCTGGGGGCTCGTCTTCTCCTAGGAAACCTGCCTGTCTGGTTATTAGGATTTTGAGTATTGCCCAATAGCCATCTGTACACCATATGATTTTTGTAGTCACTGGTGACAACGGCTAGTTTTTTACGTTTAAAAGAGATAAGCTCTCGGTGATAAGTGTCAATCTGTGTTTGCAGCTTGTCAATCCATTTTTGAGATTTATCCTCCATCAGGAGTGGTATTGCTGTAGTGTTAGCAGCTTCTATCTCAATCTTAATGTTCTTTAACTCGAAACCAACCTCCTCAATGACTAAGGCCATGAGGTCAAAAGAACATTTATTGAGGATTCCGCACCACCGGCTACAGAATTTAGGATTGCTCCTGCCTAATGTAGGTGTATTGGTGATGCGGAATCCTCTGGGAATCTGCCGTCGTCGATGATACTCTGAAAGAAATTGACCGTGCAGTTTTAGGTCAACTTCTTTTTGACGTTGTTTAATAAGTTTATAGAAAACATCGACCGGTGTATCTGCTGGCAGAGACTCAAAATCTATCTTTTCAAAGAGTAGTTTTTCAACCTCTTCATCAGTGAATGAGATAGTTCCCTGTTCTGCCAAGGACAATAACCCATCGTCCAATAGATATGCTCCTTCTTGCGTCATAGTGGGATATTCAATCAATTCTAGGATATTACTATAAGTTTGCAAGCTCGAAGGTTTTCACCGTCACAACCACAAAATACAATATAACATACAACATTTACAACAACACATAGCCCATATATAGTCAATTCTCACATGTATCCGAATTGGCATAGATGGGTATCAGGAAGCCAGAGAAAAATATCTCCAGTAATGTAATATATGACAAAAGTCCTGTACTCGCATCAATTATTCCAGGGTGGGTGCTATCCCAACAGAACGAAGTCCGCTGAATATATTGGTGTCCACAAAGGTGGCGGGCGCACTCTCACAAATACACAAATTCTTCAATGAATGTCAATTGTTCTTTATTGTAGCCTCATGCAATCGACGTTTCGATCCTTCCACAGGATCTTTTTCAAGAAAGGCAATACGATCTCATTTATTTCGGTATATACAATCATTAAACAATGCCTATAGGGAATACAAAAATAAGAAAAGACTCAGCCTCCCAGGCCCCATAAATGATGGCAGAAAAACTATATAAACAGGGTTTCAATACCCCATTCACATAGTAACTATGATATGAAATTTGTGATTTGTAAAAGATTTTTTAATTTTTGAACACCATCAACCAAAGTGACACTCATCACCAAGAATATCAGAGAAACCACCTCAGTCCCTTTAGTAAAGTATACCGATCTATTGGTGCGTGCCTGGTTCTACCATTTAACCCACTCATGTAGAAGGTGTGGTCAAAGAGTCTAGGTCGCTAAAGATCACTTACTCATGGGCTTAAAGGCGGCAGTATCCGGATCCAGAGGACTACCAGCAACATATGTGGTCCCATAGCAACTAAATGCATAATGTGAGACTGTTAGACAACCCAAAGGCTCTATGTTTTCACACAAAAAGACATGCTATTCAAATTAGCTTTTACCTATATGGATCACAATCCTAGTATGATGTGTCCTGGGTTCACTGATGTTCCTTATGGCTTATCAACCCAACCTGTTTGGAACGATATTTTACAATTCAAAGAGTGTGCAAATCTCACGACTAAACACAAATTACGCAAGAAAGGTGCTTACCAGATGTCAGAGACAGCCATGTGTTCCCAGGAAACATGCTGTGGACATTCATGCCCCGGAAGTATATATACACCCTCGGACCGGAAGTAGGTCCCTACAGCAAAAAACGCCTCAATCAAATATATATTCACAGTGTACACTGGCTCCCAGCGTTGGCCGTCCATCCACAACCCAAAGATGTGAACGCCACAATCAATAAGGCGCTAGAGCCTTTGTGAGCTTATTCTCCGCCGCGTCTTGCGTTCCACCACCCGGAAGTGGTACGCGATGCGTTCCAAACACCGGAAGTAGACGCGGCTCGTATCACATAGTTAAGCTGTAGCAGCGGGCACGCACTGGTCCACTCGGCTGAGAGTAGTTTTCAATTCAGGCTAATCTACATCACCTGAAGACCTTATACCAGCCCCACCTGCTCGTTTCCATGGGGACACCAGAAACAAATGTGGGCAACGCTTTCACACTCCATTAGAGTGATGTAAAATAATCAACATAATCAACCCAAATGACCTAAAGGGGGCTTAATGTCTCTAGTAGGTACTCTGATGTACTAAAATAATTACCTTGTGTATAATTTTAATTATTTCAATTGTTTAATTTCTTGCCATCAGGGACCCGAGAGGATGGGCTAATAAACGTGAATACATAGAAACAATACACACATAAAAACATCACAGAAAAAAATATTCATAATTCTCTACAAAAATACC
Organism: Pseudophryne corroboree; assembly: GCF_028390025.1. Taxonomy (NCBI): domain Eukaryota; kingdom Metazoa; phylum Chordata; class Amphibia; order Anura; family Myobatrachidae; genus Pseudophryne; species Pseudophryne corroboree. The sequence goes on from NC_086450.1 coordinate 341,718,130, forward strand.
CCATAGGGGTTACATTCATTTAATCCTCTTGGGGATACCGTATCCAAGTGGTTGATCCAAAAGCACTCCCTTTGTTTCAACCTCTTGGTTCTGTCTCCACCAGTAACCATCGGGGGCACCCAATCGATGATTTTACATTTTAGACTAGCAACCTGGTGGCGAGCTTCAACGAAATGGCGAGCCACCAGCTTATCGGATTTACCACTATTCAATGCAACATGTATAGATGAGCGGTGGTTCGCCATTCGATCCCTGAAGTTGCGGGTGGTTAACCCGACGTAAAAAAGTCCACACGGGCATTTTAGAATGTAGATGACAAAATCTAATCTACAATGTAAATGATATTTAAATTTTAATGGTGGAACCTGTATGCGGATGGGAAAATGTTGGCCCCACCATCATCGAGCGACACGTTGTACAGCTCCCACAGGAGAAACAACCTGGTTTTTGTTGCAACACCTGAGCGGTGGACATAGGTGCATTGGGATATAGTACAGGTCTCATGAGCATTTGCTTAAGATTGGGGCCTCTGCGGTAAGCCAACATAGGGGGGTCCATACGTGTAAAAGGTAATGCTGGATCGGTGCTCACAATTGGCCAATGTTTCTTAAGTACCTTGTTAAGATGCCCTGAGTGGTTATCATAACGTGTCGCAAAGACTAAGCGGTTGTCTAGTCTGTCCTTATTCCTAGGTTGTGTCCCTGTAAATATATCACAAGCTTTAGACATACAGTGAGAAAGTGTCTTAAGGGTATACCCACGTTCCAGGAAACGTGCTTTAACCTCTTCAAGTTGAGTTTCAGTGTTGGTTCTATCTGAATTGATTCTTAATACTCTCAAGAATTGGGACACTGGCAGATTCTCCTTTAATGCAGGAGGATGATGACTGGTCGCATGAAGCGTCAGATTTCTATCAGTAGGCTTTCTATAAACTGAGGCAAGAAAAAAATTAACCAAATGAATGGAAGATCGGGCGCTTATCGGTGCTGTGTTTCTAATGCTGCTGCTATAATATTTGGGGATAGTTACACCCCAACTACACATAAGAAAATTACAGGAAAAAGAATAGCAGCGCTGAATGAATTGTTGTAAGCAATTAATGATACGAAGGATTGAGTGATAAATTAATTATACAATTTAATAAAATTGTTTAAAATAATGACGGCCTTTAAGTAAAAATTGGATACACATCCATATGACAGTTAAAAAACAATTCATGTGGGTCAAATAAAATTGACTGCCTGGCACATTATCATCCGTTCCTGATGTAAAAACCTGGAAATTTAGCAGATGGAGACAGACTGACGGCGCAGTCACACCAATGCACTTTACCCAAAACCGCTAGAGGTGTAGACCCTTTAAGATCGTCACTGATGTTTTGGCTTCCAATCAGCCGGATTCAGGGTCCTCATTTGTTACGGTGTCCTCTTTATGAAGATGGGGTAGATGGTGCTCCTTAATCAGGAGATAGTTGTCTCGGTTGAACTGCAGATGGTAAAGTCCAGTGTCTGGTCCGGATATAGTGCGGCAGTCAAAATTGGCGTAATAGTTGACCCAAGTAGCCTCCTCCTAACGCGTTTCACTGCAAGGCACTGCAGCTTTATCAAAGGTGACTTAGGTAGGCCACTAGCAGGATATTTATGCCTTAGATAATTATCAAACAATCAACAGCTGTTTCACTCAATCCTTCTATTCAGTTGAATTATACATAAAAACAATCATCCTGATCTATCATTAAGTTTATTTGTATGTTGTAGGGACAGACTCAAAGAGAAAACTCTATTTATTAATAAACAATTTAGTCTAAAAAACGAATCTATTCATTGTGTTTGACCTCTATAGTAGTACTTCCGGGTCACAAAAGCCTATACATTGGGTAAAGATGTTTAATCGCACCTAGTATATACATTAGACTAGTTTCAAAAATCAGTTGTTTGTATATCTGTATTTTGTTGACAATAAACTATGGTAATAACTATCGGGGGAGTTCTTTAATCTCATAGTCTTCACTGTCATAAGTGTAATGTTTCCGCTCGGTGGAGCGCATTTGCGCTCCAACGGGCGGAATATGTCCGTTTTGCATCTTCCGGTCACGTGGTGTTAGCGCCGTCCCGCTGCCTCTGGGAATCGTAGTACACGGCCGGGCGGCGGAGCTCACGTGACCGGACTGTGAAAACCTCTGACGTGTGATGATACGCTGTTCCGCTGCCTCTGGGAATTGTAGTGAGCAGTTGGGCGGCGGAGTACACGTGACCGGACTAGAAGATCCATTGACATAATCCCCAGTCAGCAATAAGTTAATTAACAAGAAAAGCACAGTTGTACCCTGTAAACAATTTCATATTGCTCATTTATTCCACACTGTGGCAGTGGATGTCAAAAAAGAAAAATGTATATAATAATAAAACAACGGGCACACAACTCGTTGTCATGGTAACCAATCCACAATTTCAACAATCAATGATTTCTTTATCAAAAAGGATGCTACCCGAATATATTGGGGGTAGTATGGGAATGACATTATTCCCATAGCCTTCCAAATCCATAAAGATATAATACATCAAATGGTGTTGGAAAGCATTTAGAAAAAACGAATCCCCTATTTAACCCTCTAGAAATCTTTTTATCTATGTCAATATGCATAATGATCAAAGATCAATAGATAAATATATTGATTACTCAAAGGGTGTTTAATTAAAAGTTCTTATTGGCTTAGTAATCTCTGAGAAATAATTTATTAAATATCCTGTTGGGGTTATAATTACTGCTACATAGAAGTATCTATTAAATTTGCTACTTTGAGGGTGTCTATCTCCTCTCCATAGAGGGGAGGGAAGGAATAAAAGGAAAAGGAAAAAACCAATGAAGGAGGAAAAGAAAGAAAGAAAGAGAAAAAAAGGAAAGAGAAAGAAGAGATCTACCTGTACACTGCTTTAGGGGATATATAGATTTTCTAATTTCTTAATATTGCAATGTTTTACTGTATAGAATATTATGATCATAGATTCGATTAATTATTCTGATATATACATATCGTTAAATCACAGTATTCAATTCTACTGCCTCATTGAGGCCCTCCGGGAATATGCTGTTCAGTGAAGACTATGAGATTAAAGAACTCCCCCGATAGTTATTACTATAGTTTATTGTCAACAAAATACAGATATACAAACAACTGATTTTTGAAACTAGTCTAATGTATATACTAGGTGCGATTAAACATCTTTACCCAATGTATAGGCTTTTGTGACCTGGAAGTACTACTATAGAGGTCAAACACAATGAATAGATTCGTTTTTTAGACTAAATTGTTTATTAATAAATAGAGTTTTCTCTTTGAGTCTGTCCCTACAACATACAAATAAACTTAATGATAGATCAGGATGATTGTTTTTATGTATAATTCAACTGAATAGAAGGATTGAGTGAAACAGCTGTTGATTGTTTGATAATTATCTAAGGTATAAATATCCTGCTAGTGGCCTACCTAAGTCACCTTTGATAAAGCTGCAGTGCCTTGCAGTGAAACGCGTTAGGAGGAGGCTACTTGGGTCAACTATTACGCCAATTTTGACTGCCGCACTATATCCGGACCAGACACTGGACTTTACCATCTGCAGTTCAACCGAGACAACTATCTCCTGATTAAGGAGCACCATCTACCCCATCTTCATAAAGAGGACACCGTAACAAATGAGGACCCTGAATCCGACTGATTGGAAGCCAAAACATCAGTGACGATCTTAAAGGGACTACACCTCTAGCGGTTTTGGGTAAAGTGCATTGGTGTGACTGCGCCGTCAGTCTGTCTCCATCTGCTAAATTTCCAGGTTTTTACATCAGGAACGGATGATAATGTGCCAGGCAGTCAATTTTATTTGACCCACATGAATTGTTTTTTAACTGTCATATGGATGTGTATCCAATTTTTACTTAAAGGCCGTCATTATTTTAAACAATTTTATTAAATTGCATAATTAATTTATCACTCAATCCTTCGTATCATTAATTGCTTACAACAATTCATTCAGCGCTGCTATTCTTTTTCCTGTAATTTCTATAAACTAAGGTGACAAAAGCATCCCCTACCTTACTAATGTGGACATCTAAAAAATTAATTTCAGAGCAAGAAATGCTCGAAGTGAACTTTATGGGACAATCCAACTGATTAAGGTTATTAACCATGGTGTGAAACGCTGACTCAGTATCGAGCCAAAGTAAGAAAACATCATAGATGAATCGACGATAAAATAGAATTTGATGACCATACTGTGGAAAAATCTGAGTTGTTTCGTAGTCCGTCATATACAAATTGGCATACGAGCGGGCCAAATTTGACCCCATCGCCGTGCCTGCTAGTTGTATAAAGTACATGTCTTTATACATGAAATGATTAGATCGTAGAACCAATTCAGTTAACTCAATGATACATTCTGTGGGTACTGTACAAGTGGGGTGAGACACTAACGCAGCTCGCACTGTTTCAAGTCCATCATCGTGTGGAATGACAGTATATAATGAATTCACATCCATTGTAGCCAGAAGACACGGTGTGGACTTACAATCAATGTTTTTTAATTGTTGAAGAAAGTCACCTGTATCTCTTATATAGCTCATGCTGTCAACAACAATAGGCTGAAGAATACTATCAACAAATTTGGCCAACGGTTGTAACAAAGAGCCTTCTGCCGCTATGATAGGTCGTCCAGGCGGTTGCACCAAAGTTTTATGAACCTTCGGTAAAGTATATAAGATCGGACACCGGGGATGCTCAACCGATAAATAGGAAAATAATTCATCGTCAAACCATCCATTATTTTTGCCTCTTCTAAGACACTCGTCTATGGTACGTTTAATACCTGGTACAGGATTAGACTCAACTTGTTTGTACGTCTCACAGTCAGATAACTGGCGCATGATCTCTCGATCGTAATCCTGCCAGTCTTGAACAACCACCGCCCCGCCCTTAGCAGGGCGTATAACAATGTTGGGGTCTGCTCTCAACTTGGTTAACGATTTCCTTTCAGACTGAGATAAGTTATCAAAGTGTCTAGGTGGAGAAAAATTACTGGTGTCCCTCTGGACCACCCTCAAGAATGTTTTAAGGCTGGCATTCTGTGTTTGTGGATCAAATGTTGAGCTTTTTTTAAAAGGTGATGGTGTATTTTTGCTCGTTTTATCAGAAAAAAATTTTTTTAATCTTAATTGCCGACCAAATTTAAATTGGTCAATACTACTCTCAAAGCTATTGTGATGACAGGTGGGGACAAAAGACAAACCATGTGCTAAAGGTGACAAATCGGCCTCATCTAGTTGAGTACTCGATAAATTGAAGACGACATTCACGTCTTTTTTGGTCTCCCTCTTCTTCGAGTGCCAGCTTCGTCTTGGAAGTGGTCTACACTGCTTTTTTTGTTTCCTGCCGTTGTTGTGGACTCGGAACCCTGGTCTAAAAAACGTCTCTGTTGAGTGCCCTCATTGGGGTCAGTATCAGATGTTGAAATGGAGGAGGCGAGCTCCCGCATGTACCTGGGGGCTCGTCTTCTCCTAGGAAACCTGCCTGTCTGGTTATTAGGATTTTGAGTATTGCCCAATAGCCATCTGTACACCATATGATTTTTGTAGTCACTGGTGACAACGGCTAGTTTTTTACGTTTAAAAGAGATAAGCTCTCGGTGATAAGTGTCAATCTGTGTTTGCAGCTTGTCAATCCATTTTTGAGATTTATCCTCCATCAGGAGTGGTATTGCTGTAGTGTTAGCAGCTTCTATCTCAATCTTAATGTTCTTTAACTCGAAACCAACCTCCTCAATGACTAAGGCCATGAGGTCAAAAGAACATTTATTGAGGATTCCGCACCACCGGCTACAGAATTTAGGATTGCTCCTGCCTAATGTAGGTGTATTGGTGATGCGGAATCCTCTGGGAATCTGCCGTCGTCGATGATACTCTGAAAGAAATTGACCGTGCAGTTTTAGGTCAACTTCTTTTTGACGTTGTTTAATAAGTTTATAGAAAACATCGACCGGTGTATCTGCTGGCAGAGACTCAAAATCTATCTTTTCAAAGAGTAGTTTTTCAACCTCTTCATCAGTGAATGAGATAGTTCCCTGTTCTGCCAAGGACAATAACCATCGTCCAATAGATATGCTCCTTCTTGCGTCATAGTGGGATATTCAATCAATTCTAGGATATTACTATAAGTTTGCAAGCTCGAAGGTTTTCACCGTCACAACCACAAAATACAATATAACATACAACATTTACAACAACACATAGCCCATATATAGTCAATTCTCACATGTATCCGAATTGGCATAGATGGGTATCAGGAAGCCAGAGAAAAATATCTCCAGTAATGTAATATATGACAAAAGTCCTGTACTCGCATCAATTATTCCAGGGTGGGTGCTATCCCAACAGAACGAAGTCCGCTGAATATATTGGTGTCCACAAAGGTGGCGGGCGCACTCTCACAAATACACAAATTCTTCAATGAATGTCAATTGTTCTTTATTGTAGCCTCATGCAATCGACGTTTCGATCCTTCCACAGGATCTTTTTCAAGAAAGGCAATACGATCTCATTTATTTTGGTATATACAATCATTAAACAATGCCTATAGGGAATACAAAAATAAGAAAAGACTCAGCCTCCCAGGCCCCATAAATGATAGCAGAAAAACTATATAAACAGGGTTTCAATACCCCATTCACATAGTAACTATGATATGAAATTTGTGATTTGTAAAAGATTTTTTAATTTTTGAACACCATCAACCAAAGTGACACTCATCACCAAGAATATCAGAGAAACCACCTCAGTCCCTTTAGTAAAGTATACCGATCTATTGGTGCGTGCCTGGTTCTACCATTTAACCCACTCATGTAGAAGGTGTGGTCAAAGAGTCTAGGTCGCTAAAGATCACTTACTCATGGGCTTAAAGGCGGCAGTATCCGGATCCAGAGGACTACCAGCAACATATGTGGTCCCATAGCAACTAAATGCATAATGTGAGACTGTTAGACAACCCAAAGGCTCTATGTTTTCACACAAAAAGACATGCTATTCAAATTAGCTTTTACCTATATGGATCACAATCCTAGTATGATGTGTCCTCGTTTCACTGATGTTCCTTATGGCTTATCAACCCAACCTGTTTGGAACGATATTTTACAATTCAAAGAGTGTGCAAATCTCACGACTAAACACAAATTACGCAAGAAAGGTGCTTACCAGATGTCAGAGACAGCCATGTGTTCCCAGTAAACATGCTGTGGACATCCATGCCCCGGAAGTATATATACACCCTCGGACCTGAAGTGGGTCCCTACAGCAAAAAAGCCTCAATCAAATATATATTCACAGTGTACACTGGCTCCCAGCGTTGGCCGTCCATCCACAACCCAAAGATGTGAACGCCACAATCAATAAGGCGCTAGAGCCTTTGTGAGCTTATTCTCCGCCGCGTCTTGCGTTCCACCACCCGGAAGTGGTACGCGATGCGTTCCAAACACCGGAAGTAGACGCGGCTCGTATCACATAGTTAAGCTGTAGCAGCGGGCACGCACTGGTCCACTCGGCTGAGAGTAGTTTTCAATTCAGGCTAATCTACATCACCTGAAGACCTTATACCAGCCCCACCTGCTCGTTTCCATGGGGACACCAGAAACAAATGTGGGCAACGCTTTCACACTCCATTAGAGTGATGGCATTTGCCCTGATGGCAAGAAATTAAACAATTGAAATAATTAAAATTATACACAAGGTAATTATTTTGGTACATCAGAGTACCTACTAGAGACATTAAGCCCCCTTTAGGTCATTTGGGTTGATTATGTTGATTATTTTACATCACTCTAATGGAGTGTGAAAGCGTTGCCCACATTTGTTTCTGGTGTCCCCATGGAAACGAGCAGGTGGGGCAGGTATAAGGTCTTCAGGTGATGTAGATTAGCCTGAATTGAAAACTTCTCTCAGCCGAGTGGACCAGTGCGTGCCCGCTGCTACAGCTTAACTATGTGATACGAGCCGCGTCTACTTCCGGTGTTTGGAACGCATCGCGTACCACTTCCGGGTGGTGGAACGCAAGACGCGGCGGAGAATAAGCTCACAAAGGCTCTAGCGCCTTATTGATTGTGGCGTTCACATCTTTGGGTTGTGGATGGACGGCCAACGCTGGGAGCCAGTGTACACTGTGAATATATATTTGATTGAGGCGTTTTTTGCTGTAGGGACCTACTTCCGGTCCGAGGGTGTATATATACTTCCGGGGCATGGATGTCCACAGCATGTTTCCTGGGAACACATGGCTGTCTCTGACATCTGGTAAGCACCTTTCTTGCGTAATTTGTGTTTAGTCGTGAGATTTGCACACTCTTTGAATTGTAAAATATCGTTCCAAACAGGTTGGGTTGATAAGCCATAAGGAACATCAGTGAACCCAGGACACATCATACTAGGATTGTGATCCATATAGGTAAAAGCTAATTTGAATAGCATGTCTTTTTGTGTGAAAACATAGAGCCTTTGGGTTGTCTAACAGTCTCACATTATGCATTTAGTTGCTATGGGACCACATATGTTGCTGGTAGTCCTCTGGATCCGGATACTGCCGCCTTTAAGCCCATGAGTAAGTGATCTTTAGCGACCTAGACTCTTTGACCACACCTTCTACATGAGTGGGTTAAATGGTAGAACCAGGCACGCACCAATAGATCGGTATACTTTACTAAAGGGACTGAGGTGGTTTCTCTGATATTCTTGGTGATGAGTGTCACTTTGGTTGATGGTGTTCAAAAATTAAAAAATCTTTTACAAATCACAAATTTCATATCATAGTTACTATGTGAATGGGGTATTGAAACCCTGTTTATATAGTTTTTCTGCCATCATTTATGGGGCCAGGGAGGCTGAGTCTTTTCTTATTTTTGTATTCCCTATAGGCATTGTTTAATGATTGTATATACCGAAATAAATGAGATCGTATTGCCTTTCTTGAAAAAGATCCTGTGGAAGGATCGAAACGTCGATTGCATGAGGCTACAATAAAGAACAATTGACATTCATTGAAGAATTTGTGTATTTGTGAGAGTGCGCCCGCCACCTTTGTGGACACCAATATATTCAGCGGACTTCGTTCTGTTGGGATAGCACCCACCCTGGAATAATTGATGCGAGTACAGGACTTTTGTCATAAATATATATATATATATATATATATATATATATATATATATTTATTTTATAAAATAAGATTTTAACTTTTTGTATAATTTAACTGCAAATGCTGATGTTTTAAAAGTTCACAGTTTGAGGTTCATTGTTTAGATTTGTGGTTCTTTGTTTGCATTAAGACACCTTCAAACTTTTACTCAAGCAAACACAAATTGTTGAACACTGCTGAGTCTTTTTGAACATGACCGATCCAATTAAACTTACTTGATTTTTTTTAAAGGTTCTAAAACTTGAGAAAACAAATGATGATGGTTTGAGGGTCTGTAACCGTAAGGTAGAGATGTTACAACATTTCACCACTTTCTATGCACCATAACCCTTCAATAGACAATACCACTATGAATATTAACAGCCCAGTCATGTGACCCATCTAACTTTGTTTCAGCAACACCAATAAAATCATGTTTTTCAGCCTAACAGCTTTATTTGTCCCAGACTTGTAACATTTATGCAGGCCCTGTTGCTCCATGGGTGGTGTGCCCACATCCATTCGGTGAAAATAATCTTAATGAATAAGGGTGCATGTTCCTCTGGCTTGATGTCTGACTTGAGACTGCTAGACAAGCCTTGGTCCAGGTAATCAGTAACTACTTCAACACCATTTCCTTTGCAACCCCTGCTTTTGTGGACATACAGTTAAGCTAGAAATAGGTCTCTATGTTAGTGTGTTTAGAAAAATGATCGGCACAGCAGTGGCACCTATCCAATAACTCATGTTGAAATCTGTCTCTCAGTTCTTTCTCCCATTTTATAGTTCCGCTCAATATCACTAGGTTGACTGCTACTAGTCAAATCTTCCAAGATCCAGTCAAGACCTTTAATATCTCACGTACTGCTCCAGAAGGTTCCTTTTACGGTAGTACAGTAGCTGTTGCTACAGACAACTTACTCCATTGTCAGTAGCAGTGCCTGGCCATTGCCATTTGTCCTGAGTTCTTCACTGTCATAGGCAGTATGTAAGGTGCTTGCTAAGGTGGAGACCTAATGCTGCCTATCACAGTAGGCAACATGGTTTTTATCAACTGTATTGTTGCAAAGGGATAAGAATGATAGGGTTAGGATGGTTTAGGGTCCGTGATTATAATCAGCCCCACACACACAGACAAATGGAGATTGTATGAACCTCCTCCAATATTTGTACTGCCACAACCACTAGCCATACCTATTCATGGCATAGATCTTTCATATGGGTGATAAGATGAGCATCTGTAGTCATCCTAACATGTTGACTCCTATGTAGGGGAGTGTGTAAGCTGGTGGAGAGAGCTGCTGTTGCTAAAAAAGATGAAAACAAGTATACAGTAATAATTAATAAAAATGTGTTTTTATTAATATGTCCCACACTATAATCTAAAACCTTTTTATACCACTTTCAGACAGAAAAATCTCAAATTCCCAGGTTTTTTCCAGTTTTGTGAAGCCAAGAAAAACACGGGTTACATTTCCTAACCCCCTTTCACACAGCACATTCAACCCGGATTATTCCCGGGTCGACCCCTTTCAGACAGAACCCGTGTCAGCCCTGCAATAGACTTGTGTGTCATAAGAAATGGACTGTTTTTATGGCACACAGAGATGAGGTCATGAAAAGTGGGTGGTGACTGCTCACTGCATTGCATTAAACATGGCCGACGAGTTACTGCTGAGTAGCTTGGAGTTCCTGAGTTCTTGCTGTTTTTTGCTGTTTCCCAGAGCAAATGAGAGCCTGATGCAGCTGCTTGCACTGTGCTACCTGGCACAGTCTTATGCCAAGAGGAGAAGGGAGCAATTTCTGTCGGAGAGGGCTAATACTCAACGCTGGTATTTGTGCAGGAGGAGAGCCCTGATTTTGGGCAGCATTACATCTACCCTGATATTTACCAGCACGACTAATCGATCATTGTGGACCAGAGACCGCAGGCATGGACAAGCTTTCTCGGCGACCATGGAAGCTTATCAGCCAGAGCAGTGGATGGAACACTTTCGGATGTCGAGTGGTACATTTTACTACCTGCTGGAACTTCTCACTCCAGCACTCACCAGGGGAAGCTCCAACTACCACAAGACCATTTAGCCATGCAGGAGACTGGCGATTGTGTTGTGGTGGCATGCAACCCCGGGGAAATACCGCACCATCTCCTGCTTGTTCTGTGTTGGCATATCGACTGTGTGTGTGCTAGTGAGGGAAGTGACCCAGGCATTGCTGGAAACCCTTTACCACCGCTTCATCTCCTTACCTAAAGGTGACAGGCTGTATGATACCATAAAAGGTCTCCTGCATCGTAAATAACCCCAGTGTGCTGGAGCCATAGATGGGACCCACATACCCATTATTGCCCCCAGAGACAACCCAGCCAATTACTATAACCAAAAAGGTTGGCACTCTATCATCCTGCAGGCTGTAGTGGACCATAAGTATTGGTAAGTAGTATGGTGTGTTTTAATGTGAGTCATATGCTGGCCCATGATGTGTATTGATAAACACAGCTAATATGTACTGTATACTGTTCAGTTTCACAGATGTCT